>NC_091310.1:27604473-27734473 GCF_038502225.1 Cherax quadricarinatus | reverse complement strand
CCATCTGGCAGTGATACTGTGGTGCTGGAGGCTGGTGTGTTACCACCTGGCAGTAACACTGTTGTTCTGGAGGCTCGTGTGTTACCACCTGGCAGTGATACTGTGGTTCTTGAGGCTGGTGTGATACCACCTGGCAGTGATACTGTGGCTATGGAGGCTGGTGTTACCACCTGACAGTGATACTGTGGTTCTGGAGGCTGGTGTTACCACCTGACAGTGATACTATGGTTCTGGAGGCTGGTATGTTACCACCTGGCAGTAATACTGTGGTTCTGGAGGCTGGTGTGTTACCACCTGGCAGTGATGCTATGGTTATGGAGGCTAGTGTGTTACCACCTGGCAGTGATACTGTGGTTCTGGAGGCTGGTGTGTTACCACCTGGCAGTGATACTGTGGTTCTGGAGGCTGGTGTGTTGCCGTCTGGTAGTGATACTGTGGTTCTGGAGGCTGGTGTGTTACCACCTGGCAGTGATACTGTGGTTCTGGAGGCTAGTGTGTTACCACCTGGCAGTGATACTGTGGTTCTGGAGGCTGGTGTGTTACCACCTGGCAGTGATACTGTGGTTCTGGAGGCTGGTGTGTTGCCATCTAGCAGTGATAATGTGGTTCTGGAGGCTGGCGTGTTACCACCTGACAGTGATACTGTTGTTCTGGAGGCTAGTGTGTTACCACCTAGCAGTGATACTGTGGTTCTGGAGGCTGGTGTGTTACCACCTGGTAGTGATACTGTGGTTCTGGAGGCTGGTGTGTTACCACCTGGTAGTGATACTGTGGTTCTGGAGGCTGGTGTGTTACCACCTGGTAGTGATACTGTGGTTCTGGAGGCTGGTGTGTTACCACCTGGCAGTGACACTGTTGTTCTATAGGCTGGTGTGTTACCACCTGACAGTGATACTATGGTTCTGGAGGCTGGTATGTTACCACCTGGCAGTAATACTATGGTTCTAGAGGCTGGTGTGTTACCACCTGGCAGTGATACTGTGGTTCTGGAGGCTGGTATGTTACCACCTGGCAGTAATACTATGGTTCTAGAGGCTGGTGTGTTACCACCTGGCAGTGATACTGTGGTTCTAGAGGCTGGTGTGTTACCACCTGGCAGTAATACTATGGTTCTAGAGGCTGGTGTGTTTCCACCTGGCAGTAACACTGTTGTTCTATAGGCTGATGTGTTACCACCTGACAGTGATACTGTGGTTCTGGAGGCTGGTATGTTACCACCTGGCAGTAATACTATGGTTCTAGAGGCTGGTGTGTTACCACCTGGCAGTGATACTGTGGTTCTAGAGGCTGGTGTGTTACCACCTGGCAGTGATACTGTGGTTCTGGAGGCTAGTGTGTTACCACCTGGCAGTGATACTGTGGTTCTGGAGGCTTGTGTGTTACCATCTGGCAGTGATACTGTGGTTCTGGAGGCTAGTGTGTTACCACCTGGCAGTGATACTGTGGTTCTGGAGGCTTGTGTGTTACCATCTGGCAGTGATACTGTGGTTCTGGAGGCTGGTCTGTTACCACCTGGCAGTGATACTGTGGTTCTGGAGGCTGGTGTGTTACCACCTGGCAGTGATACTGTGGTTATGGAGGCTGGTCTGTTACCACCTGGCAGTGATACTGTGGTTCTGGAGGCTGGTGTGTTACCACCTGGCAGTGATACTGTGGTTCTGGAGGCTGGTGTGTTACCACCTGGCAGTGATACTGTGGTTCTGGAGGCTGGTGTGTTACCACCTGGCAGTGATACTGTGATTCTGGAGGCTGGTGTGTTATCACCTGGCAGTGATACTGTGGTTCTGGAGGCTGGTGTGTTACCACCTGGCAGTGATACTGTGGGTCTGGAGGCTGGTGTGTTACCACCTGGCAGTGATACTGTGGTTCTGGAGGCTGGTGTGTTACCACCTGGCAGTGATACTGTGGTTCTGGAGGCTGGCGTGTTACCACCTGGCAGTGATACTGTGGTTCTGGAGGCTGGTGTGTTACCACCTGGCAGTGATACTGTGGGTCTGGAGGCTGGTATGTTACCACCTGGCAGTGATACTGTGGGTCTGGAGGCTGGTATGTTACCACCTGGCAGTGATACTGTGGGTCTGGAGGCTGGTATGTTACCATCTGGCAGTAATGTTGTGGTCCTGGTTCAGAGGAAGGAAGGCACGTGATGCTGCTGACAATGAGAATAGATATATACACCACTCTCTCTGGTGCCCTTCTTACTCCTATTTATTCCTGTCTGTATCTTCCTTCCCATTACTCCTCTCTTTTCGTCCCACCTTCGTTCACTTTCCAATCTTCTCTGACTTTTAGGTTCACCTTCATATATATATGTTAAATATAAATGCGTTAGTCATGCTTTCCTTCCTACTTGTGTACTTGTGGGGGATTACTTAAAACTCAGTCTGAAACGTTCATAGAAAAGTTGACGCCACAGGTTCTTAAAGCTGGACAACTACGATGTTGGGGACGTCACGGCGCTTGTCAGAAACGTACACCTTGTTAGACCCTCTCAAGTACACTGAGAAGACGTAATAACCAGCAGTATACAGCACACACACACATTATACATGCATATATATATATATATATATATATATATATATATATATATATATATATATATATATATATATATATATATATATATATATATGTATGTATATATATGTATATAATGTAGTTCAGGGGTAAGCAGTCGGCGTACAACTGAAAGGTCCTAAGTTAGATTCCTGAACTGTTCTGAACATATGAGCAAGTCTCGCACCTTCTGCTCTTGGTCATCTAGCAGTAAATAAGTATACATGGAAAACTTTCCTGGAACGTTCACGAGCCAGTATGAAAATCCGTGTCTCATAATTTTTAATGTCTTCATTCTGAGGCTACTTCAACCTGCCTGTTCTGCCCAGAATTTTTAATACCAGCTGACGACGCCTGGAAAGTGTAATAACATTAATATCTTTAGCAAGACTCATTCAAGCTTTTCACAACCCTCCTGGTCTTTGACCAGCTTTCCTGGATTATACCAAAGCTACCCGAGTTGTCCTTAACCTCTTGCGTTGTGTCCAGTCAGTATGACCATCCATCGTGTAAACAGCACAAGCTTTGAGCTAACACTCAGTCATGCATGCTTAAACAAAAGCTCTAGTAATTTCAGAGGTTTGCGAGCAGGTTGGTCCCGGACCTAAGAGGCAAGTGTCACCGGTAAAGATTTACCAGGTTGTCCCTGACCCAAGTGATATGTACCTCTAGGAATGATTTAACAGTTTATCCCAGATAACTGTGGCACTAGTGACACACTGTGGCACCGGTAACACACTGTGGCACCGGTAACACAGTGGCACCGGTAACACACTGTGGCACCAGTAACACACTGTGGCACCAGTGACACACTTTGGTACCAGTGAGAAACTTTGACACCAGTGATACACTGTGGCACCAGTGACACGGCATGGCATCAGTGACACTGTGGCACCAGTGACACAGTGGCACCAGTGACACTTTGGTACCAGTGACACACTGTGGCACCGGCAGCCCTTGTGCATCACTAACCAAGATGGCACCACTGCCAAGAATTCCTCTCGCGTCGTTTCCTCTCCAGCATGCTGGCCATTTCTCATTAAATCCTTAATACAGTACACCAGGGGAAGAAGTACATCCAGCACCTACCTTCACGCCTTTATCTTCTGTAGCTATAAAACACACACACACACACACACACACACACACACACACACATGGGTCCTTAGAGAAGGAGCAGAGATGCTGTGTGTGCCTCTAACCACAATCTTCAACACATCCCTTGAAACTGGGCAACTACCTGAGAAATGGAAGACAGCTAATGTAGTCCCCATATTTAAGAAAGGAAACAGAAACGAGGCACTAAACTACAGACCTGTGTCTCTGACATGTATCGTGTGCAAAGTCATGGAGAAGATTATCAGGAGGAGAGTGGTCGAACACCTGGAAAGGAACAAGATTATAAATGAAAACCAGCATGGGTTCATGGAAGGCAAATCTTGTATCACAAACCTCCTGGAGTTTTATGAAAAGGTAACAGAAGTAAGACACGAGAGAGAGGGTTGGGTAGATTGCGTTTTCCTAGACTGCAGGAAGGCCTTTGACACAGTTCCCCACAAGAGATTAGTGCAGAAGCTGGAGGATCAGGCACACGTAAAAGGAAGGGCACTGCAATGGATAAGGGAATACCTGACAGGGAGGCAGCAACGAGTCATGGTACGTGAAGAGGTATCACAGTGGGCGCCTGTTACGAGCGGGGTCCCACAGGGGTCAGTTCTAGGACCAGTGCTATTTTTGATATATGTGAACGACATGATGGAAGGAATAGACTCTGAAGTGTCCCTGTTCGCAGATGACGTGAAGTTGATGAGAAGAATTAAATCGGACGAGGATGAGGCAGGACTGCAAAGAGACCTGGAGAGGCTGGACATGTGGTCCAGTAACTGGCTTCTCGAATTCAATCCAGCCAAATGCAAAGTCATGAAGATTGGGGAGGGGCAAAGAAGACTGCAGACAGAGTATAGGCTAGGTGGACAAAGACTACAGACCTCACTCAGGGAGAAAGACCTTGGGGTGACCATAACACCGAGCACATCACCGGAGGCACACATCAACCAAATAACCGCTGCAGCATACGGGCGCCTGGCAAACCTGAGAATAGCGTTCCGATACCTTAATAAGGAATCGTTCAAGACACTGTACACTGTGTATGTTAGGCCCATACTGGAGTATGCAGCACCAGTCTGGAACCCACACCTGGTCAAGCACGTCAAGAAGTTAGAGAAAGTACAAAGGTTTGCAACAAGGCTAGTCCCAGAGCTCAAGGGAATGTCGTACGAGGAAAGGTTAAGGGAAATCGGACTGACGACACTGGAGGACTGAAGGGTCAGGGGAGACATGATAACGACATACAAGATACTGCGGGGAATGGACAAGGTGGACAGAGATAGGATGTTCCAGAGAGGGGACACAGGGACAAGGGGTCACAACTGGAAGCTGAAGACTCAGACGAGTCACAGGGACGTTAGGAAGTATTTCTTCAGTCATAGAATTGTCAGCAAGTGGAATAGCCTAGCAAGTGAAGTAGTGGAGGCAGGAACCATACATAGTTTTAAGAAGAGGTATGACAAAGCTCAGGAAGCAGAGAGAGAGAGGATCCAGTAGCGATCAGTGAAGAGGCGGGGCCAGGAGCTGAGTCTCGACCCCTGCAACCACAATTAGGTGAGTACACACACAGGGCAAGCTACAGCACTAACTATACACAATGATTTCACCTTGACATGCAGTCAGTTGTCTCTCCAGGATGAGCTGGAAGTGTTTGGTGTCAAGGCTCCTGCAATACACACACAGTTAAGCCTTTAATGGTTAAGTGCAAATCATCTCCGGACAGACAAGTCATCACTTTGCTCGTGAAGGCGGTCACCTCTTCTTAAGAGCTTTCCCTTCGTTCGGTAGGCGATAGCCGAGTTCGGAAGGTGAGAGCTTCGTTCGGAAGGTGATAGTTTCGTTCGGAAGGTGATAGCTTCGTTCGGAACACGATCGCTTCGTTTGTACGGCCATCGCTTCGTTCGAAAGGACAGGCATTTTGTTCGTAAGGATGAGCATTTCGTTTGTGAGGGCGAAAACTTCGTTCCTAAGGGCGAACGTATCACTCGTAAACTTGAACACCTTATTGATTGGTACAAAAACTTTTTTCGTGAAGGTAAGAACCTCGTCAGTAAATCTGAGCAACTCATTCGTAAAATTGATTACCTCCTAAGACCAAAACGGTTTTTTTTTAAGGACGAAAACTTCGTTCCTAGGGGCAATGATCTTGTCGTCTCTAAGAATACCTCATTCGTAACCTCGAATACCTCGTTCGTAAAAGCTGTACCTCAGTCGTAACCTCAGGTACTTCCTTCGTAAGGGCTGCACAGCGCAAATACCCTATCACAGTCCATTGTCTACCCCTCCCCCCTTCCTCTCTCTCCGCAGTTCGTATTTGATCAAAGAAATTCTGTTGTGGCTCCTGCCACTGCTTTGGACTAAACCTGATGAATAATCTCCCGCTGTCTTGCAAATGCGGGGCAACAACGTGATTTGAAATTCAGATGCGACGTGGCTGACCGTCGTCTGAGTTACCTGCCCTTCACCCCACCAACCACAGCGTTCATGAATAGCAAACAGGAGGACGATGGCATATATTGTGTTGGTCAGTAGCCGGACGCAGCCGGGAGGGTGGATGCTGCCTTGTGGCGTACACAAAAGAGAGACCATTTGCATGTAGATCCCATCAGTCGCGCATGATGATATATCCATACTTTAAGCTATGGATTTATAGTGGTAAATTAATTTGCATTTGCATGCTAGTGTTAAGTACTGTCATTCTCGAAACAAAGTAGATAATTAATTTGCCTACTGAATGGTAATGGAGTGTGTGTCGAATTACTGGAGGTGGCTGGAACTTGTTGGTGTGGCATGGAGAGGTGTGTCAGTCTGGGATGGAACAGGTGTAGGGAAGATGTCAGCCTAGAAGCCCTAGATGGAGCAAAATGTGCCGTTCCTGAGGGAAGGTGTCAAACTAGATGCAGCAGCAGGTGTGGTTCCTGAGGGAAGGTGTCAGCCCATATGCAGCAGCAGGTGTGGTTCCTGAGGGAAGGTGTCAGCCTAGATGCAGCAGCAAGTGTGGTTCCTGAGGGAAGGTGTCAGCCTAAATGCAGCAGCGGGTGTGGTTCCTGAGGCCTTCAGGGCGACCTCCCACAGGTGTACGAGTCTTTGACCCGAGCTTAAAGAGCATAGAAGAACGCCATAAGATAATCAATGACAACTGTCTACGTCAGCGTTATTGAGGAAATGAAAAGGTTTTATTCCTTAAGAGCACTTTGAGATGCAAATTATTTCGTAAAACATGCAGGAATTTAAAGAGGCTCTTCGTTTCCTGTATAGAACAAAACGTTAAGAAGTGATCGATGGTGATCACCAGGCATAATACTCTCCACAACTATAGACGATAATGTAGGGGAGGTGGAGCTGTGGACATTTTTTTTGTTTTACAGTGTGTTATAGCGTGTTATGTTGTAGCTAGTGATGTAGTGTGTCAATGACGGAAAACTGTAAAGGAAGTCCTGAGAGAGAACACGTTTCTGGAGCAATGTTGATAAAGTACTGGGACCCATAGTAACGCTGGAAGTATAAATCTGGCTAAGCCTCACACTCTGCATAGACAGAGTTTTAAACTCTGGCTCTTTGAACCACCGGACTACCAGTGTCTGCTGGTTGTGGTGTCGGAACCGGACACACTCCCAGGCATAAAGTGCCGTTCTGAGCTCGAGTGTACCACTAGTAGGCTTAAGATAGCCTAAAACAATTAACTTTTAAGTGTCGAGCAAAACTATTTGCTTTGCCAAGATATGGCTAGTTAAAAAAAAAAATCTGCCAAAATACTAAAACAGTTCAAAATCTGCTTTAATTTGGCTGCAGTATAAAATGCCGACAGTGGGCCAGCATCTTATAGCAAAGATCTGTACCAGATGATCTTATATTTCCAGAAGAAAACTAGCACCGCGTTTTCTCCATTCCTTCCTCAATGTTCCATAGAACCTGACCACCAGCGTGAGATGTCCCCACGCTGCATCCACCCCTCAATCCCATCCCCGTGGTGGTGTCCCCACGCTGCATCCACCTCTCAATCCCATCCCCGTGGTGGTGTCCCCACGCTGCATCCACCCCTCAATCCCTCCCCCGTGGTGGTGTCCCCACGCTGCATCCACCTCTCAATCCCTCCCCCGTGGGGTGTCCCCACGCTGCATCCACCCCACAATACCTCCCCCGTGGTGGTGTCCCCACGCTGCATCCACCTCTCAATCCCTCCCCCGAGGTGGTGTCCCCACGCTGCATCCACCCCTCAATCCCTCCCCTGTGGTGGTGTCCCCACGCTGCATCCACCCCTCAATCCCTCCCCCGTGGTGGTGTCCCCACGCTGCATCCACCCCTCAATCACATCCCCGTGGTGGTGTCCCCACGCTGCATCCACCCCTCAATCCCTCCCCCGTGGTGGTGTCCCCACGCTGCATCCACCCCTCAATCCCTCCCCCGTGGTGGTGTCCCCACGCTGCATCCACCTCTCAATCCCTCCCCCGTGGTGGTGTCCCCACGCTGCATCCACCTCTCGATCCCTCCCCCGTGGTGGTGTCCCCACGCTGCATCCACCTCTCGATCCCTCCCCCGTGGTGGTGTCCCCACGCTGCATCCACCTCTCAATCCCTCCCCTGTGGTGGTGTCCCCACGCTGCATCCACCTCTCAATCCCTCCCCCGTGGGGTGTCCCCACGCTGCATCCACCCCTCAATCCCTCCCCCGTGGTGGTGTCCCCACGCTGCATCCACCTCTCAATCCCTCCCCTGTGGTGGTGTCCCCACGCTGCATCCACCTCTCAATCCCTCCCCCGTGGGGTGTCCCCACGCTGCATCCACCCCTCAATCCCTCCCCCGTGGTGGTGTCCCCACGCTGCATCCACCTCTCAATCCCTCCCCCGTGGTGGTGTCCCCACGCTGCATCCACCCCTCAATCCCATCTCCGGGGTGGTGTCCCCACGCTGCATCCACCCCTCAATCCCTCCCCCGTGGTGGTGTCCCCACGCTGCATCCACCTCTCAATCCCTCCCCCGTGGTGGTGTCCCCACGCTGCATCCACCCCTCAATCACTTCCCCGTGGTGGTGTCCCCACGCTGCATCCACCCCTCAATCACATCCCCGTGGTGGTGTCCCCACGCTGCATCCACCCTTCAATCACATCCCCGTGGTGGTGTCCCCACGCTGCATCCACCCCTCAATCACATCCCCGTGGTGGTGTCCCCACGCTGCATCCACCCCTCAATCCCTCCCCCGTGGTGGTGTCCCCACGCTGCATCCACCCCTCAATCCCTCCCCCGTGGTGGTGTCCCCACGCTGCATCCACCTCGCAATCCCTCCCCCGTGGGGTGTCCCCACGCTGCATCCACCCCTCAATCACATTCCCGTGGTGGTGTCCCCACGCTGCATCCACCCCTCACTCACATCCCCGTGGTGGTGTCCCCACGCTGCATCCACCCCTCAATCACATCCCCGTGGTGGTGTCCCCACGCTGCATCCACCTCTCAATTCCTCCCCCGTGGGGTGTCCCCACGCTGCATCCACCCCTCAATCCCTCCCCCGTGGTGGTGTCCCCACGCTGCATCCACCCCTCAATCCCTCCCCCGTGGTGGTGTCCCCACGCTGCATCCACCTCTCAATCCCTCCCCCGTGGTGGTGTCCCCACGCTGCATCCACCCCTCAATCACATCCCCGTGGTGGTGTCCCCACGCTGCATCCACCACTCAATCCCAACCCCGTGGTGGTGTCCCCACGCTGCATCCACCCCTCAATCACAGCCCCGTGGTGGTCTCCCCACGCTGCATCCACCCCTCAATCACATCCCCGTGGTGGTCTCCCCACGCTGCATCCACCCCTCAATCACATCCCCGTGGTGGTGTCCCCACGCTGCATCCACCTCTCAATCCCTCCCCCGTGGGGTGTCCCCACGCTGCATCCACCCCTCAATCCCTCCCCCGTGGTGGTGTCCCCACGCTGCATCCACCTCTCAATCCCTCCCCTGTGGTGGTGTCCCCACGCTGCATCCACCTCTCAATCCCTCCCCCGTGGGGTGTCCCCACGCTGCATCCACCCCTCAATCCCTCCCCCGTGGTGGTGTCCCCACGCTGCATCCACCTCTCAATCCCTCCCCCGTGGTGGTGTCCCCACGCTGCATCCACCCCTCAATCCCATCTCCGTGGTGGTGTCCCCACGCTGCATCCACCCCTCAATCCCTCCCCCGTGGTGATGTCCCCACGCTGCATCCACCTCTCAATCCCTCCCCCGTGGTGGTGTCCCCACGCTGCATCCACCCCTCAATCACATCCCCGTGGTGGTGTCCCCACGCTGCATCCACCCCTCAATCACATCCCCGTGGTGGTGTCCCCACGCTGCATCCACCCCTCAATCACAGCCCCGTGGTGGTGTCCCCACGCTGCATCCACCCCTCAATCACATCCCCGTGGTGGTGTCCCCACGCTGCATCCACCCTTCAATCACATCCCCGTGGTGGTGTCCCCACGCTGCATCCACCCCTCAATCACATCCCCGTGGTGGTGTCCCCACGCTGCATCCACCCCTCAATCCCTCCCCCGTGGTGGTGTCCCCACGCTGCATCCACCCCTCAATCCCTCCCCCGTGGTGGTGTCCCCACGCTGCATCCACCTCGCAATCCCTCCCCCGTGGGGTGTCCCCACGCTGCATCCACCCCTCAGTCACATTCCCGTGGTGGTGTCCCCACGC
This sequence comes from Cherax quadricarinatus, assembly GCF_038502225.1. NCBI lineage: Eukaryota > Metazoa > Arthropoda > Malacostraca > Decapoda > Parastacidae > Cherax > Cherax quadricarinatus. The sequence goes on along the minus strand of NC_091310.1, from coordinate 27,724,146 downwards.
TGCATCCACCCCTCAATCACATTCCCGTGGTGGTGTCCCCACGCTGCATCCACCCCTCAATCACATCCCCGTGGTAGTGTCCCCACGCTGCATCCACCCCTCAATAACATCCCCGTGGTGGTGTCCCCACGCTGCATCCACCTCTCAATCCCTCCCCGGTGGGGTGTCCCCACGCTGCATCCACCCCTCAATCCCTCCCCCGTGGTGGTGTCCCCACGCTGCATCCACCTCTCAAGTCCTCCCCCGTGGGGTGTCCCCACGCTGCATCCACCCCTCAATCCCTCCCCCGTGGTGGTGTCCCCACGCTGCATCCACCCCTCAATCCCTCCCCCGTGGTGGTGTCCCCACGCTGCATCCACCTCTCAATCCCAACCCCGTGGTGGTGTCCCCACGCTGCATCCACCCCTCAATCACATCCCCGTGGTGGTGTCCCCACGCTGCATCCACCCCTCAATCACATCCCCGTGGTGGTGTCCCCACGCTGCATCCACCCCTCAATCACATCCCCGTGGTGGTGTCCCCACGCTGCATCCACCCCTCAATCACATCCCCGTGGTGGTGTCCCCACGCTGCATCCACCCCTCAATCACATCCCCGTGGTGGTGTCCCCACGCTGCATCCACCCCTCAATCACATCCCCGTGGTGGTGTCCCCACGCTGCATCCACCCCTCAATCACATCCCCGTGGTGGTGTCCCCACGCTGCATCCACCCCTCAATCACATCCCCGTGGTGGTGTCCCCACGCTGCATCCACCCCTCAATCACATCCCCGTGGTGGTGTCCCCACGCTGCATCCACCCCTCAATCACATCCCCGTGGTGGTGTCCCCACGCTGCATCCACCCCTCAATCACATCCCCGTGGTGGTGTCCCCACGCTGCATCCACCCCTCAATCACATCCCCGTGGTGGTGTCCCCACGCTGCATCCACCCCTCAATCACATCCCCGTGGTGGTGTCCCCACGCTGCATCCACCCCTCAATCACATCCCCGTGGTGGTGTCCCCACGCTGCATCCACCCCTCAATCACATCCCCGTGGTGGTGTCCCCACGCTGCATCCACCCCTCAATCACATCCCCGTGGTGGTGTCCCCACGCTGCATCCACCCCTCAATCACATCCCCGTGGTGGTGTCCCCACGCTGCATCCACCCCTCAATCACATCCCCGTGGTGGTGTCCCCACGCTGCATCCACCCCTCAATCACATCCCCGTGGTGGTGTCCCCACGCTGCATCCACCCCTCCATCACTGCCCCGTGGTGTGTCCCCACGCTGCATCCACCCCTCAATCACATCCCCGTGGTGTGTCCCCACGCTGCATCCACCCCTCAATCACATCCCCGTGGTGTGTCCCCACGCTGCATCCACCCCTCAATCACATCCCCGTGGTGTGTCCCCACGCTGCATCCACCCCTCAATCCCTCCTCCGTGGTGGTGTCCCCACGCTACATCCACCCCTCCATCCCTCCCTCGTGGTGGTGTCCATCAGAACATGCTGCTAATTTATTACTGGGGTAAAGTCGGATGACTTTGGTTTTAAATATATGGTAACTCGTTCGATGCCGCAGTAAGAACATCTTGAAAACTGTAGGAGTGATGACGTAAGCTGTGTTCCTGACTCCTGGTCACAGATTTAGTGTTCGTGGTAGAGCACTTGGCTCTCTTCACCGCTGACCTACAGCTGACCAGTACAATAATGTAAATATTGCCTTTGACTATTACCTGCATTTCTCCTTGTTCTTGTCTGATTCTTCTTCTTACGTTTATTTCGAAAATGTATCGTCAAAACTCGTTATGGTGTGAAGGAATTCATTTGTCATGGCACATTAAAATAAGTTAAATTGTCTTGTTGGAGAAGACATATTGCGTTTAATTACAGGAAGGTACCAAGGACAAGATAATCAGGCACTGCAAGAAGTCCTCTTTCCCACAGTCTCATGAGAGAATAATCAAACATGTCATCTGAAGTATCTTTTTCTGTCTAACCAAACTTGTGACAAGAAAATAACTCTCATTTCTATGTAGCAATACGTGTTTACCTACATGATGTACTACACCACTTGGGACGTAGTTATACCTGCCTCTCTACATCTTGAAAGACTAATGGTCTAAACGGTAGTGATGAAGTGCCACACTGAGTGTTATTATGTAAAATCCCTGCTAAGCGAGGTTGCTGTAGCTGACGTCGAGAGAATGAAAAGGCACAATACCGCGGCTGGAACAATACACAGATAACCCGCACATAGTAGATTGAAATTTACGACGACGTTTCGGTCTGACTTGGTCCAAGTCAGACCGAAACGTCGTTATAAGTCTGTCTCCTAAGTGCGGGTTATTTGTGTAACGTTGACAGACGTTCTCACTGAGAGATGATAACTTTAATCTCATTCCTCTTCTCATTCCTCATTTAGCTCGTTGTGGCCGTCGACTTTGTCACTGCTGTTGATTTTATAACAAATAAGAAATATGTTGAATATCGGGTGCGACTTGAATCCATAGTGAGTGAAACCTGAAGCTTATAGACTAGTTGCCTGTGTCTGCTCACTGATTGTATACTTTCCCCCTGTGTGACACTGCATCTCCACCATCTGTGACACTGCATCTCCACCATCTGTGACACTGCATCTCCACCATCTGTGACACTGCATCTCCACTATTTGTGGCACTGCATCTCCACTATCTGTGACACTGCATCTCCACCATCTGTGACACTGCATCTCCACCATCTGTGACACTGCATCTCCACCATCTGTGACACTGCATCTCCACCATCTGTGACACTGCATCTCCACCATCTGTGACACTGCATCTCCACCATCTGTGACACTGCATCTCCACCATCTGTGACACTGCATCTCCACCATCTGTGACACTGCATCTCCACCATCTGTGACACTGCATCTCCACCATCTGTGACACTGCATCTCCACCATCTGTGACACTGCATCTCCATTTGTGACACTGCATCTCCACCATCTGTAACACTGCATCTCCACCATCTGTGACACTGCATCTCCACCATCTGTAACACTGCATCTCCACCATCTGTGACACTGCATCTCCACCATCTGTGACACTGCATCTCCATCTGTGACACTGCATCTCCACCATTTGTGACACTGCATCTCCACCACCTGTGACACTGCATCTCCACCATCTGTGACACTGCATCTCCACCATCTGTAACACTGCATCTCCACCATCTGTGACACTGCATCTCCACCATCTGTGACACTGCATCTCCATCTGTGACACTGCATCTCCACCATTTGTGACACTGCATCTCCACCACCTGTGACACTGCATCTCCACCATCTGTGACACTGCATCTCCACCATCCGTGACACTGCATCTCCACCATCCGTGACACTGCATCTCCACCTGTGACACTGCATCTCCACCATCTGTGACACTGCATCTCCACCATCTGTGACACTGCATCTCCACCATCTGTGACACTGCATCTCCACCATCTGTGACACTGCATCTCCACCATCTGTGACACTGCATCTCCATCTGTGACACTGCATCTCCACCATCTGTGACACTGCATCTCCATCTGTGACACTGCATCTCCACCATCTGTGACACTGCATCTCCACCATCTGTGACACTGCATCTCCATCTGTGACACTGCATCTCCATCTGTGACACTGCATCTCCACCATATGTGACACTGCATTTCCACCATCTGTGACACTGCATTTCCAACAACTGTGGCACTGCATGTCCACCATCTGTGACACTGCATCTCCATCTGTGACACTGCATCTCCATCTGTGACACTGCATCTCCACCATCTGTGACACTGCATCTCCATCTGTGACACTGCATCTTCACTATTTGTGGCACTGCATCTCCACCATGTGACACTGCATCTCCACCATCTGTGACACTGCATCTCCACTATTTGTGGCACTGCATCTCTATCTGTGTAACTGCATCTCCATCTGTGACACTGCATCTCCACTATTTGTGGCACTGCATCTCCACCATCTGTGACACTGCATCTCCATCTGTGACATTGCATCTCCATCTGTGACACTGCATCTCCACCATCTGTGACACTGCATCTCCACCATCTGTGACACTGCATCTCCATCCGTGACACTGCATCTCCACCATCTGTGACACTGCATCTCCACCATCTGTGGCACTGCATCTCCACCATCCGTGACACTGCATCTCCACCATTTGTGACACTGCATCTCCACCATCCGTGACACTGCATCTCCACCATCCGTGACACTGCATCTCCACCATCTGTGACACTGCATCTCCACCATCTGTGACACTGCATCTCCATCTGTGACACTGCATCTCCACCATTTGTGACACTGCATCTCCACCATTTGTGACACTGCATCTCCACCATCTGTGACACTGCATCTCCACCATCCGTGACACTGCATCTCCACCATCTGTGACACTGCATCTCCACCACCTGTGACACTGCATCTCCACCTGTGACACTGCATCTCCACCATCTGTGACACTGCATGTCCACCATCTGTGACACTGCATCTCCACCATCTGTGACACTGCATGTCCACCATCTGTGACACTGCATCTCCACCATCTGTGACACTGCATCTCCACCATCTGTGACATTGCATCTCCACCATCCGTGACACTGCATCTCCACCATCCGTGACACTGCATCTCCACCATCTGTGACACTGCATCTCCATCTGTGACACTGCATCTCCACCATCCGTGACACTGCATCTCCACCATCTGTGACACTGCATCTCCACTATCTGTGACACTGCATCTCCACCATCTGTGACACTGCATCTCCACCATCTGTGACACTGCATCTCCGTCTGTGACACTGCATCTCCACCATTTGTGATACTGCATCTCCATCCGTGACACTGCATCTCCACCATCTGTGACACTGCATCTCCACTATCTGTGACACTGCATCTCCACCATCTGTGACACTGCATCTCCACCATCTGTGACACTGCATCTCCATCTGTGACACTGCATCTCCACCATCTGTGACACTGCATCTCCACCATCTGTGACACTGCATCTCCGTCTGTGACACTGCATCTCCACCATTTGTGATACTGCATCTCCATCCGTGACACTGCATCTCCACCATCTGTGACACTGCATCTCCACCATCTGTGACACTGCATCTCCACTATCTGTGACACTGCATCTCCACCATCTGTGACACTGCATCTCCACCATCTGTGACACTTCATCTCTACTATCTGTGACACTGCATCTCCATCTGTGACACTGCATCTCCACCATCTGTGACATTGCATCTCCACTATGTGACACTGCATCTCCACCATCTGTGACACTGCATCTCCACCATCTGTGACACTGCATCTCCATCTGTGACACTGCATCTCCACCATCTGTGACACTGCATCTCCACTATCTGTGACACTGCATCTCCACCATCTGTGACACTGCATCTCCACCATCTGTGACATTGCATCTCCACTATGTGACACTGCATCTCCACCATCTGTGACACTGCATCTCCACCACCTGTGACACTGCATCTCCACCATCTGTGACACTGCATCTCCACCACCTGTGACACTGCATCTCCACCATCTGTGACACTGCATCTCCACCACCTGTGACACTGCATCTCCATCTGTGACACTGCATCTCCACCATCTGTGACACTGCATCTCCACCATCTGTGACACTGCATCTCCGTCTGTGACACTGCATCTCCACCATTTGTGATACTGCATCTCCATCCGTGACACTGCATCTCCACCATCTGTGACACTGCATCTCCACCATCTGTGACACTGCATCTCCACTATCTGTGACACTGCATCTCCACCATCTGTGACACTGCATCTCCACCATCTGTGACACTTCATCTCTACTATCTGTGACACTGCATCTCCACCATCTGTGACACTGCATCTCCACCATCTGTGACATTGCATCTCCACTATGTGACACTGTATCTCCACCATCTGTGACACTGCATCTCCACCATCTGTGACACTGCATCTCCACCATCTGTGACACTGCATCTCCACCATCTGTGACACTTCATCTCTACTATCTGTGACACTGCATCTCCACCATCTGTGACACTGCATCTCCAACATCTGTGACACTGCATCTCCACCATCTGTGACACTGCATCTCCACCATCTGTGACACTGCATCTCCACCATCTGTGACACTGCATCTCCACCATCTGTGTCATGGTACAAACAACACATTTCATGGATATATATTTTTCCGTTCCGCTGTGATTTTGTGAACTCTAATACTAGGGAATGAAGGCAGTAGGTTGATCTACTAGCCCGTGCTAGGTAGGTCTTACATACACCGATTTACATCTTGAATATTAAATTTTTTATACAGTACCGACAGGTTAATAACACACATGTGTCTTATCAATTTACATTCTATCTGTCTAACATAATTTTAAAGCTAGGATAAGTGTTCACTTGGGTGACACTTGGGTGACACTACCTGTTAGTTTGTTCCTCTCACTTATAAGTCTGTGGCTGAGATAGCGACTTTAATATATCCTTTAAAACTTCTTCCCTCGCGATGTTGTGTTGGTCTAGCCACAGTTATGGCTCCGCCTCTCTCTCTCTCTCTCTCGGACTGTTATTTCTTTAAGGTGCTAAACCCGCGTAGGTTATTCAGGTGTCGACGCCTCATCTCTGTTCCGTCAAGGTGTTGGCGACTGCATCGTTCTTCTTAAAACACTGGAGAAGTAACTCATTAGTCTGGAGAATGCTCATCCAGGAGTGTTATTTTCCGCTCATTGAAACCAATAATACCTTATTATCTAATTAAACTTTGTAAATGCCACAAAACACTTCTCAGTTTTGCCCGTCTTTAAGCTCTTCTCAACTCTGGTCAATAAGCCTTAAAAACAATATAGACGCGGGAAGATGAAGACAGAGAGCAGCTAAAACCTGAGGATTTGCCCCAAACATGGTGTTGAACCAGGAGATTCAGAAGAGTTAAGGTGTCTTAATACTAATGTTCAAGATACTTGAGCGTGGGCGGGAACAAGCGGCGGTCTAGGACAGACGCATCTTCTACACAATCTTGGTAATAGTTACCTTGTGGTCGCATCGGCTGTTGATCCAAACATATGCACACGCGCGCACGCGCGCACACACACACACACACACACACACACACACACACACACACACACACACACACACACACACACACACACACACACACACACACACACACACACACACACATACACACACATACACACTGTTGCGGCCCCCTGCCAAACTAGCGGTTAAATAGTTAACCTGCCGGCCGGCAGTACCACTGGGTACGTCATCAAACCCAATGTGGGGACTGCTGAGCCGGCCTTATAGCAGTAAGTTCCTGAGTGCCTCACGGTGCACATCTAAGCAGTAGGTACCTGACCACCTAAGGGTACAGTCTACTGGCTTTAGTAACAGTATGTACCTGAGCGCCTCAGGATACGCACCTAAGCAGTAGGTACCTGCACACCTAAGGGTACACGTCTACTGGCTTCAACATTAAGTACCTGAACTTCTCAGGGTACACATCTACGCAGTAGGTACCTGACCACCTAATCGTACCTATCTACTGGCGTTAGAAGAACCGCTCACCGCAGCTCACTGAGTCTGTTGGCCTCAGTTACTTGACGGCCGCATTCGGTGAGCTTGCAGCATGGTGTTCGGCTACCGGTGTGTCAACCGGCTTTGGAGAGGATTTACTGGACTACCGGTGATGTCTGTGGACTCACCGTCTACGCTGATCAACTGTGGGCTGGAATCATCAGATGCTGTTTGGTGGGACATTACATGAAGAAAAGGTTGGAGTGTTACACTGAACTGGGCCAGGACCGTAGTGTGACACTTAGGAACGTATGATGGAGTGGAACACTGAGATATGCACAGGACCGTAGTGGAACACTGAGATGAAAAGGGTGTCGTGGGACACTGAAGATGGCCTGGTTGTAGTGTACACTGAATAGTGTCATGTGACTGGTCTCGTGTCGTGAGAAGCAGTTGATTGTAATTTATTATTATACAAATGTTATTTATAATTTATTATTTTAGCATAGATATATATATATATATATAGTGACACAGTAGTGTCAAGAGTTGTACCCTGTGTAGGGTTATTAATTATTTATTATTTTAGTAAAATGCTGATTATAATTTATTATAGTAACATGTACATATTATTATTATATCATAGTTCAAATACCTCTAGACCAAAGATAGTTGATTTATATATATTAAAGATTAATTGATTTTAATGTGTGTATTTATGTATCCCGAACTCTGTATTACAAAAGGAGTAAATCTTAACATCTCTTCCTTTTAAAAATTACTTTTTTGTAATACACACACATACACACACACACATACACAAGCATGCATACGCATACACACACACACACATTAAAATAATTATAACGTTTAACGTGCTGTATAGCCCTTGTGGCTTAGCGCTTCTTTTTGATTATAATAATAATAACGTTTAACGTGACGTTTGATGTGTTTGTGGTGTGTATTTAGTGGCGGCCGCAGACACCTGCAGCCAGGTTCCAGGTACACCAAAACGTCTGATTAATAACAAAGGGATAATCAGCCCCTGTCGATGGTTTTATTCGTAAAGTTAATTTGCAAGCTAGGGATATCTTACCTTAACACGTTTAAAACGTGAGCACTCCCTAACACCCGGATACCTATCAGGTGCTATGTGAACAATAACTGTTAAGTGCTAGGCGAACAGTACCTGTTAAGTGCTAGGTGAACAGAAGCAACAAGTGTCATTAGACTTGTCTAGGCATCTCGTTACATCTGTCAACATAAACTCACAAAGACTAGGGTTCGATTTTTTGTGAAGCGAGTAAATAGGTACCTGACTTTCAGTAGACTGATGTGGGTTGCATTCTATGGGGAAGGGACGGAATGCCATAGAGAGAGAACCTCCCTTTGAAACAGTCAGCCGGAGGATGATCGCTCTTAGTATCTATTGTGAACTCGTGATGTTTGCTGATGGATGTATTTTGATGTTATCACGAGGATGATTCGTATTTTAAGGCTGAGACCGGATGATAGTTGTGACAGGACTTATTACAAGGATGATTCAGACCCCTGTCTTTAATACGGACCTCTGTTTTTGTTACAGACCCATCTTTATTACAGACCCCCTGTCTTTATTACAGTCCCCCTGTCTTTAGTACAGACCCTCTGTCTTTAGTAGACCCCCTGTCTTTATTACAGACCCCCTGCCTTTATTACAGACCCCCTGCCTTTATTACAGACCCCCTGCCTTTATTACAGACCCCCTGCCTTTATTACAGACCCCCCTGTCTTTACTACAGACCCCTGTAATAAAGACAGTTCTTTAAACTTTTCTTGATGAACCAGGGAACGGTGACTGGCCAGAGACCAGGCCAAGGGGGCGATGACCCCTGGGATCTTCTACTATGAGGAAAATAATTTAGATTCAGTTATTTCACTGAACAGACAGGAACATTTCTGGAGACTAGGCGGAATTATTCGACCAGAGGGATTTTATGTTGGTGTGAGGAGGTTTGTGACAGTGTACTAATGTTTGTAGAATTACCCACAAATGGTTAGGTAAAAGGGCACAAGTGCAACTAATGTGACATTTTATTGTGGCAACGTTTCGATCTTCAGGAGCTTTATCAACGGCTTGATAAAGCTCCTGGAGAGCGAAACGTTGCCACAATAAAATGTCACATTACTTGCACTTGTGTCCTTTTACCTGATGTTTGTGACAGTGTCTGGAAATATTTGTTTACTTTCAAGAGGAGTCGGGGAGCCGAGGCACCTGAGTGCTGGTCATCAAGCATGCCAGCCGCACGGCCCACCTCGGGTGATGTTCTTGATGTTACGATTACCTCGGAAGCGTTTTTATTTCATTTTTCTCTAGTGTCTGTTTTCCCTGTTTTTATATTTCACTTTCGGTCTTATATTTCCTTTCTCAGGTTTGATAACGTTGCATTTGCTGGAGCTGGAGTAGAACTGTGAACTTCTGGACCTATGTTCATTTGAATATGATTGAATATGTAGGGGGAAAAGGTGTGTGTGTGTGTGTGGTTTCAGTCTGCTCCTGCGTGTGTGCGTTCCTGTGTTCGTGTGAGCACGCGTCTTGCATTCCTGAGGTGGACTAGCGTGGGGGAGACTGTGAGGGTGGGACAGGATGTTACAGTACCAGCATATTGACTGTGACACGCAGCCCGGGTCACCAGTCATGCCCTCCACTTGTTTCTTAACCAGGCATGTGAAAGACACTGCTCTGCGAGTCCCCTTTACATACTGTACTATCATAGTCATACAAGCGTTCAGGCTCTTTTAGTTAAACTGTGATAGTAGGTGCCAAGCTGTCAAGTCAGGCTCCTGTATGGTAACGGTTCTCCTGCACCTTGTACTGTTCTCATACACACCGTAAAGCTGTCATACACATGATACTGCTGTTATGTACATTGCGCTGTTCTTATATACATCAATAATAGTATTAAGCGGGAGTGAGGGACTCGCCGTCCCTGCTGCCCTGTACCTGTGCTCTCTCACTTGTATATCATTACCTTAACCACTTCCTTGGCTAGTTATCCTGGGATATTTAATTTAAGAGCTATAATTTTCCTGGTGAAGTTCAGGTTACCTTCTACCTGCCACACGAAGTGGTCTCATGCTGCAGGGATAGATCAAAGTGTTATTACAGGCAGCAACTTGGCGTGGCTGGAGCCATGGCACCTGCCTGGATTCTAACAGGATTGCTGGTCTTGTCTGTCTCGTGAAGACGGTAGACGGCAGCATTAACTTAGGAATTTGTACTGACATTCATTGCACACTTATATTTCCTCTGTCCTTCATGACAGTTCCAAGTATTCCATTATTTCTCTCTGTTTAGGAGGACTGGTCTGAGACCGAACTTCGGAGGCGATGATTCCCAGAACAATTAACATGTATAGCAGGTAACCCACGCGGAAGATGGTGATGTCAATATTTTACCGAGTTAACAGTCTGATCTGAAAATCGACAAAAACTTGTTGTGTAAAGTATCGTAAGTTTATTTACATAATGAGCAGCTGTGACATGTCACCCTGGTGTGGATGAGGCGAAACATAGACTGATGACACGCAGCAAACACCGGTCTGCTGCGTGCTGCGACTATCTCGAATAAAAACACTAGCGGAACAGAGTTGTGGATAAAACCCAGGTCTAGTGTGGACCCCTGTGCAGCCACAATTCTCCCCGATGCCTATAATTAATGGTTCAATTTCAGGAGAAAGGCTATCAGGCTGGTTATTAAGGCCACAGACACCTGTCTCACCCTTACGTTTTATTTTCCAACTTACGACCTGGCTACGGGAATGAGTTAGTAACACTACTCGTATTATCTCCCGGAACACCACTGATGTGATGGATACATTAATTCAAGCAACTTCTCTTCAGCGCTTACTCATTTTTTTCCTGGTTATTTTTTCTTTCGTAAATAACACAAGCTCGCTTTCTTCTTTGCCCTTCTAGAGTAAACAGAGACGGAAACAGTTCTGAGAGGAAATGCTTAAAATTCTTTAGATAAAGCGGTTTTCCTCCTTGAGACTGATGAAACTGAGTCGTTGCCCCCGGCGTTACAGAGCATTCTCTCTCTCTCTCTCTCTCTGTAAGGGAGCTGTCTCTGCAGTTTTCATGCTCTCTGAAATTTCATCGTGTGCTCACGTTAGTGGTATTTTGTGTTTCTTTATAAACACAGAATTCCATCAGTGATGCCGCGGCATTGACACACTGCAGCTTTACAAAGTAGTAATACCTGGAGTCGCTTTCGAGGGTGTTAACGTTTTTCCTGGTGCTCGGTCCCAGACCCAGCTTCCTGGTGGATGGCGTGTTCAACCAAACTGTTGATGGTAGCCACACGCAGTCCTACATACGAACCATAGCCCAGGTAATGGGAAAGGCATTTGAGGAACTTATCCAGTACCCTCTTGCAGGCAGCCAGGGGTCGGCTGGTAATTTTCCTTTTGCAGGCGTTGCATTATTACCCACCTTCACACACTCTTGCATACGACTTTTTCTGGCTTAACGTAAGAACGGTCAAATTTTCGGGCTGGGTTGTTGTTTGTGGCTGTTTTGTTAGTTAGAAAATAGGAAAATGTTTCCAGAGGTTGATCTCCCAGACGATGACCAGTTCAGTGATGAAGCAGCTACTGACACCAGCACTTACCTGGAGTCTACCTGGAGGTTATTCCGGGGATCAACGCCCCCGCGGCCCGGTCCAAGACCAAGCCTCCCGGTGGATCAGGGCCTGATCAACCAGGCTGCTACTGCTAGCCGCACGTAGTCCAAAGTACGAACCACAGCCCGGCTGATCCGGCACTGACTTTAGGTATCTGTCCAGCTCCCTCTTGAAGGTAGCCAGGGGCCTATTGGTAATTCCTCTTATGCTTGGTGGGAGGCTGTTGAACAGTCTTGGGCCCCGGACACTTATGGTGTTTTCTCTTAGTGTACTAATGGCGCCCCTACTTCTAATTGGGAGTATTACAACCCAGGAGTCCAAATGGCCTGTTATCCTGGGTGTAAAAGGAGCAAAATAAACACAGCAGAAAAGTTTTGACTTATATTATCCTTTACCAATTTAGAACAGCAGTATGTACACTATATACACTATGTACAGTGATAGGTATTAGTGCACTCCACGGTAAGCAAGGCAGAATAGAAGCCACAAGAGAGCAGATCGTGCTTCAACCAGCTCTAGAATGGGAATGACAAGGGCAGACAGGAGAGTGGTACCCACATAACCTGTGCGATTGCTAAAACCATCTTCTTATTGGCTGGAACCTGGTTACTAGTTGAACGACGGGGCCCCATCGTCAACTGTCACCTAGTTCGCTGGTTGGGGGAGATAGCCTGTAAATGAGGGTGTGTGCATGCGCCGAATAAAGGTTACGTACTCTTTGCATGCCACTGGGAGTATTTTGCATCTCCTGCCAAGTCTTTTACTTTCGTAGGGAGTGATTTCTGTGTGCAGATTCTGGACCATTCCTTCCAGGAAGACAAGTGTGATCAAGTCTTCTTGGTGACTTTGTCATAACTTGACTTCTTACTAATTTAACTGATGATATAAGTTTTTTTGTGTGTCAGAACCTGTGTGGAGGCAAGAGTAAATATTATTGTAGCAAATGAAATATGACGAGTGTGTTTCATTTCCTCCGCTTATTCTTACGGCTTAAATAACAGGGAGATTTCCTTCGTCGTAAAAATTGTACTGTATAACCTATGACTTGAAACCAGTTGTGTATATTTAACGACAAACTGATATTGATAGTGAACTGTTAAGTTCACTCAGCACTGCTACTAATTCTTTGTTCAACTATTTGCATTAAGACGCGAGTGTTTTTTTAAATAATACAGCTCCTCCTCCTCCTCCTCCTCCTCCTCCTCCTCCTCCTCCTCCTCCTCCTCCTCCTCCTCCTCCTCCTCCTCCTCCTCCTCCTCCTCCTCCTCCTCCTCCTCCGCCTCCTCCGCCTCCTCCGCCTCCTTTTCTTCCTCCTATAGTTTTCTCTTCTCAAGGCGTCCCGACAAAAACCGTCTTGCAGTCATCGTCTTAAAAGATTCAAAGAACCTCACTTTTCCCAGGAGAGTCTGGGCACACAGGAAGTCCACACACCCGCCCTGTTGTGTGGCACCAGTCACAGGAAGTCCACACACCCGCCCTGTTGTGTGGCACCAGTCACAGGAAGTCCACACACCCGCCCTGTTGTGTGGCACCAGTCACAGGAAGTCTACACACCCGCCCTGTTGTGTGGCACCAGTCACAGGAAGTCTACACACCCGCCCTGTTGTGTGGCACCAGTCACAGGAAGTCTACACACCCGCCCTGTTGTGTGGCACCAGTCACAGGAAGTCCACACACCCACCCTGTTGTGTGGCACCAGTCACAGGAAGTCTACACACCCGCCCTGTTGTGTGGCACCAGTCACAGGAAGTCTACACACCCGCCCTGTTGTGTGGCACCAGTCACAGGAAGTCCACACACCCGCCCTGTTCTGTAGCACCAGTCACAGGAAGTCCACATACCCCCCCTGGTGTGTGGCACCAGTCACAAGAAGTCCACACACCCACCCTGTTGTGTGGCTCCAGTCACAGGAAGTCCACATACCCGCCCTGTTGTGTGGCACCAGTCACAGGAAGTCCACATACCCCCCCTGTTGTGTGGCACCAGTCACAAGAAGTCCACACACCCACCCTGTTGTGTGGCACCAGTCACAGGAAGTCCACATACCCGCCCTGTTGTGTGGCACCAGTCACAGGAAGTCCACACACCCGCATTTGCTTTAAATAAAAAAAAAGGCACAGTACCGTGACTGGAACGATACACAAATAACCCGCCCAGCTCTCTGGCACCAGTTAATGGTGGTTTACACACCTGCTGTGTGGCACCAGTCTCTGGTGGTTCACACATCTGCTGTGTGGCACCAGTCACTGGTGGTTCACACACCTGCTGTATGGCACCAACTCTGTGTCCTTCCTCTGCTGTGTGTCCTTCCCCTGCTGTGTGTCCTTCCCCTGCTGTGTGTCCTTCCCCTGCTGTGTGTCCTTCCCCTGCTGTGTGTCCTTCCCCTGCTGTGTGTCCTTCCCCTGCTGTGTGTCCTTCACCTGCTGTGTGTCCTTCACCTGCTGTGTGTCCTTCACCTGCTGTGTGTCCTTCACCTGCTGTGTGTCCTTCACCTGCTGTGTGTCCTTCACCTGCTGTGTGTCGTTCCCCTGCTGTGTGTCCTTCCCATGCTGTGTGTCCTTCACCTGCTGTGTGTCTTTCACCTGCTGTTTGTCCTTCACCTGCTGTGTGTCTTTCACCTGCTGTGTGTCCTTCCCATGCTGTGTGTCCTTCACCTGCTGTGTGTCTTTCACCTGCTGTGTGTCCTTCACCTGCTGTGTGTCTTTCACCTGCTGTTTGTCCTTCACCTGCTGTTTGTCCTTCCCCTGCTGTTTGTCCTTCCCCTGCTGTGTGTCCTTCTGCTCTGTATCCTTCACCTGCTCTGTCCTTCCCCTGCTGTGTGTCCTTCCCCTGCTGTGTGTCCTACACCTGCTGTGTGTCCTTCACCTGCTGTGTGTCCTTCACCTGCTGTGTGTCCTTCACCTGCTCTGTTCTTCACCTGCTTTGTGTCCTTCACCTGCTCTGTGTCCTTCCCCTGCTCTGTCCTTCACCTGCTCTGTCCTTCACCTGCTCTGTCCTTCCCCTGCTCTGTCCTTCACCTGCTCTGTCCTTCACCTGCTGTGTGTCCTTCCCCTGCTGTGTGTCCTTCCCCTGCTGTGTGTCCTACACCTGCTGTGTGTCCTTCACCTGCTGTGTGTCCTTCACCTGCTGTGTGTCCTTCAACTGCTCTGTGTCCTTCACATGCTGTGTGTCTTTCACCTGCTCTGTGTCCTTCTACTGTGTGTCCTTCACCTGCTGTGTGTCCTTCACCTGCTGTGTGTCCTTCACATGCTGTGTGTCCTTCACCTACTGTGTGTCCTTCACCTGCTCTGTGTCCTTCACATGCTGTGTGTCCTTCACCTACTGTGTGTCCTTCACCTGCTGTGTGTCCTTCACCTGCTGTGTGTCCTTCACCTTCTGTGTGTCCTTCACCTGCTGTGTGTCCTTCACCTTCTGTGTGTCCTTCACCTGCTGTGTGTCCTTCACCTGCTGTGTGCCCTTCACCTGCTGTGTGTCCTTCACCTGCTGTGTGTCCTTCACCTGCTGTGTGTCCTTCACCTTCTGTGTGTCCTTCACCTGCTGTGTGTCCTTCACCTGCTGTGTGTCCTTCACCTGCTGTGTGTCCTTCACCTGCTGTGTGTCCTTCAACTGCTGTGTGTCCTTCACCTGCTGTGTGTCCTTCACCTGCTGTGTGTCCTTCACCTGCTGTGTGTCCCTCAACTGCTGTGTGTCCTTCACCTGCTGTGTGTCCTTCACCTGCTGTGTGTCCTTCACCTGCTGTGTGTCCTTCACCTGCTGTGTGTCTTTCACCTGCTGTGTGTCCTTCACCTGCTGTGTGTCCTTCACCTTCTGTGTGTCCTTCACCTGCTGTGTGTCCTTCACCTGCTGTGTGTCCTTCACATGCTGTGTGTCCTTCACCTGCTGTGTGCCCTTCATCTGCTGTGTGTCCTTCACCTGCTGTGTGTCCTTCACCTGCTGTGTGTCCTTCACCTGCTGTGTGTCCTTCACCTGCTGTGTGTCCTTCACCTGCTGTGTGTCCTTCACCTGCTGTGTGTCGTTCTGTGTGTCCTTCACCTGCTGTGTGTCCTTCACCTGCTTTGTGTCCTTCACCTGCTTTGTGTCCTTCACCTGCTTTGTGTCCTTCACCTGCTGTGTGTCCTTCACCTGCTGTGTGTCGTTCTGTGTGTCCTTCACCTGCTTTGTGTCCTTCACCTGCTTTGTGTCCTTCACCTGCTGTGTGTCCTTCACCTGCTGTGTGCCCTTCACCTGCTGTGCCCTTCACCTGCTGTGTGTCCTTCACCTGCTGTGTGTCCTTCACCTGCTGTGTGTCCCTCACCTGCTGTGTGTCCTTCACTTGCTGTGTGTCCTTCACTTGCTGTGTGTCCTTCACTTGCTGTGTGTCCTTCACCTGCTGTGTGTCCTTCACCTGCTGTGTCCTTCACCAGCTGTGTCCTTCACCTGCTGTGTGTCCTTCACCTGCTGTGTGTCCTTCACCTGCTGTGTGTCCTTCACCTGCTGTGTGTCCTTCACCAGCTGTGTCCTTCACCTGCTGTGTGTCCTTCACCTGCTGTGTGTCCTTCACCTACTGTGTGTCCTTCACCTGCTGTGTGTCCTTCACCTGCTGTGTGTCCTTCACCTGCTGTGTGTCCTTCACCTGCTGTGTGTCCTTCACCTGCTGTGTGTCCTTCACCTGCTGTGTGTCCTTCACCTGCTGTGTGTCCCTCACCTGCTGTGTCCTTCACATGCTGTGTGTCTTTCACCTGCTGTGTGTCCTTCACCTGTTGTGTGTCCTTCACCTGCTGTGTGTCCTTCACTTGTTCTGTGTCCTTCAACTGCTGTGTGTCCTTCACCTGCTGTGTGTCCTTCACCTGCTGTGTGTCCTTCACCTGCTGTGTGTCCTTCTGCTGTGTGTCCTTCTGCTGTGTGTCCTTCACCTGCTGTGTGTCCTTCACCTGCTGTGTCCTTCACATGCTGTGTGTCCTTCACCTGCTGTGTGCCCTTCACATGCTGTGTGTCCTTCACATGCTGTGTGTCCTTCACATGCTGTGTGTCCTTCACCTGCTGTGTGTCCTTCACCTGCTGTGTCCTTCACCTGCTGTGTGTCCTTCACCTGCTGTGTGTCCTTCACCTGCTGTGTGTCCTTCACCTGCTGTGTGTCCTTCACCTGCTGTGTGTCCTTCACCTGCTGTGTGTCCTTCACCTGCTGTGTGTCCTTCACCTGCTGTGTGTCCTTCACCTGCTGTGTCCTTCACCTGCTGTGTGTCCTTCACCTGCTGTGTGTCCTTCACCTGCTGTGTGTCCTTCACCTGCTGTGTGTCCTTCACCTGCTGTGTGTCCTTCACCTGCTGTGTGTTCTTCACCTGCTGTGTGTCCCTCGCCTGCTGTGTCCTTCACCTGCTCTGTGTCCATCAACTGTTCTGTGTCCTTCACCTGCTGTGTGTCCTTCACCTGTGTGTCCTTCTGCTGTGTGTCCTTCATTTGCTGTGTGTCCTTCATTTGCTGTGTGTCCTTCACCTGCTGTGTGCCCTTCACCTGCAGTGTGTCCTTCAACTGCTGTGTGTCCTTCACCTGCTGTGTGTCCTTCACCTGCTGTGTGTCCTTCACCTGCTGTGTGTCCTTCACCTGCTGTGTGTCCTTCACCTGCTGTGTGTCCTTCACCTGCTGTGTGTCCTTCACCTGCTGTGTGTCCTTCACCTGCTGTGTGTCCTTCACCTGCTGTGTGTCCTTCACCTGCTGTGTGTCCTTCACCTGCTGTGTGTCCTTCACCTGCTGTGTGTCCTTCACCTGCTGTGTGTCCTTCACCTGCTGTGTGTCCTTCACCTGCTGTGTGTCCTTCACCTGCTGTGTGTCCTTCACCTGCTGTGTATCCTTCACCTGCTGTGTGTCCTTCACCTGCTGTGTGTCCTTCACCTGCTGTGTGTCCTTCACCTGCTCTGTATCCTTCACCTGCTCTGTGTCCTTCACCTGCTCTGTGTCCTTCTGCTGTGTCCTTCACCTGCTGTGTGTCCTTCACCTGCTGTGTGTCCCTCACCTGCTGTGTGTCCTTCACTTGCTGTGTGTCCTTCACTTGCTGTGTGTCCTTCACCTGCTGTGTCCTTCACCTGCTGTGTCCTTCACCTGCTGTGTGTCCTTCACCTGCTGTGTGTCCTTCACCTGCTGTGTGTCCTTCATCTGCTGTGTGTCCTTCACCTTCACTGTGCCCTTCACCTGCTGTGTGTCCTTCACCTGCTGTGTGTCCTTCACCTTCACTGTGCCCTTCACCTGCTGTGTGTCCTTCACCTGCTGTGTGTCCTTCACCTGCTGTGTGTCCTTCACCTGCTGTGTGTCCTTCACCTGCTGTGTCCTTCACCTGCTGTGTGTCCTTCACCTGCTGTGTGTCCTTCACCTGCTGTGTGTCCTTCACCTGCTGTGTGTCCTTCACCTGCTGTGTGTCCTTCACCTGCTGTGTGTCCTTCACCTGCTGTGTGTCCTTCACCTGCTGTGTGTCCTTCACCTGCTCTGTGTCATTCACCTGCTGTGTGTCCTTCACCTGCTGTGTCCTTCACCTGCTCTGTGTCATTCACCTGCTGTGTGTCATTCACCTGCTGTGTGTCCTTCACCTGCTGTGTGTCCTTCACCTGCTGTGTCCTTCACCTGCTGTGTCCTTCACCTGCTGTGTCTTTCACCTGCTCTGTGTCAGATGAAGCTACCGTTGCTACTAAACACACAGTGTAATGCTTGACGATCTCCTCATCGCCTTACTCTATTTTCCCAGCTCAGACTGACACTTAGTATCACTTGAAATACGAAGCCCATTTTGTGTGATGGAATGTGACAGGGAAACATAAGTAAGTAGCTGCTTTTCTCCACTATGTAACTCTCATATAGAGTGAGGTAGCAGTGGACTGTTGGTGTACTAAGCTTGTTTATATACATTTCCCCTCCAAAAAAAATCATGCTTCATGCATCCTTAAGGTCCGACAACGGTTTTGTGATGGCCCTTGTCCAAGAGCGGTCCTTTAATGGCTCAGTAAGAACCTTTGTCTTGGTCCATTTGGCTCCGTTAAGGTCCGTGTCATGGGAGATCATTTTTAGAAAGACAATGTTTAACAAGACAGGTAATATTCCCTGGATGATGCCACTAATAACATCGATCTTTGAGAATATTTTCCCTCTGATCTTTATTTTTAAATTAAATTACTGTTTTGCTAAACCTCTGCAGGCACCTCGATGAATAACTGAGATGTCTTCACTATTTCACTTCATATAATATGTCTAGTCATGTCTGTTTTATTTTTTCAACTTTTTCGACCGTGACTTACATAAACCTTAGATAATTCAGAAGAGTCTTGTAACTTGCGATGGTTCAGATAAACATTCTTTAATGTTATTTGTTGACCAAATACGTAAGAATTTTTTTTCCTTAATTTACGTTTTCTCAGTTGGTTCATGTTATGAGCATGTCTAGTTGATGACGAATTAGACCTATGTGCAGCATCTGTGTATCTTCAAGACTATGGTGGTCATTACCTAGGCTAATGGACTAATTACTTCGTGTTTGGTATATACTTCTACAGTCTTCATATTATGTCCTTGTATTATACTTATAAAGCCACTGGATGGCGAAACGTTTACAAATTAAAGATACCCATATATCGCACATGTGTCTAATTCTTTGTCACGTCGATATTGTATACCATTTATATACATATCTAGTTGATGTCCATATCAGGCTGTTGCCAATATCTGGTTGATGTCCTAATATCGTTAGGTAAAAATAGAGTATTCTCCTATTACTAAGGATATGAAGGCAGATGTTTTGAGAGCTTGGTCAAGTGTATTAAAGTTTATGTTGGTCGTCACGAGTGGTTGAATGAAGCTCGTCTCTGAGTGGCCTACCTGGAGTTACCTTGCTAGTGTTGTTACCAAGACCCTGCGCCAGCACACTTGTCATGACTCTGCGCCAGCACACTTGTCATGACTCTGCGCCAGCACACTTGTCATGACTCTGCGCCAGCACACTTGTCATGACTCTGCGCCAGCACACTTGACATGACTCTGCGCCAGCACACTTGTCATGGCCAGCACACTTGTCATGACTCTGCGCCAGCACACTTGTCATGACTCTGCGCCAGCACACTTGTCATGACTCTGCGCCAGCACACTTGTCATGACTCTGCGCCAGCACACTTGTCATGACTCTGCGCCAGCACACTTGTCATGACTCTGCGCCAGCACACTTGTCATGACTCTGCGCCAGCACACTTGTCATGACTCTGCGCCAGCACACTTGTCATGACTCTGCGCCAGCACACTTGTCATGACTCTGCGCCAGCACACTTGTCATGACTCTGCGCCAGCACACTTGTCATGACTCTGCGCCAGCACACTTGTCATGACTCTGCGCCAGCACACTTGTCATGACTCTGCGCCAGCACACTTGTCATGACTCTGCGCCAGCACACTTGTCATGACTCTGCGCCAGCACACTTGTCATGACTCTGCGCCAGCACACTTGTCATGACTCTGCGCCAGCACACTTGTCATGACTCTGCGCCAGCACACTTGTCATGACTCTGCGCCAGCACACTTGTCATGACTCTGCGCCAGCACACTTGTCATGACTCTGCGCCAGCACACTTGTCATGACTCTGCGCCTCTTGACAAGTGACAAATCTACTTCCAAATATCTGAACACATTCACTTCCTCCACACTCCCTCCCTCCAAATTGATATCCAATTTTTCTTTACCTAACAAGTTTGATACCCTCATTACATTACTCTTATCTATGTTCACTCTCATAAGTCAAAAATAAAATTAAATGTTAATTGTTTTAACTGTTCTGCGGTCTTGATTTTCTTGACGTTTCTTTTCACATTTAACTTAACTAATTCCGCAGTGCAACATGTCTGGTTTATTTAAGTAAAATTTCTATGGATTTTTTTTTACCAAGACTCGATTAAAGTAAGTGTTGGTGCGTGGATTCACCCTGGCTGCAACTAATAAGTGTGTGAAAGTGGTATAAAGTTACCTCGGATACGAGGTAACTTTATTCCACTGGTATATATATTTATATATATATATATTTTCAACAAGTCGGTCGTTTCCCACCGAGGCAGGGCGACCCAAAAAAGAAAGAAAATCCCCAAAAAGAAAATACTTTCATCATCATTCAACTCTTTCACCACACTCGCACATTATCACTGTTTTTGCAGAGGTGCTCAGAATACAACAGTTTAGAAGCATATACGTGGTGCAGGCATTGTACTTCCCATTTCCAGGACTCAAGTCCGACTATATGAAAATAACCGGTTTCCCTGAATCCCTTCACTAAATATTACCCTGCTCACACTCCAACAGATTCTGGAAGTCCAAGCCCCTCGCCCACAAAACCTCCTTTACCCCCTCTTTCCAACCCTTTCGAGGACGACCCCTACCCCTCTTTCCTTCCCCTATAGATTTATATGCTTTCCACATTCTACTTTGATCCATTCTCTCTAAATGACCAAACCACCTCAACAACCCCTCTGGCTGCAACACACATTGCCCTTAATACTGCCTCCAGTGCTGCTGCATTTACTACCCAAGCTTCACATCCATATAAGAGTGTTGGTACTACTATACTTTCATACATTCCCTTTTTTGCCTCCATAGATAACGTTTTTTGACTGCACCACTCACCTTTTTTCCCTCATCAATTCTATGATTAACCTCATCCTTCATAAATCCATCCGCCGACACGTCATCTCCCAAGTATCTGAAAACATTCACTTCTTCCATACTCCTCCTCCCCAATTTGATATCCATTTTTTCTTTATCTAAATCATTTGATACCCTCATCACCTTACTCTTTTCTATGTTCACTTTCAACTTTCTACCTTTACACACATTCTCAAACTCATCCACTAACCTTTGCAATTTTTCTTTAGAATCTCCCATAAGCACAGTATCATCAGCAAAAAGTAACTGAATTTGATTCCCCATAATTTAATCCCACCCTTCTCCCGAACTAGCAATTTAGTAACTTACCACCTATTCCATAAACTTGCAACATCTGCCACATTGTTTTCTAAATCCATAAATGCAATAAAAACTTCCCTACCTTTATCTAAATACTGTTCACATATATGCTTCAATGCTGTTATGTTTGCTGGTGTTGATGTCTGCTGGTGTTGACGTCTCCTGGTGTTGACGTTATCTGCTGGTGTTGACGTTATCTGCTGGTGTTGACGTTGTCTGCTGGTGTTGACGTTGTCTGCTGGTGTTGACGTCTCCTGGTGTTGACGTTGTCTCTGGTGTTGACGTTGTCTCTGGTGTTGACGTTGTCTGCTGGTGTTGACGTTGTCTGCTGGTGTTGACGTTGTCTGCTGGTGTTGACGTTGTCTGCTGGTGTTGACGTTGTCTGCTGGTGCTGACGTTGTCTGCTGGTGCTGACGTTGTCTGCTGGTGTTGACGTTGTCTCTGGTGTTGACGTTGTCTGCTGGTGCTGACGTTGTCTGCTGGTGCTGACGTTGTCTGCTGGTGTTGACGTCTGCTGGTGTTGACGTTGTCTGCTGGTGTTGACGTTGTCTGCTGGTGTTGACGTTGTCTCTGGTGTTGACGTTGTCTGCTGGTGCTGACGTTGTCTGCTGGTGTTGACGTTGTCTGCTGGTGTTGACGTTGTCTCTGGTGTTGACGTTGTCTGCTGGTGTTGACGTTGTCTGCTGGTGTTGACGTTGTCTGCTGGTGTTGACGTTGTCTCTGGTGTTGACGTTGTCTCTGGTGTTGACGTTGTCTGCTGGTGCTGACGTTGTCTGCTGGTGTTGACGTTGTCTCTGGTGTTGACGTTGTCTCTGGTGTTGACGATGTCTGCTGGTGTTGACGTTGTCTCTGGTGTTGACGTTGTCTGCTGGTGTTGACGTTGTCTCTGGTGTTGACGTTGTCTCTGGTGTTGACGTTGTCTGCTGGTGTTGACGTTGTCTCTGGTGTTGACGTTGTCTCTGGTGTTGACGTTGTCTCTGGTGTTGACGTTGTCTCTGGTGTTGACGTTGTCTGCTGGTGCTGACGTTGTCTGCTGGTGCTGACGTTGTCTGCTGGTGCTGACGTTGTCTGCTGGTGTTGACGTTGTCTGCTGGTGTTGACGTTGTTTCTGGTGTTGACGTTGTCTGCTGGTGCTGACGTTGTCTGCTGGTGCTGACGTTGTCTGCTGGTGTTGACGTTGTCTGCTGGTGCTGACGTTGTCTGCTGGTGCTGACGTTGTCTGCTGGTGTTGACGTTGTCTGCTGGTGTTGACGTTGTCTGCTGGTGCTGACGTTGTCTGCTGGTGTTGACGTTGTTTCTGGTGTTGACGTTGTCTCTGGTGTTGACGTCTGCTGGTGCTGACGTTGTCTGCTGGTGTTGACTTTGTCCGCTCGTGTTGACGTTGTCTGCTGGTGTTGACGTTGTCTACTGGTGCCTCTGTCTATTAAATATTTCCCCCAGAGCTGCTGGTGGCCATTGACCCCGTGGTGAGTGAGACTCTTATACGTCTGGCCATTATATTTACGCTCTTCACTCTCTCTCTTTCACACACACACGCAGATGACGTTAAGTTGATGAGAAGAATTCACTCGATCGAAGACCAGGCAGAACTACAAAGGGATTTGGACAGGCTGCAGACCTGGTCCAGCAATTGGCTCCTGGAGTTCAATCCCACCAAGTGCAAAGTCATGAAGATTGGGGAAGGGCAAAGAAGACCGCAGACGGAGTACAGTCTAGGGGGCCAGAGACTACAAACCTCACTCAAGGAAAAAGATCTTGGGGTGACTATAACACCAGGCACATCTCCTGAAGCGCACATCAACCAAATAACTGCTGCAGCATATGGGCGCCTAGCAAACCTCAGAACAGCATTCCGACATCTTAATAAGGAATCGTTCAGGACCCTGTACACCGTGTACGTTAGGCCCATATTGGAGTATGCGGCACCAGTTTGGAACCCACACCTAGCCAAGCACGTAAAGAAACTAGAGAAAGTGCAAAGGTTTGCAACAAGACTAGTCCCAGAGCTAAGAGGTATGTCCTACGAGGAGAGGTTAAGGGAAATCAACCTGACGACACTGGAGGACAGGAGAGATGGGGGGGGACATGATAACGACATACAAAATACTGAGAGGAATTGACAAGGTGGACAAAGATAGGATGTTCCAGAGATTGGACACAGCAACAAGGGGACACAGTTGGAAGTTGAAGACACAGATGAATCACAGGGATGTTAGGAAGTATTTCTTCAGCCACAGAGTAGTCAGTACGTGGAATAGTTTGGGAAGCGATGTAGTGGAGGCAGGATCCATACATAGCTTTAAGCAGAGGTATGATAAAGCTCATGGTTCAGGGAGTGACCTAGTAGCGATCAGTGAAGAGGCGGGGCCAGGAGCTCGGACTCGACCCCTGCAACCTCAACTAGGTGAGTACACACAGGTCTGACAACACTGGAGGACACGAGAGTCAGGGGAGACATGATAACGACATACAAAATACAGCGTGAAATAGACAAGGTGGACAGAAACAGGATGTTCCAGAGAGGGGACACAGAAACAAGGGGTCACAATTGGAAGCTGAAGACTCAGATGAGTCAAAGGGATGTTAGGAAGTATTTCTTCAGTCATAGAGTAGTTAGGAAGTGGAATAGTCTGGCAAGCGATGTAGTGGAGGTAGGAACTATACATAGTTTTAAGACGAGGTATGACAAAACTCATGGAGCAGGGGGAGAGGGGACCTAGTAGCGGTCGGTGAAGAGGGGAGGCCAGGAGCTGAGTATCGACCCCTGCAACCACAATTAGCTGAGTGTATACACACACACACACACACACACACACACACACACACACACACACACACACACACACACACACACACACACACACACACACGGGCGGGGCCAGGAGGAGCTGAGTCTCGACCCCTGCAACCACAATTAGGTGAGTACAATTAGGTGAGTACACACACACACACACACACACACACACACACACACACATTTCCGCTGACCTACTGGAAATTACAAATGACGTTTGACTTGCGCCACGGAGTGACTGAGGGAGCCACAAGACCTGGCCAGTGTTTCTTCAGTAATCAGCAGCCAGGTCTTTCCTGGGAGTGAAGCACTGACATCACCTTTCTCCTTTGAAGTGGCTGTGCTGGCAGAGATTCAAACTGTCGTGGTTGTTGAGATGGTTTCGACATTTAGAGAGGATGGAACAAAATAGAATGTGGGGTGGTGGGGGTTAGAGAAGTAGGGGCCGTCCTAGGAAAGTTTGGAGGGGGGGGTTTAAAGGTTTTCACTGATAGGAGCTTGGGTATTCAACGAGCTTGTGTCAGTGAATTAGATAAGAGTAAGTGGAGACAGGTGGTTTTTTTATGATTTGACATGCTGTTGGAGTGTAAGCAAGGTAACATTTGTAAATAGATTCAGGGGAAACCGGTTAGCTGGACTTGAGTCCTGGAGGTGGAAAGTGGAGTACCTGCACTCTGGAGGGGTGAGGAGGTTGTGGTGTGGAGGATCATCTGAAGTGTGACGTCGGCGCCTCTCTTACAAGACAATGAATGGATGACACCTTAGTCTTCTTTCTTGGGTTTCCCTACCTTGGTGGGACAATGGCTATTTTCTTTCTGTGAAGGAAATAAACGTTTAACCAATATTAATTTAATTTGTAAGGACACATACTGACAGTGGCCCTCAGCTATTTTGTCTGACATTATCTTCTGATAGTCACACAAAATACTCATAACTCAGCACATGGAGGTGGCTGCTCCCAGAGTAACCTCGCTGGGAGGCTACCGGAATGTTAATGAGAAGTATTCTTGATTGTATGTAAAATGTGATCCTAATGACTGATTGGCAGTCGCTGTGTAGCAAGAACAAACACACAATCAAATAAACTTTTAAGGATTTAGGTGATGGAGTATATCAACCGGAAATTGTGAAGATTGTCAGTCACTGTCTTAATGTATATGTATGTCTCAGCGTGTGTGCTTCTCTCTCTCTCTCTCTCTCTCTCTCTCTCTCTCTCTCATATATGCATATTGTATATGTAATGCCCTTACCTAGGTGAAATTGACAGTGTGATGCTAGTGACCACATAGCTATGAACACTAACTGAAAGTGAGGCTGGAGAGGGAAGGAGTTGTGGTATTTGTTGACCGGAGTGCAGTAGCATGGGAATGATGAAGATAAATAAGATGAAGGCGAATAAGATGAAGAAGTTTGTGTTTGGATTATTAACCCAGCCCAGGACAAGCCACTAAAGTCAGGATGTCTTCAAGGACTGTCGAGCACCATCAAGAAGTTTTGAGAAGACACAGAGAGTTCTGAGAGATGACAAAATATTCCTAGAGGCCGTGGGTAGTTCTGGGAGGCATAGAATGCTGTGGACACCCACTGGAAGTTCTGTGAGATCATGAAAAAATCTTCATTAACCACGAAATAAATAAGAAACAGAACTTTCTTATCCCGCTGCAGAGACGTGAAAATTACCAACTTGAACGCAAAGATAGACAGAAAACAACAACAGTAACTTGGAGCTGATGCAAGAGTGTTGTAGCAACAAGGAAAAGTTACTTACAAGGATCCAGGAAGAAGGATAATGAGGGAAGAAATGGAGAGAAAGAGAGAGAGAGGGGGGGGGGGGGTACACGAACAAATTCAAGAATTCAAGAATCAAGGTTTTTGAGAGAGGAAGCCAGGAATTTAATCTGAGTCACTGGTGTCAGATCGGGACAACACTGGTGTCAGACCGGGACAACACTGGTGTTAGACCGGGACAACATTGGTGTCAGACCGTGACAACAATGCCGTCAGGGCAGAACACTTGCGTCAGACCGGGACAACACTGTCGTTAGGTTAGAACAATACTGGCGTCAGGAAAAAATATTTACGTCAGGACAGAACAACACTGGTGTCAGGTAGAACAACACTGGCGTCAGGGGAGAATAACACTAGCATCAGGACATGACAACACTGGCGTCAGGGCAGGACAACACTGGCGTCAGGGTAGACCAACAAGTCCTGCACACATCCGCACATCTAAGGAGAGTCAGTAGTCTCTGAAAGAGACGCAGTGCAACTATGGCCATGTGGGTCGTAAGCTTCTATTACCATAAACTTCGAGATAAGGAATTACTGTCTCACTGAGATTGCCAGCACACACAGAGAAGGAAGTACCAGAGGTAAAGTCATCCACAGTGTTATGAAAAGGTATGACAGGGGCCTCCAGAGGCTAGGGACAAGTAAATCAGGCATGTTAGGGCCCTCCAGAGGTTAGGGACAGGTGAACCAGGTACAGTAGGATCTCCAGAGGCTAAGGACAAGTAAAGCAGGTATGATATGGGCCTCCACAGGCTAGGGACAGGTGAACTAGGTACGGTAGGACATCCAGAAGCGAGGGACAAGTAAAGCAGATATGATATGAGCCTCCAGAGGCTAGGGACAGGTGAATCAGGTAGGGTAGGACCTCCTGAGGCTAGGGAAAGGTGAACCAGGTACGGTAGCACCTCCAGAGGCTAGAAAAAAATCAAGTAGGTTGTTTTTAGTAAGAGACGGGGCTCGGATACATCTTCAGCAAGCACAGATCCGTGTGCTTGTTGAAGATGTGAAAGGGTGAACCAGTGTGGTTTATTGAGCGCAAGAAGTGGTGGAGCCTTGATAGACCGTCACTAATTTGAACATTTGAACATGATACAGTGAAGTACAAAGGAATACAGTTATTACAGTGTAACATGCCAAAGCCCCCTTGTATGCAGAGCATTATGGGCACACAATTGAGGACGCCGCGGCGCAACCTTCTTACCTTTCTCATCTGCTTGCGTAAGTAAGAGGAGGTGACGCCTCCACCTCATATATGCAGCGTCAACACCATATTAGCATCCAGTATAGGGTGACTTGACTAGATACGCCGCAGAGAGGCGAACAGGAGACGGGATGAACACAAGTTCATATGGATACGACATAATTGATTGGTGAAAAAATATTTAACTAAGGGGGATATGAGACGAAGTGACTGGGACAATCAAATTAATTTTTTTCTGAAGCATCGTGGAATGAAAGTAATGAACAAAATAAGGTTAGTTGTTGTTCTTGTCACAGTTCTGTATCGTCTTCAGCGAGACAATAGATGAGGATAAGGATACGAGACAGTGGATAAGGATACAAGATAATAGCCGAGGATACGAGACAATAGATAAGGATACAGTTAAGAAAAACTCGAAGGCAGGACACCAGAGTGTTTTACGTAAGGTTGGGGAAACACACACACACACACACACACACACACACACACACACACACACACAGGGGAGCTGGGACTCGACCCCTGCAACCTCAACTAGGTGAGTACACACACACACACACACACACACACACACACACACACACACACACACACACACACACACACACACACACGCAGGAGGGGAGTTCACAAAGAACGACCTTGAAGTATGTGAAGAGATCAGCTCAAGATTCAGGGAGGTATTCACAGTGGAGACAGAGAGGCTCCCAGAAAACCGAGGTGGTAGGGTGCACCAGCAAGTGGTGGATACACTGCACACAACCGAGGATGAGGTGAAGACACTGCTAGGGAAACTAAATACTTCGAAGTCGGTTGGCCCAGATAATATCCCTCCTTGGGTCCTGAGAGAGGGAGCAGAAGCATTGTGTGTGTCTATAAATCTATTGAAACAGGGTAACTGCCTGAGGTGTGGAACATAGCAAATGTAGTACCAGTTTCTAAGAAAGGAGACAGACTGCACTAAACCACAGACCAGTGTCGCTGACGTGTATGTAAATTTATGGAGAAGATTATCAGGAAAAGAGTGTTGGAGCACCTAGAACGGAATGGACTAATACATGACAACCAGCACGGCTTTATGGAAGGGAAATCCTGCATCACGAACCTATCGGAGTTCTATGACAAGGTAACAGAAATAAGACAGGAAAGAGAGGGATGGGTAGACTGCATCTTCTTGGACTGTAAGAAAGCTTTCGACACAGTACCACACGAGACTGACTGAAAAACTAGAAGAGCAGGCAGGAATACTAGGGAAAGTAATGCACTGGATCAGGGAATACCTGACAGGAAGGAAACAACGTGTCAGTCCGATACGAGGTGTCTGAGTGTGCATGTGACGAGTGGAGTTCCACAAGGGTTAGTCCTAGGTCCGGTGCTTGTTTCTTGTATATGTGAATGATATGACCGAAGGGATATAGTCAGAGGTGTCCCTGTTTGCAGACGATGTGAAACTAATGTGGAGAATACAAGGGGATCTGGACAAGCTGCAAGCCTGATCTGACAAATGGCTCTTGGAGTTAACCAAAGCAAGTTCAAAGTAATGAAGATTGGGGAAGGACAAAGGAGACCGCAGACGGAGTACAGCCTAAGGAGTCAAAGGCTGCAAAACTCACTCAAGGGAATGGATCTTGGGGAAAGCGTCATACCGAGCACATCTCCTGAGGCGCACATCAGCCAAATAACTGCTGCAGCATACGGGCGCCTGGCAAACCTGAGAAAAGCATTCCGACATCTAAGTAAGGAGTCATTCACGACATTGTACACCGTGTATGTCAGGCTTATATTAGAGTATGCAGCACCAATATGGTAGCTACACCTAGGTAAATACGTCAAGAAATTAGAGAAAGTGCAAAGGTTTGTAACAAGACTAGTCCCGGAACTGAGGAGTTTGTCGTACGAAGAGAGGTTAAGGGGACTCATCCTGACAACGCTGGAAGACAGGAGGGTTAGGGGGAACATGATAACAATATATAAAATTCTGAGAAGAAATGAGTGTGAATAGGGACAGAATGTTTCAGAGATGTGACACAGCAACAAGAAATCACAATTGGAAGCTGAAAACTCAGATGAGTCACAGGGATGTTAGAAAGTATTTCTTCAGCCATGGAGGTGTCAGGAAGTGGAACAGTCTGGAGAGTGATGTAGTGGAGGAAGGATCCATACATAGCTTTAAGAAGAGGTATGATAAAGCTCATGAAGCAGGAAGAGAGTGGACCAAGTAGCCACTAGTGAAGAGGCGGATCCAGGAGTTATGATTCTACCCCTGCAACTACAGTTAGGTGAGTACGATTAGGCGAGTACACACACTCACACACATACACGCACACACACACACACACACACACACACACACACACACACACACACACACACACACACACACACACACACACACACACACACACACACACACACACACACACACACACACACACACACGAAAAAAAAGTAGGAGGTGCATTAGTGCGCAGTGGCAGGGGGAAAAGATACTCCATATGGTATCTGGTTTTAATCTCATTGCGGAAAGTGTTGGGAGAGAGAGAGAGAGACAGAGAGAGACAGACAGACAGACAGACAGATACAAACAGACCAACATACCCTACAACTTCCATCCACTGCAGATTTTTACACACTTTTGGTTACCCTTTCCTGTTCCATCCTTCCTACTTAACTAAAACATCTGCACAACCTCTCCTGCGCTCCTCTCGTACCACCACTGTGTCTTTTCATTTCTTTACTCCCCATTCTCTCCTTTTCACAACACGCATTAGTCTCAGAACAGACATTTCCATTGCCTCCAGCCTCCTCCTCGCTGCATCATTCACACACCATGCCTCACACACACATATATATATATATAAGCGATGCAACAACTGTACTCTGGTACAGTCCTTCGCGTGTCCAACATATGCATCCACAAACTTGTTTTTCTCCCCCACAGCCTCGGTACTTCAGTAATGTACAAAGTGCTCTCTCTCTAGGCAAGAATTGTGTTTTATTTCTATTACCGGAGTTCAGACATTCAGAAATGTTCAGTTTCAAAGATCGTTGTTCAGTTCGTGGGACTTTGAAATATATTTTTATATTGAAGAAACTGCATGTAACAAGAAACTATACATTTCTCGCTATTATTAAACGGAGGATCGAGCCTCCAACACTTCGTGTTATGAATGGTACTCGAATAAAAGTGATAATAGTCACTGCTTCGCGTATCTTGGGTAAATTACTAAAATCAAAATAGAGGTGTTAAGATCATTAACACATCGTGTGTGAACTTAGTTCCCTGGCTTGAAACATACGTATTAGTTGTAATAATCTTGGTAGAATTACCCACAATATGTTAAGTAAAAGGACGCAAGTGCAACTAATGTGACATTTTATTGTGCCAACGTTTCGCCCTCCAGGAGCTTTGTCAAGCCGTTAGTAAAGCTCCTGGAGTGCGAAACGTTGCCACAAAATGTCGCATTAGTTGCACTTGTGTCCTTTTACTTAACATAGGTATTAGTTCTCTCCTCCAGGTTCCGCACTTAGTAAAACAACAACATTAATTTGACCTGTTAAGCCTCACACTTCTTTGCTCAAAGGAAGTGAGAGAGGAGTTGCAAGCAGGGGGGAGGCAGGGAGTGAGGGAGGCAGGGAGAGAGGCAGGGAAATGGGAGGCTAGGAGGGTGTATCAGGCAGTGCGAGGAGTGTGGGTGGTGGGTATCTGTGGTTCTCGAGCTCTGAGTGGGTTATCTTCATTCTGGCTACCTCGCTCTACCTCTCCAAGCTGAGGGCACCAGAGAAAAGGGACTGAGGGGACGGAGTGGGGATAGAGAGAACCGAGTAAAGAACAGGAGACTGAGAGGAAAGCAAAGGGCTAACGAAAAGAAAGAAGACTAAGGGACGGGCAAAAGACTGAGGGAAATCAAGAGGCTGAGGAGGGAACTGGGGACAGTGAGAAAAGCTCTGAAAACATTTTACTTCTGATTACCCAAAACAAAAGTAAGTAAATAAAAGTAATAAAGTTGGTAGAATTACCGACAGTATGTAAAGTGGAAGGACACAAGTGCAACTAATGTGACATTTTAGTGTGGCAACGTTTCGCTCTCCAGGAACTTTATCAAGCCATTACAAACAATATGGACACAGAGGGTATATAAAGGCTCAGAGTGAGGTGCAATACTAGTGAGGTACCATTTAGATGTTCACTAGTGGTAGTAGTAGTAGTAGTAGTAGTGGTAGTAGTAGTAGTAGTGACAAAAGTAATACAATATGGTAGAGCAATTAATTCGTACATGAGTAAAAGGATATAAAAGCTATTACTTGGGTAACATAAAAATAGGTTGGACAAATATAGACTGGAAAGAGGCAGCTTGTTTCAGTGTTCACTCTCTGTAATGTGCTTTGTGTAGTATAACAGGAGAGACTATGTGATGGCAGGGTTTACTGTTTTCAGGAGGATTCTTGCTAAGACTTCGGAGATGGTGAAGCTGCCGTTGTTTTGTTTAATTGTATTCGAAACAGCGATCAGTGCTGATTCGAGGCACTTGCGTCTGCGGAAATTAGTTTCTTTGATCACTAATTGGGCGTCTCTGAATTTCATGAGATGATTAATTGCTCTACCATATTGTATTACTACTACTTTTGTCACTACTACTACTACTACTACTACTACTACTACCACTACCACTAGTGAGCATCTAAATGGTACCTCACTAGAATTGCACCTCACTCTGAGCCTTTATATACCCTCTGTGTCCATGTATTGTTTGTAATGGCTTGATAAAGCTCCTGGAGAGCGAAACGTTGCCACAATAAAATGTCACATTAGTTGCACTTGTGTCCTTTTACTTTACAAATAAAAGTAATATAAATCAAGTTCCATGACTGCTTAAAGACCAAACTTGACAAAACACCTATTTAGTCGCAGGTTATCTGGGGATCTGTTGAAATGTTGTCGAGGAAAATGGGAATACTGAAGGCACCAGTCCATGTAACAACCAACACTTTTCGAACCTAAGACGAGAAGCTGAACACCACAGTCGCGGCCTCGAAGTAATGGTACTGGAGATCTAAACACTCGTGTTGAAAACACTTTTTTCCCCGACCAGTAAAAGGAAAGTCGAAGAATAGACTGATTTTCTTTTTTCCAGAAATTGCAGGAAAAACCAACATCTCCACCAGCCTCAGGAAGGTTCAGGAAGCCCCAACATCTCCTCCAGCCTCAGGAAGGTTCAGGAAGCCCCAACATCTCCTCCAGCCTCAGGAAGGTTCAGGAAACCCCAACATCTCCTCCAGCCTCAGGAAGGTTCAGGAAACCCCCAACATTTCCACCAGCCTCAGGAAGGTTCAGGAAACCCCAACATCTCCTCCCGCCTCAGGAAGGTTCAGGAAACCCCCAACATTTCCACCAGCCTCAGGAAGGTTCAGGAAGCCACAACATCTCCTCCAGCCACAGGAAGGTTCAGGAAACCCCAAAATCACCAGCCTCAGGAAGGTTCAGGAAACCCCAACATCATCAACCTCAGGAAGGTTCAGGAATACACGTCACATCCACCAGCCTCAGGAAGGCTTAGGAATACACGTCACATCCACCAGCCTCAGGAAGGTTCAGGAACACACGTCACATCCACCAGCGTCAGGAAGGTTCAAGAACACACGTCACATCCACCAGAGTCAGGAAGGTGGAGGAACTCACGTCACATTCACCAGCGTCAGGAAGGTTCAGCAACGCACGTCACATCCACCAGCGTCAGGAAGGTGGAGGAACTTGTCACATCCACCAGCGTCAGGAAGGTGGAGGAACACACGTCAAACCCACCAGCGTCAGGAAGGTGAAGGAACATGTCACATTCACCAGCGTCAGGAAGATGGAGGAACACATCACATCCACCAGCCTCTGGAAGGTGGAGGAACACGTCACATCCACCAGCCTCTGGAAGGTGGAGGAACACGTCACATCCACCAGCCTCTGGAAGGTGGAGGAACACGTCACATCCACCAGCCTCTGGAAGGAGGAGGAACACGTCACATCCACCAGCCTCTGGAAGGTGGAGGAACACGTCACATCCACCAGCCTCTGGAAGGTGGAGGAACACGTCACATCCACCAACCTCTGGAAGGTGGAGGAACACGTCACATCCACCAGCCTCTGGAAGGTGGAGGAACACGTCACATCCACCAGCCTCTGGAAGGTGGAGGAACACGTCACATCCACCAGCCTCTGGAAGGTGGAGGAACGCGTCACATCCACCAGCCTCTGGAAGGTGGAGGAACACGTCACATCCACCAGCCTCTGGAAGGTGGAGGAACACGTCACATCCACCAGCCTCTGGAAGGTGGAGGAACACGTCACATCCACCAGCCTCTGGAAGGTGGAGGAACACGTCACATCCACCAGCCTCTGGAAGGTGAAGGAACACGTCACATCCACCAGCCTCTGGAAGGTGGAGGAACACGTCACATCCACCAGCCTCTGGAAGGTGGAGGAACACGTCACATCCACCAGCCTCTGGAAGGTGGAGGAACACGTCACATCCACCAGCCTCTGGAAGGTGGAGGAACACGTCACATCCACCAGCCTCTGGAAGGTGGAGGAACACGTCACATCCACCAGCCTCTGGAAGGTGGATGAACACGTCACATCCACCAGCCTCTGGAAGGTGGAGGAACACGTCACATCCACCAGCCTCTGGAAGGTGGAGGAACACGTCACATCCACCAGCCTCTGGAAGGTGGAGGAACACGTCACATCCACCAGCCTCTGGAAGGTGGAGGAACACGTCACATCCACCAGCCTCTGGAAGGTGGAGGAACACGTCACATCCACCAGCCTCTGGAAGGTGGAGGAACACGTCACATCCACCAGCCTCTGGAAGGTGGAGGAACACGTCACATCCACCAGCCTCTGGAAGGTGGAGGAACACGTCACATCCACCAGCCTCTGGAAGGTGGAGGAGCACGTCACATCCACCAGCCTCTGGAAGGTGAATGAACATGTCACGTCTACCAACGTCAGGAAGGTGGAGGAACACGTCACATCCACCAGCGTCACGAAAGTGAAGGAAACGAAAGTGAAGGAACACATGTCACATCCACCAGCCTCTGGAAGGTGAATGAACATGTCACGTCTACCAACGTCAGGAAGGTGGAGGAGCACGTCACATCCACCAGCGTCAGGAAGGTGAAGGAACACGTCACATCTACCAACGTCAGGAAGGTGGAGGTACACGTCACATCCACCAGCGTCAGGATCCGCAGAAGCAGACGTGGCCTCCAGAGACAGGAGAATGGACCCCCCGGGTACAGCGTTTTGTCGGCGGCGACACATCTTTAATGTTCGTTTGGACAGCTGCTCAAAATAAAAAAAAATGAACAATTGTCTCTAAGGTCACGAGTAACTCTATCTTCAAGTGTTCATCCTCAGGGTATCCTTGACTGACCTGTTTATCTGTTTCACTTGTGCCTTGTGTCATTTGGGTTTCTCAGCGAGGCGTTTGCTTGTCTAAAGCCAACTGGATGGGCCATAAGCATATTTGAGGTCCTAGAGGCTCGTGTTCGCCCACAAGTCGCCTGGGTGGCCTATAAGTCAAATAGGTGGCCACTCTGGTGGGTGGCTACTCTGGTGGGTGGCCACTCTGGTGGATGGCCAGAGTTCCCAGGTGCACAGAGGGCGTCATTCCATTCAGTTCCGCGATGGATATGACTTAATTAACATGTGGGTGTGTGTAGCGTAACATTTTTGTGTTGGTCATGGTGTGTGTGTGTGTGTGTGTGTGTGTGTGTGTGTGTGTGTGTGTGTGTGAGAGAGAGAGAGAGAGGGAGAGAGAGAGAGAGAGACAGAGACAGAGAGAGAGACAGACAGACAGACACAGACAGTGGCGGGGATCATAACTTCACACACTTCTCGTTAGGGACCAGAAAAAACTTTTCTTGGGACCGATTGACAACACGCAAAATTGCCTTTATATTAGCTTCGTCCATCCCTCTCACCGTGTTCCCTTCCTCTGTCTCTTCGTCCTTCCCTTCCCCTTCGCTCGGGGGAAGGGGTAGCGAAGGGGTCGGGGTGTTGGTAGTAAAGGGGTCGGGGTGTTGGTAGTAAAGGGTCAAGTTGGTGGTGCTGATAGTAAGATGTCAGGGTAGTGGTAGTGCTGGTAGTAAGTGCCGGTGTAGTGGTGCTGGTCCACTAGTTTGGGGCTGTGTGTGGTGGTGGGGAAGGTTATGGTGGCTGTACTGGTGGTGGTGATTATTCGTCTGATCATTTTGTCCCCTGAGAGTAGAACCAATACTGAAGATCTTCAACCAGTCCCTGGAGACGAGATCACAGCCAGACACCTAGGAACGTGTGAAAAGAGAAGGACGAAGAAGATATATTATTTGAGGCCACGGCCACGGGGGGCGTTGACCCTGGAACACCCTCCAGGCAGACTCCAGGTGGATAAAAGGGAAAATTTCTTCTGAGATGGATCTCAGTCATATAATGATCTACTCAGTGGAGCTTTTGGTCATATAACAGAGGCCTTCCACAGGCTTACTGAGACTTATTCCGTTCCCTTTAGAAAACAGCCAGGGACAGGGATGGTGCTGAAAAGTCTTGGTCCCTTTCCAATTAAATTATTTATTTCATAAGCTTCTTAATTGCACCCCTGCTTTTTTTAGTATCATTTTGCACCGTCTGCCGATATTTCTGCTCTCATAGTGAGTAATTTCAGAATGCAAATTTGGGATCAATCCCTCCAGAATTTTCCAGGTGTAAATTATAATGTGTCTTTACCCCCAACGTTCCAGGAGGTACAGTTAAAGGGGCTTCTGGCACTTCCAATAATTCAGATGCTTAGCTGGACTTATACAAGCCGAGGTTCTCTGTACATTCTCCAGTTCTGCGATTTCTCCTAAATTAAAAGGGTTCGTTAGTAAACAGTAGTGTTCCAGTCTAGTGAGAACAAATATTTAAAACATCATCCTTGGCTCGGTACACTGGTAAGTGCCAGTAGCACACTGGGGAGTACCAATAGTACACTGGGGAGTACCAGTAGTACACTGGGGAGTACCAGTAGCACACCGGAGAGTCAGTAGCACACTGGGGAGTGCCACCACATCTCTCCGTGCCACACAATAGGTAAGTATTACATATCCACTCATTGTCCTGAACTATCTTCAGTGAGTCAGCTACAGGGATAGAAGCAAGGGCGGCCACCCACACCCAGGGATAGTGAGCAAGGGTTGCCACCCACGCCCACACCCAGCGATAGTGAGCACCTCTCTTGTCACACCCACACCCAGCAAAAATGGGCGGTTTGTGCCACGCCTACACTAAGGATGCCTACAGTATACAGCTTAAATTAATCTAACCTAAAATATAAGGAAAGTATTTGAAAGCTCAGAGTCAACGTTAAGAAACTAAGACAAAGATTGACGAAGATAATTAACCAAATAGGCTGATGTTAGATAATGATAGGCTGGTGTTAGATAATGATAGGCTGGTGTTAGATAATGATAGGCTTGTTTTAATGATGATAGGGTGTTAGATAATGATACGGTGGTGTCAATAATGATAGACTGGTGACAATTATGATAGGCTGGTGATAATGATGATAGGCTGGTGCTAGATAATGATAGGCTGGTGTTAATGATAGGCTAGTGATAGATAATGATAGGCTGGTGTTAGATAATGATAGGCAGTTATTAGATAACGATAGGCTGGTTTTAGTGATAGGGTGTTAGATAATGATAGGCTGATGTTAGATAATGATAAGGTGGTGTTAATGATAAGCTGGTGTTAGATAACGATAAGCTGTTGTTAGATAATGATAGGCTGGTGATAATGATAAGCTGGTGCTAGATAATGATAGGTTGATGTTAATGATAGGCTAGTGTTAGATAATGATAGGCTGGTGTTAGATAATGATAGGCTGGTGTTAGATAATGATAGGCTGGTCTTAATGATAGGCTGGTGTTAATGATAGGCTAGTGCTAGATAATGATAGGCTGATGTTAATGATGATAGGATGGTGTTAATGATAGGCTGGTGTTAGAGATAATAGACTGTTAGAGATACATTCTCACAGTGGTGGACATTCTCACAGTGGTGGACATTCTCACAGTGGTGAACATTCTCACAGTGGTGAACATTCTCACAGTGGTGGACATTCTCACAGTGGTGAACATTCTCACAGTGGTGGACATTCTCACAGTGGTGGACATTCTCAGTGGTGGACATTCCGTCACTGTTACTCTATCGAATGTCCGTTGCCAGGAAGGATTCAGTAGTAGCATTGGCTTCCTTTACACCAGGTCACCTCTGGAACTACCTTCCAGGTCACCTCTGGAACTACCTTCCAGGTCACCTCTGGAACTACCACCTTCCAGGTCACCTCTGGAACTACCACCTTCCAGGTCGCCTCTGGAACTACCACCTTCCAGGTCGCCTCTGGAACTACCACCTTCCAGGTCGCCTCTGGAACCACCACCTTCCAGGTCACCTCTGGAACCACCACCTTCCAGGTCACCTCTGGAACCACCTTCCAGCCCCTGCATACTTCTCTCCTGGTCAACCGGTCACTAATTAATTGCTTAATATCAAAGGGGTGGTCCCCGGCTCATTTGCATATAAGCTCCCCATTCGGGTAATCCATACGCGTCTGTTCGCTTTTTGTGGCCCGTTCTCCTTCTTGACCTAATCAATTTGTTCCTGTACACGGTCCACCGACCACCAGCGGTGTTCATAGGCGTAGTCTTAGTTGGTCTGTGAACATACGTGAGTGAACACTCAGACGCTCAGTAATAATCCACATGGTGACAGAAACTTGGGAGATTAACTACCTACTGGGATCCTCTTCAGCAGAAGAGGATCCCAGCTCCATGGAGCTGAACTCTTCTCCAGGCTGAGGGACTGATCACCTCAAATACTTTTTCTCCAAGGTTGATGGACTGATTACATCTTTATTTCATTACTACTGCTCCTTTTGTATCTGACTGAAGAAGCCTACTGTGTAGGCGAAACGTTTCATCAATAAAGATACCCGACAGCTGCACATGTCTTAATCTTCAAGTATGTCAGTGTCATGTGTCTTTGCAAACCGTCTTGTTATTAATTACCAAAGTTTTAACCACGCCTTCCTCGCCCCCGGGGCCGTAGCTTGGTGCTCCACGCAACTGATTCATAACCAGAGCTTGGCCAAACGTAGGAGCAAGTTCCCTGTTGCCCGTGTGAGAAGACTGGAACGGGCCGCATCCTGGGGAAAATAACTGTTGTGTAAATGGGTAAGAAACTCCAGATCTGTCGGAAGTATTTATGTGAGAATTTTAGCAATTTTTTTTTCAGAGATAATGAGGAAATGTA
Organism: Cherax quadricarinatus; assembly: GCF_038502225.1. Classification (NCBI taxonomy): domain Eukaryota; kingdom Metazoa; phylum Arthropoda; class Malacostraca; order Decapoda; family Parastacidae; genus Cherax; species Cherax quadricarinatus. Next base: position 27,684,845 of record NC_091310.1, on the reverse strand, counting down.
TTTCTTGCCCAGTAACACCCCCTCCCCCGTCTCTCTGCATATACTCTCTCTCTCTCTCTCTCTCTCTCTCTCTCTCTCTCTCTCTCTCTCTCTCTCTCTCTCTCTCTCAACTCTTGTTTTTCTCCCCGCTATTCTTTCTTCTCGTCTTATTCATTACCTCACTCCACTTCCCTTATTCTCTCGCCCCCACTCCAACACCCCTCTCCCTCTGCCCTACTCCCCATTCATATTCCTCTCCCCACTCCTCACTGTTCCCTTGGTACACACTGGAATAGGCCGACAATTGGTAATTTCAAAGACACTTTTTATCAGGAGAAAATTATACAACGTTTCGCCCATAGTGCGGGGGGGGGGGGCTTTAGCAACGGTTTCTTTCCGTGAACTTGATAAACTCCCATTGTGGAGTGAAACGTCGTGTATCATATGTTTCCTCCTTTGCTAAGACGTCTTGGAAAGACGTCTGGCGTCCTCTTATGAACATCAGTCTGCGTCTCTGTCGTGGTTGAGAGTCAGTCACCTTCACATTGTACGTCGTGTCATTACAGTAGAATACAATGTGAACTAAAATTCTTTGGAATAATTAAACGTTGGTAAACGATTTTCGTTTAGGTGAAAATAAATTATTACTGGTTGGATTGTGACGCCTTATAATGGACTGTGTAGCTTGTAACTGTCTTCTAAGTCCTGGTAACTGTGTGATTGGGAACACAAGTCACCCTAAACACTCCTCCCCTCGCCTTCCTCAGGACTACCATCATCTAGTTGCCCTTGTCGATTAAAATGTTTCAGAAGTGCGATCAGAAGCCAGAACGTAAAAAATTATGCTGAACACCCTTCAGCATGCTGCTTCCTGTAGACAAGAAAACAGCAAAGGACTCCCAGCTGGAGTCCTCGTCAGGAGAATACACTAGAGGGAGGAAGGATACTTGTGACATACATCTGACATTCACACCTTACTTCCTGCCTATGTATATTGTTATTTTCGATCATCATGCGTTAGAAATGATCAAGGTCCCAGGATCGGAACGTTTTCCTAATATATTTATTATTTTAAAGCCAATTTCTTTGTCCTGGTTGCGCTATATAGCCCTTGTGGCTTAGCGCTTCTTTTTGATTATAATAATAATTGGTCCTGGTACAAAAGCATAGAACGGGTGGGGATTGAACCCATGGTAGCTGAGTCCTAAAACTCACAGGCCAGTGTGTTAACCACTTGGCCAGTTGACTCGGTAAGATCTTATTAAGCCAGCTGGCCGAGTGGTTAACGCATGGGCCTGTGAGTTTCAGGACTCATTCGTTCTGTGATGTGTTTCCAATCTTGTTATGATTTTTGAATCATCAAAGTTTATACCCGAGTTACGCATCCAGGCAGTAACAAGTCGGTGACAAGATAAATGGAGCACTGCAGTAGGCCTACTGGTCCAGGCCAGTGTTTACATGCCAGATAACATCTTGCATCTACAAATGTTCTTGACACAATTATCATCGTCGTAGAGAAGTTTATTTACATAACAATTTGCAGTGCAAACAGTTTGACAGTTTAGTAGCCATGCTTAGTGTCGCTTGCAACATAAACGTAAGTTTGTCTTTTTCACATACACACATGATCAAACATAAGTAAGGAGGAACACTGCAGCAGGCCTACTGGCCCGTACTCAGAGTAAGTGTAAAGTAAGTTGTCAGCCTTAAAGTCGCTTAAATACTGCACTTGACTGCCTATTTAGCGACGCATATATGCAGTACATCAACTATATTTATCTTAAAATACAAGATTTCAGAATTTATAAACATATACATAACATACAAAATAAGATTGTGGTACGTGTAATATATATTCAACTGTACTCCTTAAAATCATTCATTATATATATATATATATATATATATATATATATATATATATATATATATATATATATATATATATATATATATACATATATATATATATATATATATATATATATATATATATCTATATATATATATATATATATATTATATATGTCGTGCCGAATATGTAAAACTGGTCTATTAGCAAGAACTCATTTAAAATTAAGTCCTTTCTAAAATTTTCTCTTATACGTTTAAAGATATATTTTTTTCATTATTGTTGATGTAAAAATTTATAATTTTGTACCAAATGGAACTTAGAAAACTTACCTAACCTTATTATAACAATCGCAATTTATTTTAGCCTAACCCAACTAAATATATTTTAGATTTGTTTACAATAATTTAATACTAAACAAACACAGTGAAATATATTTTTTTCGTTAGGTTCAGAATGATTTTGGCGAAATTATTGCATACACAAATTCTCACTTGTCCTATATGGCAAGATGAGCGTTGCTATTTAAGCCAAGATCGCAAGTTCTGCCTATTCGGCACGACATATATATATATATATATATATATATATATATATATATATATATATATATATATATATATATATATATATATTGTGTGTGTGTGTCGTACCGAAGAGGTAAAACGTGCGATTTTGGCTTAAATAGCAACGCTCTTCTTGCCGAATAAGACAAGCGAAAATATGTGTATGCAATAATTTCGAAAAAAAAATCATTCCGAACTTAACGAAAAAAAATATATTTCATTGTTTTTTATTATTAAATTATTGTAAACGTATCTAAAATATATTTAGTTGGATTAGGCTAAATTAAATTGCACTTGTTATAATAAAGTTAAGTTTTCTAAGGTTCTTTTGGTACAAAATTATTAATTTATACATTAACATAAATGAAAAAAAGATTTATCTTTAAAAGAAAAACCCCAAAAGAAAGAAAGAAAACTTCCACCAATATTCAACACCTTCACCATCACTATTCAACACCTTCACCATCACTATTCAACACCTTCACCATCACTATTCAACACCTTCACCATCACTATTCAACACCTTCACCATCACTATTCAACACCTTCACCATCACTCATATTCAACACCTTCACCATCACTATTCAACACCTTCACCACCAATATTCAACACCTTCACCATCACTATTCAACACCTTCACCATCACTATTCAACACCTTCACCATCACTATTCAACACCTTCACCATCACTATTCAACACCTTCACCACCACTATTCAACACCTTCACCACCACTATTCAACACCTTCACCACCACTATTCAACACCTTCACCATCAATATTCAACACCTTCACCATCACTATTCAACACCTTCACCATCACTATTCAACACCTTCACCATCACTATTCAACACCTTCACCATCACTATTCAACACCTTCACCATCACTATTCAACACCTTCACCATCACTATTCAACACCTTCACCATCACTATTCAACACCTTCACCATCAATATTCAACACCTTCACCATCACTATTCAACACCTTCACCATCAATATTCAACACCTTCACCATCACTATTCAACACCTTCACCATCACTATTCAACACCTTCACCATCACTATTCAACACCTTCACCATCACTATTCAACACCTTCACCATCACTATTCAACACCTTCACCATCACTATTCAACACCTTCACCATCAATATTCAACACCTTCACCATCACTATTCAACACCTTCACCATCACTATTCAACACCTTCACCATCACTATTCAACACCTTCACCATCACTATTCAACACCTTCACCATCAATATTCAACACCTTCACCATCACTATTCAACACCTTCACCATCACTATTCAACACCTTCACCATCACTATTCAACACCTTCACCATCACTATTCAACACCTTCACCATCAATATTCAACACCTTCACCATCAATATTCAACACCTTCACCATCACTATTCAACACCTTCACCATCACTATTCAACACCTTCACCATCACTATTCAACACCTTCACCATCACTATTCAACACCTTCACCATCACTATTCAACACCTTCACCATCACTATTCAACACCTTCACCATCACTATTCAACACCTTCACCATCACTATTCAACACCTTCACCATCAATATTCAACACCTTCACCATCACTATTCAACACCTTCACCATCAATATTCAACACCTTCACCATCACTATTCAACACCTTCACCATCACTATTCAACACCTTCACCATCACTATTCAACACCTTCACCATCACTATTCAACACCTTCACCATCAATATTCAACACCTTCACCATCAATATTCAACACCTTCACCATCACTATTCAACACCTTCACCATCACTATTCAACACCTTCACCATCACTATTCAACACCTTCACCATCACTATTCAACACCTTCACCATCACTCATACATGATCACTGTCTTACAGAGGCACTCACATACGACGGTTCAGAAGTCCCTCCAAACTGACAATATCCAACCTCCTCCTTTAATGTGCAAATATTGTAATTTCCATTTCCAGGACTCAATTCCGGCTAACCGGTTTCCCTGAATCCCTTCACAAAATATTATCTTGCTCACACTCCAACAGCTAGTCAAGTCCCAAAAACAATTCGACTCCATTCACTCCTAACACGCTCACGCACGCTTGCTGGAAGTCAAAGCCCCTCGCCCACTAAACCTTCTTTACCCCCTCCCTCCAACTTTTCGAGGACGACCCCTACCCCGCCTTCCTTCCCCTACAGATTTATACGCTCTCCATGTCATTCTACATATTTTGTTCCATTCTCTCTAAATGACCAAACCACCTCAACAACCCCTCTGTTGCACATGTGTCTAATTTATCAACCCCTCTGAGGCCCTCTGACTAATACTTTTATTAACTCCAAACCTCCTCCTAATTTCCACACTCCGAATTCTCTGCATAATGTTTACATTGCCCTTACTATATATATATATATATATATATATATATATATATATATATATATATATATATATATATATATATATATCTCCAAACTAGGCCTCTTGGTTGCTGACCTGATTGATCCAGCTGTTAGTGACCGCCGCCCGTAGTTCAACGTATGCACCATAACCCGGCTGATTAGGAACTGATTTGAGAAATTTGTCGAGTTCCCACTTGAAGAGAGCTTGAGAGGGTGTTGAAGAGTCGTGATCCTTTAATATTTACTGAGTTTTGACTGGAGGTATCCTGCACCGTCTGTCAAGCCTCTTGTGCTCATAAGTAGTAATTGCAGTGTGCAAGTTTTAGACCAGTTCCTCCAGTATCTTCCAGGTTGGAATTATGATGTATCTTTCTCGCCTATTTTCTAAAGAATACAGTTCAAGGGACTTCAAACATTCACAGGAAATATATGGGGTGTGCAATAAAATATCCCTTACCGTCCACAGGATGGATATGGTAGAACCAATAAGCTACATGACAGTTCTCAGGATGTTCTGTATATGGGCTTGCACAATGAACTTCTGCCATCTTCCTGAGGATACAAAGGTGTACAGTAAATTTGCTGCTGCCGTCATCAGGATGTACATGGACGCCACAGTATACCTACTACTCAAGAAGCAACGCTGAAAATGAATTGTCTGCTCTCAAAACTACTTGCTGACACCACTCCAAACTATCCTTCTTTTGGATTACCTGATCCGAACTCTTTCCTCGTTCACCCCGTTCCTGAACTATCCTCAAGTGAACTACCCTTCTCTGAACTATCACTCCCCTATTACCCACCACAAACACCTTCTCCCACAACCTCCCCTTCCCCCAACAAGTTCACTCAGCGACTCCCCATTCTCTCACTAAGAATACAATAAAGAACAAGAACCATTGTGGCATTATCACTCTGCCTGACACTTGTGACGGGCACGGCCCCCTCTAGCCCCTCTCTCCTATTCTGCCCACCTGCCCTCTTTCATCCACTGCCCACCTGCCCTTTTTCATTCCTTGCTCTTTCCTGCCCACCTGCCGTCTTTCATTCCTTCTCTCAAGCCTTCCTGCCCTCATTTACCCCCTGCTGTCCATTGCCTATCTGCCCTTTTTCATCCACTGCTTAACTCTACCAAAATGAATTCGGCGTGAGTACTAAATGGTGGACAACATGCCCAAGGAATGAGACAGATCAGTCAGGGTTTACGTAAGCTCATGGCAGACTAAGTTATAAGAATGTACAAGAAAACTTAGCCATGTTAACTGCAGAGTGTCTGTAGCTCAGAATAACCCAAGACAGTCAACCAGTGGTGCTCATTTCCATTGAAATTTTTAAGTTCGCTTTCCAGGGATACGACTCACACCAATCTAAACAATTTCTAGGCACCTATTGACTGGTAAGTGAAAAGGGAAACAGTAAGTGTAAGGAGACTTGCCCCATACGTCTCTTCTAGGATTTGGAACCCTGTTTTCTCGGCTTTAAGCCGAACGCTCTTCCACTGAACTACGAGTCATACTGGGAACGCTAAATGGAAGATCTTACAGTCATGCAGGTAAATTAAAAACTGAGCAAATTACAGAGGAACATACAAATGGTAGCTAGACAGGCTATAGATTTAGTTTAATGTTCATCTCTGTATTGGATATGTTTAATTTTATACACAGACAAATTTCGCCACTTGGCTCTTGACCCTCTTCTTCCTCCGAACCTGTTCCTCTTCCTCACCTGCTGTTCCTTCTCCAGACTTGCACCTTATCTCTACCTGCTTCTCTTTCCCACTTGTTGGTCTTGCTGTGGTCACAGTAGTTCATCAGAGATGAGGGTCGCGGCAGTCAGCAGCGCCTCTAGACATTCCCGTCACTTCCAATTTTTCCTCCACGTTCTTGAGGTAATAAGTGATGTGCCACAGTGACATGTCACAGAGCCATGCCACAGTGACATGCCACAGTGGCATACCAGTGACATACCACAGTGACATGCCACTAGGACAGGTCGGGGACTGCTCAATTGTATGCTCCTCCAGCGATCATAATGCAACACGCTAGTCAGGGTTGACAGGTAGATGCGGGCTGGGTATTAGAGATTACATGGGTACCACTGCTCATACCTCCCGTTGCCCATACCTCCCGTTGCCCATACCTCCTGTTGCCCATACCTCCTGTTGCCCATGCCTCCTGTTGCCCATACCTCAATCCCTCCCTCCCACCATACCTCTTATCGTATATACCACCCACCTTGTATCCCACCCACCGTCTACACCGCCCACCTACACCACCTACTCTCTACACCACCTACAACTTACCCCTCACACTAAATGTATACCTTTAACACCTGTGTGTTTATTTTTAATTTTATGTTAGGTAACACTGCATTTAATGGCATTTGACATATAGATCACAAACGTTTAGTTAACGCAAATAAACTAGGTAAATTTAGAACGTTAACAACTGCACTTTCTTCACGTTCGTTCAGTGGGAGGCGTTCATCCTAACTTTCACATTTATGGATTGTAGAAAATTCCCCCAAAACGGCTGTCATTTTCAGAAAGAAGAAATATATGTTTTAAAATCATATATATGTGTATTTTCTGTCAGCAGAAAAGTATATAAGGAGCACACAAGACCCAGGATATAAGGAACACACAAGACCCAGGATATAAGGAACACACAAGACCCAGGATATAAGGAGCACACAAGACCCAGGATATAAGGAGCACACAAGACCCAGGATATAAGGAACACACAAGACCCAGGATATAAGGAGCACACAAGACCCAGGATATAAGGAGCACACAAGACCCAGGATATAAGGAACACACAAGACCCAGGATATAAAGAGCACACAAGACCCAGGATATAAGGAGCACACAAGACCCAGGATATAAGGAACACACAAGACCCAGGATATAAGGAGCACACAAGACCCAGGATATAAGGAACACACAAGACCCAGGATATAAGGAGCACACAAGACCCAGGATATAAAGAGCACACAAGACCCAGGATATAAGGAGCACACAAGACCCAGGATATAAGGAGCACACAAGACCCAGGATATAAGGAGCACACAAGACCCAGGATATAAGGAGCACACAAGACCCAGGATATAAAGAGCACACAAGACCCAGGATATAAGGAGCACACAAGACCCAGGATATAAGGAGCACACAAGACCCAGGATATAAGGAGCACACAAGACCCAGGATATAAAGAGCACACAAGACCCAGGATATAAGGAGCACACAAGACCCAGGATATAAGGAGCACACAAGACCCAGGATATAAGGAGCACACAAGACCCAGGATATAAGAAGCACACAAGACCCAGGATATAAGGAGCACACAAGACCCAGGATATAAGGAGCACACAAGACCCAGGATATAAGGAGCACACAAGACCCAGGATATAAGGAGCACACAAGACCCAGGATATAATGAGCACACAAGACCCAGGATATAAAGAGCACACAAGACCCAGGATATAAAGAGCACACAAGGCCCAGGATATAATGAGCACACAAGACCCAGGATATAATGAGCACACAAGACCCAGGATATAATGAGCACACAAGACCCAGGATATAATGAGCACACAAGACCCAGGATATAATGAGCACACAAGACCCAGGATATAATGAGCACACAAGACCCAGGATATAATGAGCACACAAGACCCAGGATATAATGAGCACACAAGACCCAGGATATAAGGAGCACACAAGACCCAGGATATAAGGAGCACACAAGACCCAGGATATAAGGAGCACACAAGACCCAGGATATAAGGAACACACAAGACCCAGGATATAAGGAACACACAAGACCCAGGATATAAGGAGCACACAAGACCCAGGATATAAGGAGCACACAAGACCCAGGATATAAGGAACACACAAGACCCAGGATATAAGGAACACACAAGACCCAGGATATAAAGAACACACAAGACCCAGGATATAAGTAACACACAAGACCCAGGATATAAAGAACACACAAGACCCAGGATATAAGGAACACACAAGACCCAGGATATAAAGAACACACAAGACCCAGGATATAAGGAACACACAAGACCCAGGATATAAAGAACACACAAGACCCAGGATATAAAGAACACACAAGACCCAGGATATAAGGAACACACAAGACCCAGGATATAAAGAGCACACAAGACCCAGGATATAAGGAACACACAAGACCCAGGATATAAAGAACACACAAGACCCAGGATATAAAGAGCACACAAGACCCAGGATATAAGGAACACACAAGACCCAGGATATAAAGAGCACACAAGACCCAGGATATAAGGAACACACAAGACCCAGGATATAAGGAACACACAAGACCCAGGATATAAGGAACACACAAGACCCAGGATATAAGGAACACACAAGACCCAGGATATAAGGAACACACAAGACCCAGGATATAAAGAACACACAAGACCCAGGATATAAGGAACACACAAGACCCAGGATATAAAGAACACACAAGACCCAGGATATAAGGAGCACACAAGACCCAGGATATAAGGAACACACAAGACCCAGGATATAAGGAGCACACAAGACCCAGGATATAAAGAGCACACAAGACCCAGGATATAAGGAGCACACAAGACCCAGGATATAAGGAGCACACAAGACCCAGGATATAAGGAGCACACAAGACCCAGGATATAAGGAGCACACAAGACCCAGGATATAAGGAGCACACAAGACCCAGGATATAAGGAGCACACAAGACCCAGGATATAAGGAGCACACAAGACCCAGGATATAAGGAGCACACAAGACCCAGGATATAAAGAACACACAAGACCCAGGATATAAGGAGCACACAAGACCCAGGATATAAGGAGCACACAACACCCAGGATATAAGGCGCACACAACACCCAGGATATAAGGCGCACACATGACCCAGGATATAAGGAGCACACTACACTCAGGATATAAGGCGCACAAGACAAATATAAAGAGCACACAAGACCCAGGATATAAGGAGCACACAAGACCCAGGATATAAGGAGCACACAAGACCCAGGATATAAGAAGCACACAAGACCCAGGATATAAGAAGCACACAAGACCCAGGATATAAGAAGCACACAAGACCCAGGATATAAGAAGCACACAAGACCCAGGATATAAGGAGCACACAAGACCCAGGATATAAGGAGCACACAAGACCCAGGATATAAGGAGCACACAAGACCCAGGATATAAGAAGCACACAAGACCCAGGATATAAGGAGCACACAAGACCCAGGATATAAGAACACACAAGACCCAGGATATAAAGAACACACAAGACCCAGGATATAAGGAACACACAAGACCCAGGATATAAAGAACACACAAGACCCAGGATATAAAGAACACACAAGACCCAGGATATAAGGAACACACAAGACCCAGGATATAATGAACTCACAAGACCCAGGATATAAAGAGCACACAAGACCCATGATATAAGGAGCACACAAGACCCAGGATATAAAGAGCACACAAAACCCAGGATATAAGGCGCGCACAAGACCCAGGATATAAAGAGCACACAAGACCCAGGATATAAGGAACACACAAGACCCAGGATATAAGGAACACACAAGACCCAGGATATAAGGAACACACAAGACCCAGGATATAAGGAACACACAAGACCCAGGATATAAAGAACACACAAGACCCAGGAAATAAGGAACACACAAGACCCAGGATATAAAGAACACACAAGACCCAGGATATAAAGAGCACACAAGACCCAGGATATAAGGAACACACAAGACCCAGGATATAAGGAACACACAAGACCCAGGATATAAAGAACACACAAGACCCAGGATATAAGGAGACCCAGGATATAACGAACACACAAGACCCAGGATATAAGGAGCACACAAGACCCAGGATATAAGGAGCACACAAGACCCAGGATATAAGGAGCACACAAGACCCAGGATATAAGGAACACACAAGACCCAGGATATAAAGAGCACACAAGACCCAGGATATAAGGAACACACAAGACCCAGGATATAAGGAACACACAAGACCCAGGATATAAAGAACACACAAGACCCAGGATATAAGGAGCACACAAGACCCAGGATATAAGGAGCACACAAGACCCAGGATATAAGGAGCACACAAGACCCAGGATATAAGGAACACACAAGACCCAGGATATAAAGAGCACACAAGACCCAGGATATAAGGAGCACACAAGACCCAGGATATAAGGAGCACACAAGACCCAGGATATAAGGAGCACACAAGACCCAGGATATAAGGAGCACACAAGACCCAGGATATAAGGAGCACACAAGACCCAGGATATAAGGAGCACACAAGACCCAGGATATAAGAAGCACACAAGACCCAGGATATAAGGAGCACACAAGACCCAGGATATAAAGAGCACACAAGACCCAGGATATAAGGAGCACACAAGACCCAGGATATAAGGAGCACACAACACCCAGGATATAAGGCGCACACAACACCCAGGATATAAGGAGCACACAAGACCCAGGATATAAGGAGCACACAAGACCCAGGATATAAAGAGCACACAAGACCCAGGATATAAAGAGCCACAAGACCCAGGATATAAGGAGCACACAAGACCCTTGATATACGGAGCACACAAGACCCAGGATATAAGGAGCACACAAGACCCAGGATATAAGGAGCACACAACACCCAGGATATAAGGCGCACACAACACCCAGGATATAAGGCGCACACATGACCCAGGATATAAGGAGCACACTACACTCAGGATATAAGGCGCACGCAACACCCAGGATATAAGGAGCACACAAGACCCAGGATATAAGGCGCACACAAGACCCAGGATATAAGGAGCACACAACACTCAGGATATAAGGCGCACACAACACCCAGGATATAAGGCGCACACAACACCCAGGATATAAGGCGCACACAACACCCTGGATATAAGGAGCACACAACACCCTGGATATAAGGAACACACAACACCCAGGATATAAGGAGCACACAACACCCTGGATATAAGGCGCACACAACACCCAGGATATAAGGAGCACACAACACCCAGGATATAAGGCGCACACAACACCCAGGATATAAGGCGCACACAACACCCAGGATATAAGGAGCACACTACACTCAGGATATAAGGCGCACACAACACCCAGGATATAAGGAGCACACTACACTCAGGATATAAGGCGCACACAACACCCAGGATATAAGGCGCACACAACACCCAGGATATAAGGCGCACACATGACCCAGGATATAAGGAGCACACAACACCCAGGATATAAGGAGCACACAACACCCTGGATATAAGGAGCACACAACACCCAGGATATAAGGAGCACACAACACCCAGGATATAAGGCGCACACAACACCCAGGATATATGGAGCACACAACACCCAGGATATAAGGAGCACACAACACCCTGGATATAAGGAGCACACAACACCCTGGATATAAGGAGCACACAACACCCAGGATATAAGGCGCACACAACACCCAGGATATAAGGCGCACACAGCACCCAGGATATAAGGCGCACACAACACCCAGGATATAAGGTGCACACAACACCCAGGATATAAGAAGCACACAACACCCTGGATATAAGGAGCACACAACACCCAGGATATAAGGCGCACACAACACCCTGGATATAAGGAGCACACAACACCCAGGATATAAGGAGCACACAACACCCAGGATATAAGGAGCACACTACACTCAGGATATAAGGCGCACACAACACCCAGGATATAAGGAGCACACAACACCCTGGATATAAGGAGCACACAACACCCAGGATATAAGGCGCACACAACACCCAGGATATAAGGCGCACACATGACCCAGGATATAAGGAGTACACTACACCCAGGATATAAGGCGCACACAACACCCAGGATATAAGGAGCACACAACACCCTGGATATAAGGAGCACACAACACCCAGGATATAAGGCGCACACAACACCCAGGATATAAGGAGCACACAACACCCTGGATATAAGGAGCACACAACACCCAGGATATAAGGCGCACACAACACCCAGCATATAAGGAGCACACAAGACCCAGGATATAAAGAGCACACAAGACCCAGGATATAAAGAGCACGCAGGACCCAGGATATAAGGAGCACACAAGACCCAGGATATAAAGAGCACACAAGACCCAGGATATAAAGAGCACACAAGACCCAGGATATAATGAGCACACAAGACCCAGGATATAAAGAGCACACAAGACCCAGGATATAAAGAGCACACAAGACCCAGGATATAATGAGCACACAAGACCCAGGATATAAGGAGCACACAAGACCCAGGATATAAAGAGCACACAAGACCCAGGATATAAAGAGCACACAAGACCCAGGATATAAAGAGCACACAAGACCCAGGATATAAAGAGCACACAAGACCCAGGATATAAAGAGCACACAAGACATGATATAAGGAGCACATGATATAAGGAGGACATGATATAAGGAGCACACAAGACCCAGGATATAAAGAGCACACAAGACCCAGGATATAAGGCGCACACAAGACCCAGGATATAAAGAGCACACAAGACCAGGATATAAAGAGCACACAAGACCCAGGATATAATGAGCACACAAGACCCAGGATATAAGGAGCACACAAGACCCAGGATATAAGGAGCACACAAGACCCAGGATATAAAGAGCACACAAGACCCAGGATATAAGGAGCACACAAGACCCAGGATATAAAGAGCACACAAGACCCAGGATATAAGGCGCACACAAGACCCAGGATATAAGGAGCACACAAGACCCAGGATATAAAGAGCACACAAGACCCAGGATATAAAAAGCACACAAGACCCAGGATATAAAGAGCACACAAGACCCAGGATATAAAGAGCACACAAGACCCAGGATATAAAGAGCACACAAGACCCAGGATATAAGAAGCACACAAGACCCAGGATATAAGAAGCACACAAGACCCAGGATATAAGAAGCACACAAGACCCAGGATATAAAGAGCTGACAAGACCCAGGATATAAAGAGCACACAAGACCCAGGATATAAGGCGCACACAAGACCCAGGATATAAAGAGCACACAAGACCCAGGATATAAAGAGCACACAAGACCCAGGATATAAGGCGCACACAAGACCCAGGATATAAAGAGCTGACAAGACCCAGGATATAAAGAGCACACAAGACCCAGGATATAAGGCGCACACAAGACCCAGGATATAAGGAGCACACAAGACCCAGGATATAAAGAGCTGACAAGACCCAGGATATAAAGAGCACACAAGACCCAGGATATAAAGAGCACGCAAGACCCAGGATATAAAGAGCACACAAGACCCAGGATATAAAGAGCACACAAGACCCAGGATATAAAGAGCACACAAGACCCAGGATATAATGAGCACACAAGACCCAGGATATAAGGAGCACACAAGACCCAGGATATAAAGAGCACACAAGACCCAGGATATAAGGCGCACACAAGACCCAGGATATAAGGCGCACACAAGACCCAGGATATAAGGAGCACACAAGACCCTGGATATAAAGAGCACACAAGACGTGCGGACGTGCTGCGCAGTAGCTCCTGATTGAGTTGGCATTTGCGCAGTGTTGACGTGTACTTGGCTCTGTGAAGACCTGTTTGCGCGCTCTCTAGAATTGAAGCAAGATGCCCTCCATCGAGCAACTTTACCAACAGCTTAAGGAAGAATTGAGGTTGGCGAATTTGGAAATTCGGCGATTGACCGAGGAGAACAAGAAGATTCGTAGTAGTCCTCCTGTTTTGAGTCCTCAGGTCAAGAAGGGAAACTGGTCAGTGGCTGGACAGCAGGGAAAGAAGTTGACGATCAAGAAGACGAATGGAAAGGTAGAAACGATGAAGAAGAAAGAGACTGCCGTGGAAACTGTTGTGGAAACATCCAATACATTCTCAGTGCTACCCGACGAATGTGAGTTGACTACTGGGAACGACACGACGAAAGACATTAAGGAAGGTAAGAATATTGTTGTTGTTGGGGATAGCCAAGTTAGGTATATGGATAGGGCGTTCTGCTTGAAGGACAGGAGTAGGAGACAGAGAGTTTGCTTTCCTGGGGCTGGGATGGAGGATATTGTTAGCCGTCTGGATGACATCATGAGAGGTAATGGGAGCAATCCTATTATCTGTCTCAGTGCTGGAGGCAACGATGTTGGCAGACGTAGGAGTGAGGACCTGATTAGCAGGTATAGGTCAGCAATAGAAATAATTAGAAGTAAGGGTGGGAACCCTCTCATATGTGGTATTTTGCCAAGGAGGGGAGTTGGAAGTGAATGGTTGTCCAGGGCAATTGGTGTCAATTGCTGGCTGGACAATTACTGTAAGGAAAATGCGGTAACATTCATTGACAACTGGGACCTCTTCTATGGCAGAAATGACATGTATGCTAGGGATGGGGTTCACTTATCTAGGTGTGGGGTGGGAGCACTGGCAACTGCAGTGGAGGGAGCAGTTAGGACTTTAAACTAGGAATAGTTAGTGGTATGGGTTTTGGCAGGAAAACAGTGAAGTCCCAGTGTAGTAATATTACGAGTTCTAGGGGAACTAGTAATAATAAGAACGAGATAGATATTGAAAAGCCAGGGACCTTGGGTGATAAAGACGGTAATAGGTTTAGTAGAAAAATAGAAATGAGCAGGAAGGGTAAAGAGAAAGGAGAGTCTTTCAATGTTTATTATGCTAATTGCCGTAGTGCTAGGAATAAGATGGACGAGTTGAGATTAGTTGCTAGTGTAGGTAACATTGATGTATTTGCCTTAACTGAGACGTGGTTTAATTCAAAAAGTCGGGACATGCCTGCGGAATGTCATATTCAGGGTTTTAAATTGTTCCAAGAAGATAGAAGTATTGGGAGGGGGGGTGGGGTGGCATTGTACGTCCGAGATCGCTTGAACTGTTGCATAAAAACGGGTATTAAGTCTGAAGTAACACATACAGAGTCTGTTTGGATAGAATTTTCAGAGGGGCATGAAAAACTGATTTTAGGAGTGATATACCGTCCCCCTAACTTAGATAGGGACCAAGGGAAACTACTATGGGAGGAAATTGTTAAGGCCACAAGGCACGATAATGTAGTAATTCTAGGAGACTTTAACTTTAGTCATGTTGATT
Source organism: Cherax quadricarinatus (assembly GCF_038502225.1). Taxonomy (NCBI): domain Eukaryota; kingdom Metazoa; phylum Arthropoda; class Malacostraca; order Decapoda; family Parastacidae; genus Cherax; species Cherax quadricarinatus. The sequence continues at coordinate 27,668,824 of NC_091310.1, read as the reverse complement.
GGAATTTCTTGACTGGGAATTTAGAATCGTACGACTTCTTAGAAGTATTTCAGGATTGTTTTTTGAAGCAGTTTGTGACAGAACCTACAAGGGGAAATAACCTGCTTGACTTAGTTATGGCAAACAATGAATCCCTTGTTAATAATTTAGAAATTTCAGAGGAACTGGGTGCTAGCGACCACAAATCAATTACATTTAGCATTGAATGGAAGTACGATAGTAGCGATAACTCAGTAACAGTCCCAGATTTTCGCTTAGCAGATTACGATGGGCTTAAAGAACACTTATCATCTGTTGACTGGGGTAACGAAGAGAGCTATCAATATGACAGTTTTCTGAACACTATACATGCTGCTCAAAGAGCGTTTATCCCATATAAAGAAATTAGATCAAATAGAAATGACCCAAAATGGATGAATAATAGGCTCAAATATCTACTAGGGCATAAGAAAGGAATTTATAGGCGTATCAAAAGAGGTGAGGGTCATCTTATGAATCAGTATATTGACATTAAGAGGGACATTAAAAAGGGGATAAGAAAAGCTAAAAGGGACTATGAAATTAAAGTTGCTAGGGATTCTAAAACTAACCCAAAAAGTTTTTTCCAGGTCTATAGAACAAAAGTTAGAGATAAGATAGGTCCCCTTAAAAATAACTATGGGCACCTTACTGACAATGAGAATGAAATGTGCTTGATTTTAAATAATTATTTTCTCTCAGTTTTTACACAGGAAGACACTAACAATATTCCAGTAATTAATTTTTACAGTGGGCTAGAAGAAGATAAATTATGTAACATCACAGTCACTAGTGAGATGGTTGTGAGGCAGATAGACAGACTGAAGCAAAATAAGTCGCCGGGTCCTGATGAGGTTTTTTCAAGGGTTCTTAAGGAATGCAAAATGGAACTCTGTGAACCATTAACTAATATTTTTAATTTATCTCTTCAAACAGGTGTAGTGTCTGATATGTGGAAGATGGCTAATGTAACTCCTATTTTTAAAACAGGGGACAAGTCGTTACCGTCAAATTACCGCCCAATAAGCCTGACCTCAATTGTAGGCAAATTACTAGAGTCAATTATAGCTGAGATTATAAGAAGCCATCTCGATAAGCATAGCTTGATTAATGATACTCAGCATGGATTCACAAGAGGCCGGTCTTGTCTAACTAATTTATTAACTTTCTTCAGTAAAGCTTTTGAGGCTGTTGACCACAATAAAGAATTTGATATTATTTACTTAGATTTTAGTAAGGCTTTTGATAGAGTTCCGCACCATAGACTGTTAAAGAAAGTGGCAGCCCATGGCATTGGGGGAAAAGTGCTCTCGTGGATCGAGTCATGGCTCACTGACAGGAAGCAGAGAGTGTCCATAAATGGGGTTAAATCCGAGTGGGGATCTGTAACAAGTGGCGTTCCACAGGGATCAGTCTTGGGCCCGTTGTTGTTTATAATATATATCAATGATCTTGATGAGGGAATTACTAGTGATATGAGCAAATTCGCCGATGACACAAAGATAGGTAGGATAATTGATTCAAACGTAGATGTTAGGGAACTTCAGGAGGACTTAAACAAACTCTATTCTTGGTCAGAAAAGTGGCAGATGCAGTTCAATGTAGATAAGTGCAAGGTTCTGAAGCTTGGGAGTGCCCATAACCCTAGTACTTATAAATTAAATGATGTAGAACTTAGCCATACAGATTGCGAAAAGGACTTGGGGGTTATGGTGAGCAGCAACCTTAAACCAAGACAGCAATGCCTAAGCGTACGTAATAAGGCAAATAGATTACTGGGATTTATATCAAGAAGTGTAAGCAACAGAAGTCCAGAGGTCATACTGCAGCTTTATACATCATTAGTAAGGCCTCACCTTGATTATGCAGCTCAGTTCTGGTCTCCGTATTACAAAATGGACATAAATTCGTTAGAAAACATTCAGCGTAGGATGACTAAATTAATACATAGCATCAGAAATCTTCCTTATGAAGAAAGATTGAAGACTCTTAAGTTACATTCACTTGTTAGACGAAGAATGAGGGGAGACCTGATCGAAGTGTATAAGTGGAAGATAGGTATTAATAAAGGGGATATTAATAAGGTCTTGAGGATGTCTCTCCAAGAGAGAACCCGCAGTAATGGATTTAAATTAGATAAGTTTAGATTTAGAAAGGACATAGGAAAGTATTGGTTTGGAAATAGGGTAGTTGATGAGTGGAACAGTCTACCTAGTTGGGTTATTGAGGCTAGGACTTTGGGTAGTTTCAAATCTAGGTTGGATAAGTACATGAGTGGGAAGGGTTGGATTTGAGTGGGACTTTCACATCAGAGCTTATTTCTTGGGTAGCATTGAAAATTGGGTTGGGTAAATGTTTTGTTAGTGGGATGAATTGTAAAGGACCTGCCTAGTATGGGCCAGCAGGCCTCCTGCAGTGTTCCTCCTTTCTTATGTTCTTATGTTCTTATAATGAGCACACAAGACCCAGGATATAAGGAGCACACAAGACCCAGGATATAAAGAGCACACAAGACCCAGGATATAAGGCGCACACAAGACCCAGGATATAAGGAGCACACAAGACCCAGGATATAAAGAGCACACAAGACCCAGGATATAAGGAGCACACAAGACCCAGGATATAAGGAGCACACAAGACCCAGGATATAAGGAGCACACGAGACCCAGGATATAAGGAGCACACAAGACCCAGGATATAAGGAGCACACAAGACCCAGGATATAAGGAGCACAGAAGACCCAGGATATAAGGAGCACACAAGACCCAGGATATAAGGAGCACACAAGACCCAGGATATAAGGAGCACACAAGACCCAGGATATAAGGAGCACACAAGACCCAGGATATAAGCACACAAGACCCAGGATATAAGCACACAAGATCCAAGATATAAGGAGCACACAAGGCCCAGGATATAAAGAGCACACAAGACCCAGGATATAAGGAGCACACAAGACCCAGGATATAAGCACACAAGACCCAGGATATAAGGAGCACACAAGACCCAGGATATAAGGAGCACACAAGACCCAGGATATAAGAAACACACAAAACCCAAGATATAAGGAGCACACAAGACCCAGGGTATAAGGAGCACACAAGACCCAGGATATAAGGCGCACACAACACCCAGGATATAAGGCGCACACAACACCCAGGATATAAGGCGCACACATGACCTAGGATATAAGGAGCACACTACACTCAGGATATAAGGCGCACACAACACCCAGGATATAAGGAGCACACAACACCCAGGATATAAGGCGCACACAACACCCAGGATATAAGGAGCACACAACACCCAGGATATAAGGAGCACACAACACCCAGGATATAAGGCGCACACAACACCCAGGATATAAGGAGCACACAACACCCAGGATATAAGGAGCACACAACACCCAGGCTATAAGGCGCACACAACACCCAGGATATAAGGCGCACACAACACCCAGGATATAAGGAGCACACAACACCCAGGATATAAGGAGCACACAACACCCAGGATATAAGGCGCACACAACACCCAGGATATAAGGCGCACACAACACCCAGGATATAAGGAGCACACAAGACCCAGGACAATATAAGGCGCACGAGACACAGGACAATATAAGGAACACAAGACCCCGGACAATATAAGGCGCACGGGACACAGGACAATATAAGGAACACAAGACCCAGGACAATATAAGGCGCACGAGACACAGGACAGTATAAGGAACACAAGACCCAGGACAATATAAGGAACACACAAGACCCAGGACAATATAAGGCGCACGAGACCCAGGACAATATAAGGAACACACAAGACCCAGGATAATATAAGGAACACACAAGACCCAGGACAATATAAGACACAAGACCCAGGATAATATAACACACAAGACCCAGGACAATATAACACACAAGACCCAGGATAATATAACACACAAGACCCAGGATAATATAACACACAAGACCCAGGATAATATAACACACAAGACCCAGGATAATATAACACACAAGACCCAGGATAATATAACACACAAGACCCAGGATAATATAACACACAAGACCCAGGATAATATAACACACAAGACCCAGGATAATATAGCACACAAGACCCAGGATAATATAAAGAAGAAAGATTCTGGCTGGACATAAAATTGTAAACTTGTGACGATGTTTCGGTCCGACCTGGACTATTATTTAGTCAGAAGGTCATAAGTTTTATGTGCGGATTATTGGTATAGTGTTCCAGCTATGTTGTTGTGACTTTTTATTGTTTAAAACATGAAGATTATGCCTATCATCATTTACATAATTTATTTTCTGGATAATGTTTTGTTGAGTAATACAAACGTTGAAGTACTTACTTGTTTGTCCAATGTGAAGTGTATTACATTTATCACATGGGTCTTGAACTGCCTGGAGAGTTCCGGGGGGGTCAACGCCCCCCCCCTATTCCCCGGCCCGGTCCATGACCAGGCCTCACGGTGAACTAATTACAGATTTAACCCAAATGAAGACAATGTTTCAAATATTATTAAAACGACGGCCATATTGCCTGAAAGTAAACATGCTTTAATTTGTAAACAATATATATGCATGGACTGTACCTGAGGTCCCTTCCGGAGGTGACCGCCCCCGCGGCTCGGTCCCACACCAAACTTCCTGGTTGCTGGACTGATCGATCGAGCTGTTAGTGATCGCCGTTCACAAGTCAACGTATGCACCACAAACCGGCTGATCAGGACCTGTTTTGAGGAATTTATTGAGTTACTTCTTAAAGACGGCATTTAAAGAAAAGAAAAAGATTTTAATTTACGATGTGTTTGTGTTACTGTAAATTCCGAGAAAGGTAAGCCCCTCCTCCCCCCCCCTGCCCCCTGTACCTCAGTGCACACGTGAGACATAGTACAGAATCGACGGGATTTTCTAAATTTTGTGTAACGAATAAAAAGGGATACCCAAATGCATCGAATGGAATTTTTAGTTGGTGTCGATAATTGAATTTCAAGCTTCCCGACACATGAAGGTCTTAAAGGCTACATGTTACTTGTTCACCGCTAGTCAGGAATACTTTAATACCAGACGTGACTTTACCGGGATTAAAATAATCTCTAAGAGTGTATATACAGTGATATATAGACCCCCATGTTTACACCCACTGCTCCTCTCAGTGTAAACACATCAAGAGATACAGTCATCAGAACGTATACAAAGGGATTTACACTAAACCACCAAGTTGTTAACTCTGATACTGGATGTGTTGTGTTAGCGCTTGACACATGGACACATACAGTGACACGTGATACATCTACAGCAGCACTGTGTGTCCCGTAGTTGTCAGGACTTTCCGCGTGTGTTACTGCATAAATATTTTCACAATATTTGGATAGAGTTCCAGCTCCTGGATCCGGTGTTGATCTCCAGTTGCAAGGCTATTTGGAGAGGGTTTAATTAATAGTTCCTAGAATTTTTAAATGGAGTAAAGACAGAGTTGTTCAACCTATTGGTGTATTGAGGTTGACTGTCTACACTGTCACCACCACAGTTGACCGTCTACACTGTCACAACCACGGTTAACCGACTACACTGTCACCACCACTCAGGTACATTTGCCACTATAACTGCAATCAAAAGTTATTAATTTTTTTCTCTTGTTTCAGGTAAGTGATCCGTCGCTTCCCACCTGTACTCTCCTAGAAATGATTGTATGGTTCGAATCACCGCTCGTATGTTACCGTGAGTGTTGCGTCAGTTGTTGTCTGTGTTGACCTTGTATAGCTCCGGACATACCAATGTTTGCTCATTGATTATAAATATCTAAGGAAATTTTTGACCTGCATATTCTGTGAATACAGATTAGGCAACAGCTGGATCCAGGCAGACATTGTGATAGTTGTGTAAGCCTGCCATCAGCTGACAACAACAGCCTGGCTGATCACGCCGTTGGTAAGGGCTGAAAAAGATATTTTGGTGTTTGACACTGTCATTGAAATTCACGTATTTTTACAGGAGCTCGCACACGCACGCGCGTACACACACACACACACACACACACACACACACACACACACACACACACACACACACACACACACACACACACACACACACACACAGAGTAGTCAGGGAGTGGATTAGTTTGGGAAGCGATGGAGTGGAGGCAGGATCCATTTACAGCTTTAAGCAGAGGTATGATAAAGCTAATGGTGCAAGAAGAGTGACTCCGTAGCGGCCAGTGAAGAGGCGGGGCCAGGAGCTATGAATCGACCCCTGCAACCACAACTAGGTGAGTACACACACACAACACGTGAGCGACACTACCAGAGAGAGAGGAGTGGACGAACCAGTATTCACTTTGAGTAGTGCAAATATTAAGGACATCGTATATGAAAAACCCTCAGGGCAAGTGAGTACGTGGTTCTGAGCTTCGAATACATAGAGTTACAAGTGGAGAGGAAAACAGGAAGGGCAGGACGTATGAAGTCAGACTACAAGAGAAGGGACTACACAGGCACAAGGAATTTCCTGCACGAGGTTCAGTAGGACAGAGAACTGGCAGGGAGATCAGTAAATGAGATGATGGAATAATATGTGACAACAACATGCAAGGAAGCTGGGGAGAGGTTTGTACCCAAGGGTAACAGAAATAATGAGAAGGCCAGGATGAGCCCTTGGTTCACTTAAAGGTGTAGAGAGGCCAAAACTAAGTGTGTTAGAGAATGGAAGAAGTATATAGAAGGCAAAGGATCCAGGAGAATAAGGAGAACCGTCAAAGAGCCAGAAATGAATATGCATAGGTAAGAAGAGAGGCCCAACGATAATACGAAAATGACATAGCAACGAAAGCCAAGTCTGACCCAAAGCTGTTGTACAGTCACATCAGGAGGAAAGCAACGGTAAAGGACCAGGTAATCAGGCTGAGGAAGGAGGGAATATCACAACAAACGACTGAAAAGTACGCGAGGAGCTAACATGAGATTAAAAGAAGTATTCACAGAGGAGATAGAAAGGACTCCAGGAAGACGGAGAAGTGGGGTACACCATCAAGTGCTGGACACTATATACAACCGAGGAGGAGGAGAATCTGCTAAGTGAATAAGATACCTCAAAAGCGATGGGGCCGGATATCTCTCCACTGGTCCTGAGAGAGGGAGCAGAGGCGGTCTATTGAAACATGGCAGCTCCCTGAGGTATGGAAGGCAGCAAATGTAGTACCAATTTTTAAAAAAGGAGACAGACATGCAGCACTAAACTACACACCTGTATCACTGATATGCGTAGTATGCAAAGTCAGGGAGAAGAGTATCAGAAGAGTGGTGGATCACCTAGAAAGGAATGAGCTTATCAGTGCAAAGGAGCACAGATTCAGGGATGGGAAATCCTGTGTCACAATCCTACTAGAGTTATATGACAAGGTGACTGCAGTAAGACGAGAGAGAGGGGTGGGTAGTTTGCATTTTCTTGGACTGTAAGAAGACGTTTGACACAGTTCCACGCAAGAGATTAATGCAAAGGCTGGAGGACCAAACAGGTATGACAGGGAAGTCACTGCAATGGATCAGAGAATACCTTACAGGAAGGCAGCAGCGACTCATGGTACGCGACGAGGTGTCGGAGTGGGCGCCTGTGACGAGCGGGGTTCCACAGGAATCTGTCCTAGGGCCGGTGCTGTTTCTGGTATATGTGAATGAAATGATGGAAGGAATAGACTTAGAAGTGTCTGTTTGCAGACGATGTCAAGTTAAGGAGGAGAATTTAATCGGAGGAGGACCAGGCAGGACTACAAAGGTATCTGGGCAGGCTACAGGCCTGGTCCAGCAAATGGCTCCTGGAGATAAACTCCGCCAAATGGAAAGTCATGAAGATCGGGGAAGGGTAAAGAAGACCGCCAGAATACAGTCTAGGGGGACTACAAACCTCACTCAAGAAAAAGGATCTTGGGGTAAGTGTAACACCGAACACATCTGAGGCGCACATCAACTAAATAAGTGCTGCGGCATACGGGCAATTAGCAAACCTAAGAATAGCATTCTGACATCTCAGTAAGAAGTCGATCAGGACTCTGCACACCTTGCACATCAGGCCCATTTTGGAGTATGCAGTACCAGTTTGGAACCTTCACCCAGCTAAGCACGTCAAGAAATTAGAGAAAGTGCAAAGGTTTCCAACGAGACTAGTCCCAGAGCTAAGGGGCATGTCTTACGAGGAAAAGTTAAGGGAAATCTACCTGACGACACTGAAGGACAGAAGGGACAAGAGGGACATGATAACAACATATAAAATACTGAGAGGAATCGACAAGGTGGACAAAAACAGGATGTTTCAAAGATGGGGCACACCAACAAGGGGTCACAATTGGAAGCTGAAGACTCAGATGAGTCACAGAGATGCTAGGAAGTGGAATAGTCTGGAAAGAGAGGTGGCGGAGGCAGGATCCATAAAGAGCGCTAAAAAGCGTTACGATAAAGCTCACTGAGCAGGGAGGGAGTGATCTAGTAGCTATCAGTGAAGAGGCGGGGGCAGTAGCTATGAATCAACCACTGCAACCACAATTAGGTGAGTATACACACACACACATGCATACATACATGTATGCATACCTGAACATGTTCTCTGAGCACCACACGTGGTTAAAACAGACCACCACTCCTTGACTAATATGGTCTGAGACGGTCTCCTCCCCCGCAGACCTCTCAAAGATGAAACTGTTTTCATGAACACTCAAGCTTGAGAGAGAGAGAGATAAGATGAATGTTTGAATTTAGGGGCAAGAGTCGTGTGTTGATGGTTAATAAGGTGATGTGACTGTCCGGCAACACCAACAAGCATACCAGATACACGGTGGAAAACCTTAGCCTGCCCCAGCGCTTGTTCTGGCCAGTATTGTATTACTGAAGTGTCTTCTTGGCAGTGTTTACCTTCTTAAGTGCCTTACCTTCTCTTCCTCCTCCCCCCTCACCTTCCCTCTTGACGCTGAAGGAGGGTGAGGACGCTGAGAGTATATGCATTTAACAAAACTGGGAACACCCAGTGTGTGATGCTATCCTTTCTGTGAGACTTACACTGTGGGAACACCTGCAGTGTGTGATGTTATCCTCTATGAGACTTACACTGTGGGAACACCTGCAGTGTGTGATACTATCCTCTCTGTGAGACATACACTGTGGGAACACCTGCAGTGTGATTGCCCTTTTTGTAGGGGTTGCAGTGTATATGGCTGCTATATTCCGGATGAGAGCAAAAGTTAACTATGTTTCCTCGTGTTGCATGACACAAGATGCGTTTCATACGTCAAGTAATGAAATCTGTCATCCTCAGCTGGAACACTTCATTAGGATGGTGAGAATATCGTCCAGTATTCCACGATGAGTTCAGTACGTGCGCAACCTTCAACTGTTTCCTTCCTGTAGAGTTGAAATCTCCATTATTTGAGAATTAGTCTCGGGATAACTCACTCACTCTCTCTCTCTCTCTCTCTCTCTCTCTCTCTCTCTCTCTCTCTCTCTCTCTCTCTCTCTCTCTCTCTCTCTCTCTCTCTCTCTCTCTCTCTCCCTCTCTCCCTCTCTCCCTCTCTACGTCTCTCCCTCTCTACGTCTCTACCTCTACCTCTCCCTCTCTACGTGGAGATAAACTAACGTCAGCCATCACAGCGTGGAAAAAAAAGGCTGTCCTGTACGTCGTATTCTCCTCATTTTTAACACTCAGGTATCTTTATTTCTGAAAGGCTTGCCCTGCACAACAGATTTCTTGGTACAGGAAAAGTCTTCTACTTTTCCTTTGATAACACCTGTTTAGAATGACCTACTTCCACTCATGGACCACGCTCATCTCTGACGTCAACTCCAGCTGCTTCATCTCACCTCTGCTCTAGTATGCAAGGTCTGGCTGCTTGTCTATGCACTGGGTGGGAGGGACTAACCATCTCCTGCCCAGAGACCTGAAGGGTCTCCAGGCAGGATATATCTATCTATCTATCTATCTATCTATATATATATATATATATATATATATATATATATATATATATATATATATATATATATATATATATATATATATATATAAATAAAGTAGTGAAGTTTTCTACAGTATGGCTCCCACAGTATGGCTCCTCCTGAAAAGGCCTTCTACAGAGTGGCTCCTTTTCCTGCATGGCTCCCTTTCCTGAGCAGACTCCCATGACCCCCACCCACGACCCCCACCCACGACCCCCACCCACGACCCCCACCCATGACCCCACCCACGTCCCCCACCCACGACCCCCACCCACGACCCCACCCATGACCCCACCTACGACCTCACACACGACCCCCACCCACGATCCCCACCCACGACCCCCACCCACGACCTCCCACCCATGACCCCACCCACGACCCCTACCCACGACCCCCCACGATTCCCCCACCCACGACCCCCACCCACGACCCCAACCCACGACTCCTCAACCATGACCCCACCCACGACCCCCACCCATGACCCCACCCACGACCCCCACCCACGACCCCCACCCATGACCCCACCCATGACCCCACCCACGACCCCACCCACCCACGACCTCACCCTCAACCCCCCACCTGCGCCCCCCCGTGCGTCCCGCTCGCACCAACCCTCGACCACCTCACCCTCAATCCCCACCCACGCCTGCCCGCCCGCGCCCGCGCGCCCGCCCGTACCTTCTGCAGTGTCGTCCGGATCGCCCCCGCCCTCCGAATTTTTTCCGATTTTTTCGAATTTTTTTTTAATTTCATTTTCTTATGATCTCCATCTCCTTGGATCAAGTATTTCTCCTCCATCTCCTTGGATCAAGTTTTTTTTGGATTCCCCCCTCTGGGGGTAAGCATTCAAATGAACTCCCCCTATAGGGCATGGTACTTTCTCTTACTACAGGTCTAAACAAGTGTGACATCACCCCACCCATGTTTACTCAGCGGCAGTCAGTGACGTCATGTGATGACCTCACACACACAGGCTGAATCTTGTCGACTTCCCCCTATGTCAGTGACGTCACGTGATGACCACACACACAGGCTAAATGTTGTCGAGCAGACAAAATGCAGGATAACACTAATACACAATATTTTCATTTATTTATTATACAACCAATGCATTTCATATAAATCCAACAAAAAAAAATTCATTGAAAAAAGATACAATTCATTGACTAAAATCAACATATTTTTCTCTTGAAGAAATTCTGTGCATTTTGTTCTGGATCTTCTTCGTCGTCACCATCTCAGCATTACACATTTCATATACAAAGGGAAAACATTACACATTTTCACTCTTAACCCAGGATAACTCAAATAATTCCACATTTTTTCGTTAATACCCACAACAATCCACAATTTCTTTACAAAAGATTCACTCTCCTCAAGTCTAGATAATTTTCTCGTTTTAACTATTTCATCAGAAAAAGTCCTGCGAATCTTAACTGACCGATCTCAGATAACATCTCAGGTCACTCCCCATCGAAGTAACCTTCTCTCCTTACCCCTTCTCCCCGCCCTCCCAAACCCTCACACTCCCACCATCTCACAATTTTCACTCATAACCCACAATTTTTCTCGTTTTAACTATTTCATCAGAAAAAGTCACCACAACACTTACAACTTATAGCCACTTTTCGATAAATTCACTAGACAATTTAACATATTACGAAGTTAATACGCACACACACACCTCACTTTACTTTGAACACCTTCAAAACACTCTCATAAATCATTGAATACTCACAAAAATACCTTTGAACATTTTCCAAACAACACTGAAACATTTCCAAGACAACATTTTGAAAACTCCCAAATAAGATTTGACATCTCTGATTTATCTACACTTATATTATTTCATTAAATTACAACTCATCCCCCAAACTCCTCCCTCATTCTCCAGATTTTTTACAACAGTATCACAAAAACTAACTCAAACACTTTGAACAACACCAAAAACACCATCAATTACCTTTGAATACTCTAAAAACATCATTCAAACACAACCAAATCACCACTGAATACTCCCAGAACTCCTTCATACTCTTACACATCATTTGAACACCTTCAAAAACACCTTTGAGTAGTCTCAAACACCATTTGAGTACTCCCAAATACACCACTGAATACTACTAAAACACCACTGAATACAGTCAAAACACCACCAAAATCACCATAAACTAAGATCAACATCACAGACTAACACCCATTTTTCACACAAATCCCCTCAAATCACTATAACCAAGACGATTACCAATTTCTATGAGTACAATCACCTCCAACTAAGATATAACATGAATGCAAAAAAAATAAAAAACATGAACACAATCCAAACACACACGAACACTTATAACAGAATCACTTCTTTTTCGGTATCTCTAGTTCGAGAACAACGCCCACAACCCACATCGCCCACACCCCACAACAACAATCCACAACTTATAACCACTTTCTGGAATCTCTAGTTAGACAACAATACCACAACCCTCAACACCCACAACCCACAACACCCACAACACCACAACTCACAGAAACAACCCACTTATAACATCTTTTCGGTATCTCTAGTTCGACAGCAACAACGCCCACAACCCACATCACCCACACCCCACAACATCCACAACAACAACCTACAACTTATAACCACTTTTCAGCATCTCTAGTTCGACAACAACACCCACAACCCATAACACTCAACCCACAACAACAACCCACTTATAACATCTTTTCGGTATCTCTACTTCGACAACAACACCCACAACCTACAACACCCCACAACCCACAACACCCCACAACAACAACCCACTTATAACATCTTTTTCTATATCTCTAGTTCGACAACAATACCCACAACCCTCATCACTTACCCATTTATTCACAATTTTTCCCCTTCTTTTTATTGAATGTTAAAATGTAATACACATTCCTCCCTACATTACTAAAATTCTAATAAAATCCTCTCCATACCTATGTCCTTGTATCCACATAAATTGATATACTCGCATCAACTAATCTCACTACCCAACTACTGCGACATGTTTCTACACACTCCATTCTTTTCCAATATATCATAACTTTTCACTTCTATAATTTCTTTTAAAATATTATCACATTACCTTTATTTTCAGTAAAATCCCCCAATATTTCATTAAATTTCTAATATAACCCTTCCCATACCCCTCTCCATCTCACCCACATTTCTTCACATCCACTCACCCATCTCCCAACACACCTCTTCTGAACACACACAAATCACATTTCACATCCACAAATGCATCTCATCACCCATCTCAAACCCACTAAAATCACTGTAACCAAGATATTCACAAAACTCTATGAACACCTAACACACACACACACACACACACACACACACACACACACACACACACACACACACACACACACACACACACACACACACACACACACACACACACACACACACACACACACACACACACACACCTTCAAAACACACTCATACATTCATCATTTGAGACTACCTTTTCTCAATATCTCTTAAGAAATATTGTCTCATCCACAACCTTTATCATCTCACTACAGAACAACCCCAAGATTACTTCGAACACTCTCATAAATCATTTGAATACTCACATAAACACCTTTGAACATTTCCAAACAACACTGAAGCACCTCCAAAATATCATTTTGAATACTCCCAAATAAGATTTATCATCTCTAATTTATCTACACTTAAATATTTCATTAAATTACAACTCATCCACCATACTACTCCCTCAGTCTCCAGACTTTACAACATTATCACAAAAACTAACTCATACACTTATGACATGAGACATTACCAACACTAACACACCCACACACACCACATTTTACTTTGTACAACACCAAAAACATCATCAATTACCTTTGATTATTCCCAAAAACATTTGAACACATTCAAAAACATCAACAAACTCCTTTGAATACTACCAAAACACCACTGAATACTACCAAAACAGCACCGAATACTGCCCAAACAACACTAAAAATCACCAGAACTAAGATCAACACCACCGACTAACTCCCATTTTATAGAAATCTCCTCAAATCACTATAACCAAGTCGATCCCACTCACCTTAGACTATTATATAACATGAACGAAAAAAAAAAAAACTCGTATAACATTTGAATACTCACAAAAAACACCTTTGAACATTTCCAAACAACACAGAAACACTTACAACAGGATCACCACCAACTGAAAACATAACATGTACACACACCCACACTCAAAAAAAAGAAAAAAAAACTAAGACATCCATCAACTATCATCAATGACCACTCATTTTATAATCATTCACACAAAAAATCACAATCAGCAACTCCATACAATATCTAATACACTCCTCTCACTACCTCCAACACATACCAGCACAGATAAGGATACCTCCCATGTCATCACACTCCATCCTGTGTTTACTTGGCGATCAGCGACGTCACACCCCACTTTTACTTCATTTAACTTAACGAGAGGAAGTTACTTGTTTCAACCTGTTATATCTCCAATATCTAAGATCACCACAATCAAGATGTTTACCAAATTCTATAACCCCACACTAAGATCACACATTTTTGTACACATTCTCTTAAAAACATCATCATAACGAAGATCACTAAAACTATCTATACTTTTACTAAGAACACATAACATTTTGTCTTCTTTAACTCGCACACCTCTCGTTAAGTTAAATGAAGTAAAAGTGGGGTGTGACGTCGCTGATCGCCAAGTAAACACAGGATGGAGTGTGATGACATGGGAGTTATCCCTATCTGTGCTGGTATGTGTTGGTGGTAGTGAGAGGAGTGTATTAGATATTGTATGGAGTTGCTGATTGTGTTTTTTTGTGTGAATGTTTATAAAAATGAGTGGTCATTATGATAGTTGATGGATGTCTTAGGTTTTTTTTTTTTTTTTTTTTTTTTTTTTTTTTTTTTTTTTTTTTTTTTTTTTTTTTTTTTTTTTTTTTTTTTTTTTTTTTTTGTGTGTGTGTGTGTACATGTTATGTTTTCAGTTGGTGGTGATCCTGTTGTAAGTGTTTCTGTGTTGTTTGGAAATGTTCAAAGGTGTTTTTTGTGAGTATTCAAATGTTATATGAGTTTTTTTTTTCGCTCATGTTATATAATAGTCTGAGGTGAGTGGGATCGTCTTGGTTATAGTGATTTGAGGGGATTTCTATAAAATGGGAGTTAGTCGGTGGTGTTGATCTTAGTTCTGGTGATTTTTAGTGTTGTTTGGGCAGTATTCGGTGCTGTTTTGGTAGTATTCAGTGGTGTTTTGGTAGTATTCAAAGGAGTTTGTTGATGTTTTTGAATGTGTTCAAAAGTTTTTGGGAATAATCAAAGGTAATTGATGATGTTTTTGGTGTTGTACAAAGTAAAATGTGGTGTGTGTGGGTGTGTTAGTGTTGGTAATGTCTCATGTCATAAGTGTATGAGTTAGTTTTTGTGATAATGTTGTAAAGTCTGGAGACTGAGGGAGTAGTATGGTGGATGAGTTGTAATTTAATGAAATATGTAAGTGTAGATAAATTAGAGATGATAAATCTTATTTGGGAGTATTCAAAATGATATTTTGGAAGTGCTTCAGTGTTGTTTGGAAATGTTCAAAGGTGTTTATGTGAGTATTCAAATGATTTATGAGAGTGTTCGAAGTAATCTTGGGGTTGTTCTGTAGTGAGATGATAAAGGTTGTGGATGAGAGAATATTTCTTAAGAGATATTGAGAAAAGGTAGTCTCAAATGATGAATGTATGAGAGTGTTTTGAAGGTGTGTGTGTGTGTGTATGTATGTGTGTGTGTGTGTGTGTGTGTGTGTGTGTGTGTGTGTGTGTGTGTGTGTGTGTGTGTGTGTGTGTGTGTGTGTGTGTGTGTTAGGTGTTCATAGAGTTTTGTGAATATCTTGGTTACAGTGATTTTAGTGGGTTTGAGATGGGTGATGAGATGCATTTGTGGATGTGAAATGTGATTTGTGTGTGTTCAGAAGAGGTGTGTTGGAAGATGGGTGAGTGGATGTGAAGAAATGTGGGTGAGATGGAGAGGGTTGTATTAGAAATTTAATGAAATATGGGGGGATTTTACTGAAAATAAAGGTAATGTGTGAATATTTTAAAAGAAATTATAGAAGTGAAAAGTTATGATATATTGGAAAAGAATGGAGTGTGTAGAAACATGTCGCAATAGTTGGGTAGTGAGATTAGTTGATGCGAGTATAATATCAATTTATGTGGATACAAGGACATGGGTATGGAGAGGATTTTATTAGAATTTTAGTTATGTAGGGAGGAATGTGCATTACATTTTAAGATTCAATAAAAAGAAGGGGAAAAATTGTGAATAAATGGGTAAGTGATGAGGGTTGTGGGTATTGTTGTCGAACTAGAGATATCGAAAAAGATGTTATAGTGGGTTGTTATGGGTGTTGTGGGTTGTGGGGTGTTGTGGGTTGCGGGTGTTGTGGGTTGTGGGTGTTGTTGTCGAAGTAGAGATACCGAAAAGATGTTATAAGTGGGTTGTTTTTGTTGTGGGTGATGTGGGTTGTGGGTGATGTGGGTTGTGGGTGTTGTGGGTTGTGGGTATTGTCGAACTAGAGATACGAAAAAGATGTTATAAGTGGGTTGTTGTGGGTTGAGTGTTGTGGGTTGTGGGTGTTGTTGTCGAACTAGAGATGCTGAAAAGTGGTTAGAAGTTGTGGGTTGTTGTTGTGGGGCGTGGGTGATGTGGGTTGTGGGCGTTGTTGTTGTCGAACTAGAGATACCGAAAAGATGTTATAAGTGGGGTTGTTGTTGTGGGTGATGTGGGTTGTGGGGTGTTGTGGGTTGTGGGTGTTGTGGGTTGTGGGTATTGTCGAACTAGAGATACCGGAAAGAGGTTATAAGTTGTGGATTGATGTTGTGGGGTGTTGTGGGTGATGTGGGTTGTGGGCGTTGTTGTCGAACTAGAGATACCGAAAAAGAAGTGATTCTGTTATAAGTGTTCGTGTGTGTTTGGATTGTGTTCATGTTTTTTTTTTTTTTTTTGCATTCATGTTATATCTTAGTTGGAGGTGATTGTACTCATAGAAATTGGTAATCGTCTTGGTTATAGTGATTTGAGGGGATTTGTGTGAAAAATGGGTGTTAGTCTGTGATGTTGATCTTAGTTTATGGTGATTTTGGTGGTGTTTTGACTGTATTCAGTGGTGTTTTAGTAGTATTCAGTGGTGTATTTGGGAGTACTCAAATGGTGTTTGAGACTACTCAAAGGTGTTTTTGAAGGTGTTCAAATGATGTGTAAGAGTATGAAGGAGGTCTGGAAGTATTCAGTGGTGATTTGGTTGTGTTTGAATGATGTTTTTAGAGTATTCAAAGGTAATTGATGGTGTTTTTGGTGTTGTTCAAAGTGTTTGAGTTAGTTTTTGTGATACTGTTGTAAAAAATCTGGAGAATGAGGGAGGAGTTTGGGGGATGAGTTGTAATTTAATGAAATAATGTAAGTGTAGATAAATCAGAGATGTCAAATCTTATTTGAGAGTTTTCAAAATGTTGTCTTGGAAATGTTTCAGTGTTGTTTGGAAAATGTTCAAAGGTATTTTTGTGAGTATTCAATGATTTATGAGTGTTTTGAAGGTGTTCAAAGTAAAGTGAGGTGTGTGTGTGTGTGTGTGTGTGTGTGTGTGTGTGTGTGTGTGGGTATTAACTTCGTAATATGTAAAATTGTCTAGTGAATTTATCGAAAAGTGGTTATAAGTTGTAAGTGTTGTGGTGACTTTTTCTGATGAAATAGTTAAAACGAGAAAAATTGTGGGTTATGAGTGAAAATTGTGAGATGTTGGTGGGAGTGTGAGGGTTTGGGAGGGCGGGGAGAAGGGGTAAGGAGAGAAGGTTACTTCGATGGGGGAGTGACCTGAGATGTTATCTGAGATCGGTCAGTTAAGATTCGCCGGACTTTTTCTGATGAAATAGTTAAAACGAGAAAATTATCTAGACTTGAGGAGAGTGAATCTTTTGTATAGAAATTGTGAATTGTTGTGGGTATTAACTTAAAAAATGTGGAATTATTTGGGTTATCCTGGGTTAAGAGTGATAATGTGTAATGTTTGTATATGAAATGTGTAATGCTGAGATGGTGATGATGAAGAAGATCCAGAACAAAATGCACAGAATTTCTTCAAGAGAAAAATATGTTGATTTTAGTCAATGAATTGTATCTTTTTTCAATGAATTTTTTTTTGTTGGATGTATATGAAATGCATTGGTTGTATAATAAATAAATGAAAATATTGTGTATTAGTGTTATCCTGCATTTTGTTGTCTGCGGGACACATGGGGGGTGCGGGTGGGGGGCGTGGGTGGGGGGTTGAGGGTGAGGTCGTGGGTGGGTGGGGTCGTGGGTGGGGTCATGGTTGGGGGGTCGTGGGTGGGGTCGTGGGTGGGGGTCGTGGGTGGGGTCATGGGTGGGGTCATGGTTGGGGGGGTCGTGGGTGGGGTCGTGGGTGGGGGGTCGTGGGTGGGGTCATGGGTGGGGGGTCGTGGGTGGGGTCATGGGTGGGGGTCGTGGGTGGGGTCATGGGTGGGGTCATGGGTGGGGGTCGTGGGAGTCCGCTCAGGAAAGGGAGCCACTCAGGAAAAGGAGCCACTCTGTAGAAGGCCTTTTCAGGAGCCATACTGTGGGAGCCATACTGTAGAGAGCCATACTGTAGAAAACTTCACTACTTATATATGTCGTGCCGAATAGGCAGAACTTGCGATCTTGGCTTAAATAGGAATGCGCATTTTGCCATATAGGACAAGTGAAAATTTGTGTATGCAATAATTTCGCGAAAATCATTCTGAACCTAACGAAAAAAATATATTTCATTGTGTTTGTTTAGTATTAAATTATTGTAAACAAATCTAAAATATATTTAGTTGGGTCAGGCTAAAATAAATTACTCTTGTTATAATAAGGTTAGGTAAGTTTTCTAAGTTCCTTTTGGTGCAAAATTATAAATTTTTACATCAACATTAATGAAAAAAATATATCTTTAAACGTATAAGAGAAAATTTTAGACAGGACTTAATTTTAAATGAGTTCTTGCTAATTGACCAGTTTTACATATTCGGCACGACATATATATATACACGTGTATATATATATATATATATATATATATATATATATACACGTATATATATATATATATATATATATATATATATATATATATATATATATATATATTAGCCAAGGACTCGAACTCATGCTGCTTTGGCCTGCCTCATGGTGGACGAAAGCTGATGACGCCTTAATCCACTGGACCATACAATCCTTAAGCGTAGCGCAGTCTGGCGGAACTAGATGTTGTACTCGCTACCCAAGGACATATGATGGTGTGGATGAGTCCTTGGCTAGTCGCAGTGTTGTTATTGATCAATACCACTCGTTCGTGGGCACAATACATACATACATACTAGAGTTGTTAGAGTGACGCCTGGCCAGACGCTGAGGTCAGAGGTAACTCCAGCATGTTATCACATTATCATGGTGGGCAGCCGAGCACCAGTAATTATCTACACACACTACGAGGCGCGTTGCCACATTTATGAGAGGAATGAACTTTATTTATAACCTGCACGCACAACACTTACACGCTGTGACACCGCTGGGGTGTGTACTCACCTATATGTGGCTGCAGGGGTCGAATTACAGCTCCTGGCTCCGCCTCTTCGCTCGTCGCCACTAGGTCACTCTCCTTGCTCCAAGAACCTTATCATATCTGCCTCTACTACTTCACTCTCAAGATTGTTCTACTTCTTGACTACTCTAGGGCCGAAGAAATACTTCCTAACATCCTTATGACTCATGACTCATCTGAGATTTCAATTTCCAGCTATGCCATCATGCTCCTATTTCCCATCTCTGAAACATTGTCTCTATTCGCCTTGTCAGTTCCTCTCAGTATTTTGTACGCCGTTATCACATCCTCCCTACTCCTCCTGTCCTCTAATATCATCAGGTTGAACTCCTGTAACCTGTCCTCACAGTGCATACCCCTTAGCTCCAGAACTAGTCTTGTTGCAAACTTCTGCACTTTCTCCAATTTCTTTATGCGCTTGACCAGGTGTGGGTTCCGTACTAGTGCTGTATACTCCAGTATGGGCCTGACATACACGATGTAGTGTCGTGAATGACAACTTTCTTACACGTCAAAAAAGTATTCTTAGATTTGCCAGACGCGCATATGCTGCAGCAGTTAATTGGTTAATGTGCACCTCAGGGGATATGCTCGGAGTAATACTCACCCCGAGGTTCTCCTTGAATGAGGTTGGTAGTTTGTGGCTTCCAAGCCTGTACTCCATCTGCGGTCTTCTTTGTCCTCCAGGCTTCATAACCTTTCACTTAGTGGGATTCAACTCCAGGAGCCATCAATCAGACCAGGTCTGAAGCCTGTCCAGATCCATTTGTAGCCTTTCCTAATCCTCGCCTACTTGTATTTTCATCAGTTTCACGTCGTCTGCAGATAGTGATACCTCTGATACATGTAAAACAAGTAGCACAGCCCTAGGACTGCTCCGTGTGGAATCCCTCTTGTCACATACACCCATTCCGACACCTCGTCACGAATCATCACTCGTTTTTTTTTTACTTCCTGATATGCCTTGATCCACTGTAGTGCTTTTTCTGTAACTTAACATAATATACAAGTCAGTGACCCTGGCATGTAGTTTAGCACTGCCTGTTTGTTTATAGACTTACTGAAAGTTGTTAGCGGCACACACACACACACACACACACACACACACACACACACACACACACACACACACACACACACACACAGTGCTTCTGCTCCCTCTCTCAGGACTCCCAGAGAAATATTATCCGATCCCACTGCCTTTGAGGTATCTAGCTCGCATAGTAGCTTCTTCATTTCCTCTCCAGTTGTGTATGTTGTGCCCAGCACTTGCTGGTGTACTCGGTTTGCTGGAAGACTTGCTGTCTCTGAGAATACCTCTCTAAATCTCATACTGAGCTCTTCACAGACTTCCTGGTCATTCCCGAATGACCAGGAATGCCTAGAAATGCCCGAAATGCCCGAAATGCCTAGCCATGCTAAGCGTTCTAGTGGTACACTCTGTAATCTCAATTTTACTACATGTAAACCAAACAATAACCAAATTTCTGTAAACTCAGCATTGTAATCCTTATAGAGAATAAACTTTGAATTTGAATTTGAATTTCCTTGTGGGATCCCCTTTTTCTTCAGCATCATTATCTGTCCCCTGACTGTGGCTGTATAATAACTTCGGGTCGGATTTGGCTTTCGATGCTATGTCATTCTCAAATTGCCGTTGAGACTCTGTTATCCATGCATATTCGTTTCTGACTCTTCGTTTTCCTGAATTCTTTGACTTTCATACTTGTGGGCACCTGTAACGAGCAGGGTACCACAGGGATCAGTCCTTGGAAGGAATAGACTCCGAAGTGCCCCTGTTTGCAGGTGATATGAAGCTGATGAGAAGAACTCAATCGGATGAGGACCAGGCAGAACTACAAAGGAATCTAGACAGGCTGCAAGCCTGGTCCAGCAATTAGCTCCAGCAATTTGCACCAAGTGCAAAGTCATGAAGATTGGGGAAGGACAAAGAAGACCGCAGACGGAGTACAGTCTAGGGGCCAGAAACTACAAACCTCACTCAAGGAAAAGGATGTTGGGGTGAGTATAACACCGAGCACATCTCCTGAGGTGCACAACAACCAAATAACTGCTGCAGCATATGGGCGCCTAGCAAACCTAAGAATAACATTCCGACATCTTAATAAGGAATTGTTCAGGACCTTGTACACTGTGTACGTTAGGCCCATATTGGAGTATACAGTACCGGTTTGGAACCCACACCTAGCCAAGCACTTAAGGAAACTAGAAAAAGTGCAAAGGTTTGCAACTAGACTGGTCCTGGAGCTAAGGGGTATGTCCTACGAGGAGAGGTTAATTAAGGGAAATCGATCTAACGACATTGGAGGACAGTAGAGGTAGGGGATGGGGTGTGATAACATACAAAAGACTGAGAGGAATCGACAAGGTGGACAAAGGATGTTCCAGGGATGGGACACAGCAACAATGGATGTTAGGAAGTATTTCTTCAGAGTTTCCAGGAAGTGGAATAGTCTGGAAAGTTATGTAGTGGAGGCAGGATCCATACATAGCTTTAAGAAGAGGTATGATAAAGCTCATGGAGCGGGAAGAGTGACCTAGTAGCGGCCAGCGAAGAAGCAGGGCCAGGAGCTGCGACTCAGCCCCTGCAACCACAGCTATGCGAGTACAACTAGATGAGTACACACACACACACACACACATACACTATATATGCAAGACAAGCCGTGGGGGGCGGTGGAAATCTTTAGCTCAAGTACTTTCACACTTGCAAAGGAGCAACCGAAGCAGGGAGAGAGGTCTCAGAGTAGCGTAGGTGTCACCGTCCACGGTTACCCCGTGGACGGTGACACCTCTCATTTATATATATATATATATATATATATATATATATATACATGCATACATACATACATACATAAAAGAGAGAGAGAATTGTAAGAAAGAAATCAAGCATCAGGCAAGCAGTCACGCAGATAAGGAATCAAGCAGGCAGGCATGGAGGTCGAGAACCAGGCATACAGGCATCTCCTGTACAGGGCACTCTGTCGGCACCTCCTCAAGCGTTAAAGACTGAGTGGATCTATTGTTTTACTAAGTTGAGAACAAGAAAGACTCAGGAGTGAGCTTCTCCACGACGGAGTGTGTTCCGTTGTGCTCACAACCTCTCAGAGACGAGCATGTTTCTGCTGCTGCTGCTGCCGCCTCTTGTAGCCTCACTCCCTCCACTCCTCTGTACTGTTCTCAATCCCCCTTCACGGCCCTTCATACCCCTTCTGGACCCTCCAGACCCCTTCAAGGCCCTACATGCCAATTCAGAGCCCTCCATGCTTCTGCAGTTCCATAAATTGCTTTCTAATCGGTTCCTGGCCACCTTTTCCCACGCTATCCTTTCTGTTAATAAATTTTGTTGGAGAAAGTGTATCTGCATTCATGTTATACTATGTCGAGTTCTGCATGCGAAATAACAATTGGGTTTGTATATTATAAACTGAGAGTAAAATTAACTTAGGACTTTGAGCCTGACTCATTACCGAAACAAACCATAGCCACTGGGCCAGTTGGCCTAGTGGTTAACGCGTCGGTCTGGAGTTTTATGACTCTCTGACCGCGGGTTCTATTCCCACCCGTGGTATGGTTTGCTTGCAATCGTGTTATTACGATTTCGCGAGTCATTACCGAAGTTAAAAACTCGGTTACTGGAGTTTTTACCCCTCATGGAAGGTTCCTTGATGTTGGTGAGGGGCTCTTGATTTAGGGAATTGAATCTGTGCTCCAGTTCCCCGAATTAAGCCTGAATGCCTTCCACATCCCCCCCTGGGCGCTGTATAATCCTACGGGTTTAGCGCTTCCCCCTTGATTATAATAATAATAATACTGGAGTTTTAAAACTTGCCACAGAAGCGGCTTGTTTGTGCGCATTATAATCATCCTGTGGATGATTATAATGCGCATGAACATCTGGATACACAAAAGACAGGAATTCGACCCAAAAACAGTTAACAGGAGCATATCTAAATATATATCTACATTTATTTTTTCTTATCAGCAAGAAAATTTATAACATTTGTTTAATGGAACTAGGCTCCAAGAGAGTTAACATGAGCACCTCTTATCTGTTACAAGAAAATTTGCTGTGTTGATTTAGTATGTCTGTTATCTTATTTTCATTAATAAAATACCTTGACATGTCATATAGGTTATTATACTGTCTATGTATTCTTCAATAAGTGGACAATAATGCACATAATGTTCAAGAAAATGACCATAAGACTGACCACATAACGTTGTATTTAGTTTGATCATCATCTGTGTGTTTGCTAAACTGCCAGAAGTACTGCCAGAAGTACTGCCAGAAGTACTGCCAGAAGTACTGCCAGAAGTACTTGTATCCAAACATAAGCCTGGTTACTACAGCATCAGTCAGTCTGTTCACATTACAAGTTGCTTAATAAACGTTCATTTCTACGTTCATGTTATCATAGTGAGTGACAGATTTACTCAGGCTTCTGACTGCATTCCCGACATTCATTTTCATTATTTACGTCTATACACAAATATATCAGTTACAGTCTACATTTCCCTCAAGGATTTTTCTTTGGCTAACTTATCAACTTCATAACGAAAGAGAAATTCAGTGTGTGATGCAGTCCATAAATCAATTCCATATTCTCTGATTTTGGAGCATCTATACTTGGCTTCTCCAGAGAGAACATTAGTCATTATGTGAGTCAAGAACCTTCAGTGATGACACAGAATCAGTAATAATCAAAGAATCAGGTTCAGTGTCATAACTTAATATTTATGCCATTAGTTAGGGTGACAGACAATTCATTTTGCAGTTTAGACGCCCAGTTAGTAAGTCTTATGCCTTGCTCAATATAACTGTTAACAGTTGCTTATCACTGGTGATGAGCAACTCATAATAGATACTGAAAAATCATTAATTAATTAATGCACAATTAGCATTGATTGTGACTCACGTTTAACTATCCCTTCATGATAAAGCTGATATATTAGCCATAAAGATATTTTGACAGAAAAAATTAAATAAAAGCGAATGTAACTTTCCTGTATATCAAACATACAAAACAGTGAGAGAAATAAGGAATTCGAATGTCATAGGAATTTAATTAGAAGCCTGAATATATTTAAACCTTACTGTAAAAACATGAGCGTAGATAAGAACAGTTACAGAAGAACTTGTCAACAGACTAACTGATAGTGTAAGTATCCAGGCTTAGATATACAAGTTATCCTGGATGTTTAGCATACAGAGTCCACGATCAAACTAAATGTACGGGAGGTACAGTCATTTGGTCACACGTTTTGAGAGCTGTATTAGATTGGCCAATTTTGAAAAATATATATTTAGATGACCTATATAATATGTCAAGGTATTTTGTTATTGAAAATAAGGCACCAGAAATTTTATGCAAGTATCCTAAATTTGCTTGTAAGAAAACACTCAATAATTTTCCAACGTTCTCATGTTAAGCAGTTTGATGATAGTTCCCAGGTCTTTTCTTTCTTCATTTCCAGCTTATATTACATTATTAGGTTAAATATCTTCGTCTTGATAACTCGCTCTCAGCCGCAAACTACAGTGGTGGTTGATCATGCTGTTTGGTGCGTCACTGTAAGTGTATTAGAGGACATCAAGAAGAGCTCCCTCTTCTGTAACGTGAGTGAACTAGAGCCCTGTATTTAATAAAGCTGGGGCTGTGCTAGCCTCCAGTCTCTCTCTCTCTTTCTCTCTTTCTCTCTCTTTGGTCATTGTCAACTTCGTGAGGTGTCAGCAAGGGCTTCAGATGTTGAGGTACAAGTATAGTAATCTCACCACCTCCTCACTAAATATTGTTGTCTGGTAAAGATTATATATAACAATTCTTGCCAGAAACCAACCCGCTTGAAGAGGAGCGAGGAATGTTGTGTTTAGTGGCCCACAACTTCGCCCTATGTCAGCAAGATCATTTATTTATTTTTTATTTTTCTAGTCGCGTTCCTAGGAAAGTATGAAGATAGGCAATAAAATGACAATAAGATGCATAGACTGAGCAAGACTTTATTCAGAACGACGTTTCGCTCGGTTGGTGCTTTAGGCTATGTCTTTAATTTTCTACCTGTCAGAGACAGCTGGAGTGAAAGGGACAGTCATATATTAGTAATATTAGAAATAACAGTATTTATGATCAGTGTTAAAACCCAGACGTGTAAACTGTGGGTATTAAGTCTGATACAAATATAGAAAGGTAGTTTCATTATTAAATCTAAAGCCAGTATCCAAGCATGTTACTTTTAGTCATGACCTCATGTTGAACGTACACTTCCCTCATGTCTGTCTCCTGTCACTTATAAACTTGAATGGAGTATTTGATTCCCTTTTGTTCTTGAATAAGACGCATGTGGAACCCTTCGATATCTTTGTTGTGGAGACAGTTCGCAAAATGGAATATACTGGTGTAAACTGTGGAAGACGTGAGGCAGTGGTTTGTGGTGTCCCGTTGCTCGCTCGCTAGCGCACTCAGCTCACACACTGAGCTCCGGGGGTCGATCCCCGGTACGGCTGGAAACATTAGGATGTGTTTCCTTAAGACACCTGCTGCCCATGTTCACCTATCAGTAAAATAGGTACCTGGGTATTAGTTGACTGATGTGGGTCGCATCCTAGGACAAAATTGACCTAATTTGCCCGAAATGCTTTGCATAAAAAGGGCTTTCTATATAGTAGTGTGTCATTGATGTCAGCTAGGCCTGTATACCTTGTACATGTACTTGTAGAAATAAAGATTATGATTATTTTATTATTATCAGTCCCTCAACCTTGATTAATCAGTTAGAGAGTGATCACATCAAACCACTACTGTTCTCCTCACTGGATTAATGAAGCCACTGGTGGGCGAAACGTCTCCACAGTAAAGCTACCCAAGTGTTCCACAAGTCTGTCTTATCTACTTATCGCTTTTATAAACAATTATTACTTGTTTTTTTTACTGTTTCTCTTCAAAGTTCGTTTTTTCCTCTACATTATGTATTCACTTCTAGTTTGTTTATATCACTTGCTACGTCTCAAGATTGACCGCTTAACATGTTGGTTCCAAGTTCTTTCCTTGTCAGTATTCGCATTCTTGCTGGTCTACCTTCCCTGCTCGACCTGCCCTCAGAAAAGCAGGAAGTAAACTTCTGTAAGAGGAAGAGCGTGGAAAGTCAGCAGGTCTGCTGCAGTGTTCCTCTTGTCTTATTTTCTCAGTTACGTCTGAACATACCGCTGGTTCTCCGACGACCTCTTAATTGTCCTCGTGTACATTAGGTTTGTTGAGTTAACGTAGATGAATCTAAATTAAAAATAATTTAGAAACTATTGGGGGAAAAAATATCGGACCCTGAAACATGTTATTTTTATGTAATAGCCGCCGGTTGTACACCTCCCCCCCCCCAAAAAAAAAAAAAAGTTCCATAACAATGAACAACTAACGTTGCTTTCATTGAAAACTAAAAAGTGACTTTCTTCGTGTTTTGCAAAGCTTATATAAATGTGCGTTATCTTAGGACGATAATTAACCATTAACATTCGTATAAATTCTATCACTTAGATAATTGTACATTGCTGACATCAACCCAACGACGAGAGAGAAAATTCTGTACATTCTCCTGGAGAAGGTAAAAGTTCGCTGGTTATCACAGTGAACAGAGTCAACAAGACCAATCTCCATCAGCTTGATGAACGCTAACGAGGCTCTTGTCCTGTCAACGAGCAAGTAATGCCCTCATTAAGTACTGCTGGGTAGTGAGGTGGTGACTGCATGCTGAGATGAGATCCTCAGATCCCTGCTGGGTAGTGAGCTGCTCCCTGTTTGTTGAGACGAGATCCTCGGCTCCCTGCTGGGTAGTGAGCTGCTCCCTGTTTGTTGAGACGAGATCCTCGGCTTCCTGCTGGGTAGCGAGCTGTTCCCTGTTTGTTGAGACGAGATCCTCGGCTCCCTGCTGGGTAGTGAGCTGCTCCCTGTTCGTTGAGGTGAAATCCTCAGCTTACTGAGCCTCAGGTGGTGACAGTGGTGGTGATAGTGGTTACAGTGGTGGTAGTGGTGACAGTGGGACCAGCCGCTAGTGTCTTGTGATGAGAGATGGTAATTCTCAAGTAATAAAAACAACTCCAGCGCTTCTCAAACGAAACCTTTGAATCTGCGGGAGCAGCTGAACCCGTCATGGAATGTATGACAACATCCCAGTTGCCCTACTGAAGCCTCTCATCTAAGGCCGACACAGCTTAAAATTATATATATATATATATATATATATATATATATATATATATATATATATATATATATATATATATATATATATATATATATATATATATATATATATATATATATATATATATATATATATATATATATAAAGTAATAAGTAATGCATATTTTATGAAAAAGAGGATAAATAAATATACAAGGTATGATGTAGCACGTAATGAAAGTAGTTTGTTAGATTATGTATTGGTGGATAAAAGGTTGATGGGTAGGCTCCAGGATGTACATGTTTATAGAGGGGCAACTGATATATCGGATCATTATTTAGTTGTAGCTACAGTTGGAGTAAGAGGTAGATGGGAAAAGAGGAAGGTGGCAACAACAAGTAAGAGGGAGGTGAAAGTGTATAAACTAAGGGAGGAGGAAGTTCGGGCGAGATATAAGCGACTATTGGCAGAAAGGTGGGCTAGTGCAAAGATGAGTAGTGGGGGGGTTGAAGAGGGTTGGAATAGTTTTAAAAATGCAGTATTAGAATGTGGGGCAGAAGTTTGTGGTTATAGGAGGGTGGGGGCAGGAGGAAAGAGGAGTGATTGGTGGAATGATGAAGTAAAGGGTGTGATAAAAGAGAAAAAGGTAGCTTATGAGAGGTTTTTACAAAGCAGAAGTGTTATAAGAAGAGCAGAGTATATGGAGAGTAAAAGAAAGGTAAAGAGAGTGGTGAGAGAGTGCAAAAGGAGAGCAGATGATAGAGTGGGAGAGGCACTGTCAAGAAATTTTAATGAAAATAAGAAAAAATTTTGGAGTGAGTTAAACAAGTTAAGAAAGCCTAGGGAAAATATGGATTTGTCAGTTAAAAACAGAGTAGGGGAGTTAGTAGATGGGGAGATGGAGGTATTGGGTAGATGGCGAGAATATTTTGAGGAACTTTTAAATGTTAAGGAAGAAACAGAGGCAGTAATTTCATGCACTGGTCAGGGAGGTATACCATCTTTTAGGAGTGAAGAAGAGCAGAATGTAAGTGTGGGGGAGGTACGTGAGGCATTACGTAAAATGAAAGGGGGTAAAGCAGCTGGAACTGATGGGATCATGACAGAAATGTTAAAAGCAGGGGGGGATATAGTGTTGGAGTGGTTGGTACTTTTGTTTAATAAATGTATGAAAGAGGGGAAGGTACCTAGGGATTGGCAGAGAGCATGTATAGTCCCTTTATATAAAGGGAAAGGGGACAAAAGAGACTGTAAAAATTATAGAGGAATAAGCTTACTGAGTATACCAGGAAAAGTGTACGGTAGGGTTATAATTGAAAGAATTAGAGGTAAGACAGAATGTAGGATTGCGGATGAGCAAGGAGGTTTTAGAGTGGGTAGGGGATGTGTAGATCAGGTGTTTACATTGAAGCATATATGTGAACAGTATTTAGATAAAGATAGGGAAGTTTTTATTGCATTTATGGATTTAGAAAAGGCATATGATAGAGTGGATAGAGGAGCAATGTGGCAGATGTTGCAAGTATATGGAATAGGTGGTAAGTTATTAAATGCTGTAAAGAGTTTTTATGAGGATAGTGAGGCTCAGGTTAGGGTGTGTAGAAGAGAGGGAGACTACTTCCCGGTAAAAGTAGGTCTTAGACAGGGATGTGTAATGTCACCATGGTTGTTTAATATATTTATAGATGGGGTTGTAAAGGAAGTAAATGCTAGGGTGTTTGGGAGAGGGGTGGGATTAAATTATGGGGAATCAAATTCAAAATGGGAATTGACACAGTTACTTTTTGCTGATGATACTGTGCTTATGGGAGATTCTAAAGAAAAATTGCAAAGGTTAGTGGATGAGTTTGGGAATGTGTGTAAAGGTAGAAAGTTGAAAGTGAACATAGAAAAGAGTAAGGTGATGAGGGTGTCAAATGATTTAGATAAAGAAAAATTGGATATCAAATTGGGGAGGAGGAGTATGGAAGAAGTGAATGTTTTCAGATACTTGGGAGTTGACGTGTCGGCGGATGGATTTATGAAGGATGAGGTTAATCATAGAATTGATGAGGGAAAAAAGGTGAGTGGTGCGTTGAGGTATATGTGGAGTCAAAAAACGTTATCTATGGAGGCAAAGAAGGGAATGTATGAAAGTATAGTAGTACCAACACTCTTATATGGGTGTGAAGCTTGGGTGGTAAATGCAGCAGCGAGGAGACGGTTGGAGGCAGCGGAGATGTCCTGTTTAAGGGCAATGTGTGGTGTAAATATTATGCAGAAAATTCGGAGTGTGGAAATTAGGAGAAGGTGTGGAGTTAATAAAAGTATTAGTCAGAGGGCAGAAGAGGGGTTGTTGAGGTGGTTTGGTCATTTAGAGAGAATGGATCACAGTAGAATGACATGGAAAGCATATAAATCTATAGGGGAAGGAAGGCGGGGTAGGGGTCGTCCTCGAAAGGGTTGGAGAGAGGGGGTAAAGGAGGTTTTGTGGGTAAGGGGCTTGGACTTCCAGCAAGCGTGCGTGAGCGTGTTAGATAGGAGTGAATGGAGACGAATGGTACTTGGGACCTGACGATCTGTTGGAGTGTGAGCAGGGTAATATTTAGTGAAGGGATTCAGGGAAACCGGTTATTTTCATATAGTCGGACTTGAGTCCTGGAAATGGGAAGTACAATGCCTGCACTTTAAAGGAGGGGTTTGGGATATTGGCAGTTTGGAGGGATATGTTGTGTATCTTTATATGTTTATGCTTCTAGACTGTTGTATTCTGAGCACCTCTGCAAAAACAGTGATAATGTGCGAGTGTGGTGAAAGTGTTGAATGATGATGAAAGTATTTTCTTTTTGGGGATTTTCTTTCTTTTTTGGGTCACCCTGCCTCGGTGGGAGACGGCCGACTTGTTGAAAATATATATATATATATATATATATATATATATATATATATATATATATATATATATATATATTTTTTTTTTTTTTTTTTTTTTTTTTTTTTTTTTCAACAAGTCGGCCGTCTCCCACCGAGGCAGGGTGACCCAAAAAAGAAAGAAAATCCCCAAAAAGAAAATACTTTCATCATCATTCAACACTTTCACCACACTCGCACATTATCACTGTTTTTGCAGAGGTGCTCAGAATACAACAGTCTAGAAGCATAAACATATAAAGATACACAACATATCCCTCCAAACTGCCAATATCCCAAACCCCTCCTTTAAAGTGCAGGCATTGTACTTCCCATTTCCAGGACTCAAGTCCGACTATATGAAAATAACCGGTTTCCCTGAATCCCTTCACTAAATATTACCCTGCTCACACTCCAACAGATCGTCAGGTCCCAAGTACCATTCGTCTCCATTCACTCCTATCTAACACGCTCACGCACGCTTGCTGGAAGTCCAAGCCCCTTACCCACAAAACCTCCTTTACCCCCTCTCTCCAACCCTTTCGAGGACGACCCCTACCCCGCCTTCCTTCCCCTATAGATTTATATGCTTTCCATGTCATTCTACTGTGATCCATTCTCTCTAAATGACCAAACCACCTCAACAACCCCTCTTCTGCCCTCTGACTAATACTTTTATTAACTCCACACCTTCTCCTAATTTCCACACTCCGAATTTTCTGCATAATATTTACACCACACATTGCCCTTAAACAGGACATCTCCGCTGCCTCCAACCGTCTCCTCGCTGCTGCATTTACCACCCAAGCTTCACACCCATATAAGAGTGTTGGTACTACTATACTTTCATACATTCCCTTCTTTGCCTCCATAGATAACGTTTTTTGACTCCACATATACCTCAACGCACCACTCACCTTTTTTCCCTCATCAATTCTATGATTAACCTCATCCTTCATAAATCCATCCGCCGACACGTCAACTCCCAAGTATCTGAAAACATTCACTTCTTCCATACTCCTCCTCCCCAATTTGATATCCAATTTTTCTTTATCTAAATCATTTGACACCCTCATCACCTTACTCTTTTCTATGTTCACTTTCAACTTTCTACCTTTACACACATTCCCAAACTCATCCACTAACCTTTGCAATTTTTCTTTAGAATCTCCCATAAGCACAGTATCATCAGCAAAAAGTAACTGTGTCAATTCCCATTTTGAATTTGATTCCCCATAATTTAATCCCACCCCTCTCCCAAACACCCTAGCATTTACTTCCTTTACAACCCCATCTATAAATATATTAAACAACCATGGTGACATTACACATCCCTGTCTAAGACCTACTTTTACCGGGAAGTAGTCTCCCTCTCTTCTACACACCCTAACCTGAGCCTCACTATCCTCATAAAAACTCTTTACAGCATTTAATAACTTACCACCTATTCCATATACTTGCAACATCTGCCACATTGCTCCTCTATCCACTCTATCATATGCCTTTTCTAAATCCATAAATGCAATAAAAACTTCCCTATCTTTATCTAAATACTGTTCACATATATGCTTCAATGTAAACACCTGATCTACACATCCCCTCCCCACTCTAAAACCTCCTTGCTCATCCGCAATCCTACATTCTGTCTTACCTCTAATTCTTTCAATTATAACCCTACCGTACACTTTTCCTGGTATACTCAGTAAGCTTATTCCTCTATAATTTTTTACAGTCTCTTTTGTCCCCTTTCCCTTTATATAAAGGGACTATACATGCTCTCTGCCAATCCCTAGGTACCTTCCCCTCTTTCATACATTTATTAAACAAAAGTACCAACCACTCCAACACTATATCCCCCCCTGCTTTTAACATTTCTGTCATGATCCCATCAGTTCCAGCTGCTTTACCCCCTTTCATTTTACGTAATGCCTCACGTACCTCCCCCACACTTACATTCTGCTCTTCTTCACTCCTAAAAGATGGTATACCTCCCTGACCAGTGCATGAAATTACTGCCTCTGTTTCTTCCTTAACATTTAAAAGTTCCTCAAAATATTCTCGCCATCTACCCAATACCTCCATCTCCCCATCTACTAACTCCCCTACTCTGTTTTTAACTGACAAATCCATATTTTCCCTAGGCTTTCTTAACTTGTTTAACTCACTCCAAAATTTTTTCTTATTTTCATTAAAATTTCTTGACAGTGCCTCTCCCACTCTATCATCTGCTCTCCTTTTGCACTCTCTCACCACTCTCTTTACCTTTCTTTTACTCTCCATATACTCTGCTCTTCTTATAACACTTCTGCTTTGTAAAAACCTCTCATAAGCTACCTTTTTCTCTTTTATCACACCCTTTACTTCATCATTCCACCAATCACTCCTCTTTCCTCCTGCCCCCACCCTCCTATAACCACAAACTTCTGCCCCACATTCTAATACTGCATTTTTAAAACTATTCCAACCCTCTTCAACCCCCCCACTACTCATCTTTGCACTAGCCCACCTTTCTGCCAATAGTCGCTTATATCTCACCCGAACTTCCTCCTCCCTTAGTTTATACACTTTCACTTCCCTCTTACTTGTTGTTGCCACCTTCCTCTTTTCCCATCTACCTCTTACTCTAACTGTAGCTACAACTAAATAATGATCCGATATATCAGTTGCCCCTCTATAAACATGTACATCCTGGAGCCTACCCATCAACCTTTTATCCACCAATACATAATCTAATAAACTACTTTCATTACGTGCTACATCATACCTTGTATATTTATTTATCCTCTTTTTCATAAAATATGTATTACTTATTACCAAATTTCTTTCTACACATAGCTCAATTAAAGGCTCCCCATTTACATTTACCCCTGGCACCCCAAATTTACCTACTACTCCCTCCATAACATTTTTACCCACTTTAGCATTAAAATCCCCAACCACCATTACTCTCACACTTGATTCAAAACTCCCCACGCATTCACTCAACATTTCCCAAAATCTCTCTCTCTCCTCTACACTTCTCTCTTCTCCAGGTGCATACACGCTTATTATAACCCACTTTTCACATCCAATCTTTATTTTACTCCACATAATCCTTGAATTAATACATTTATAGTCCCTCTTTTCCTGCCATAGCTTATCCTTCAACATTATTGCTACTCCTTCTTTAGCTCTAACTCTATTTGAAACCCCTGACCTAATCCCATTTATTCCTCTCCACTGATACTCTCCCACCCCCTTCAGCTTTGTTTCACTTAAAGCCAGGACATCCAGCTTCTTCTCATTCATAACATCCACAATCATCTCTTTCTTATCATCTGCACAACATCCACGCACATTCAGACTTCCCACTTTGACAATTTTCTTCTTCTTATTCTTTTTAGTAATCTTTACAGGAAAAGGGGTTACTAGCCCATTGTTCCCGGCATTTTAGTTGACTTTTACAACACGCATGGCTTACGGAGGAAAGATTCTTATTCCACTTCCCCATGGATATAAAAGGAAAATTAATAAGACCAAGAACTATTAAGATAAAATCAAAGAAAACTCAGATGAGTGTGTATAAATAAATGTGTACATGTATGTGTAGTGTGACCTAAGTGTAAGTAGAAGTAGCAAGACATGCCTGTAATCTTGCATATTTATGAGACAGACAAAAGACATCAGCAATCCTACCATCATGTAAAACAATCACAGGCTTCGTTTTACACTCACTTGGCAGGACGGTAGTACCTCCCTGGGTGGTTGCTGTCTACCAACCTACTACCTATATATATATATATATATATATATATATATATATATATATATATATATATATATAATCTCGTGGTAAAGTACTGTGGACTCTGATACAGAGTTAGCATGTTCGAGTCCTGCTGTGGACGTAGAGACAATGTTTATATATATATATATATATATATATATATATATATATATATATATATATATATATATATATATATATATATATATATATATATATAATGACCCATAGTTAACTTTTTTCTCACTGTGTAGTTATCATATAGAATAGGGTAGCAGCACACTGCTGATGTGACCAGTTTTACTAAATAAAAGAAAAAGCAGTGTTTATTTCTCCATCAATGTGTTGCGTGTGTCCTGTTATTCCACAACAAAACCTCAATTATGATAAGTTACCACTTAGTCACTTAGCAGTAGTTTAGATGATATCTCTCAATGAAGAATAATGACTGTGTCCTTCATGATTAACTTTACGGCACACCAAGTAATCTGTCGACAGTGCCAGGATGGTAGTTCTTGCGTCAGGCTGCGTGCAGCGCTGTCAACGGGAAGGTAGGATCTGGAACTGAGCTGTGGGACGAGGTCCCCGAAAATCTCTTCAGATTAGGTTCGAGTAGCCGCTACATCCTGTGCAGGAAGAATATTAAAAGCTACAAGTACCCAAGAGGGAAAGGAGAAAGTAGTGTGCGTGTGTTATTAGCCTTGGTGATAACCACGTAGATTGGCCGTCTCGCCCCTGTGGTCACAAGCTGACCAGTGCGTGATGAAGCATTTGGTTCCTCCCGCTGGCACTGCAAGAGTACCCCAGGGTGCGTGAGGTTCCCGCTGCTACACACAATCTACCGTCAGGTCGAGGTTTACTAGTGTAGAGATCGTCACGCCACCACAGCCACTGTCGTTCTCGTGGACTCTGGTTCGATCCTCGGGCAAGTCGAGCCGTGTTCACTTAGCAGTAAACATGTACCTAGGGGTTAGTCATCCC
Source organism: Cherax quadricarinatus (assembly GCF_038502225.1). Lineage (NCBI taxonomy): Eukaryota > Metazoa > Arthropoda > Malacostraca > Decapoda > Parastacidae > Cherax > Cherax quadricarinatus. The sequence goes on along the minus strand of NC_091310.1, from coordinate 27,633,305 downwards.
TTCTGGAGAGGACAGAAGAATAACAATGGAAATAAGCCACACTGTCTGACTTCCCTGAGCTACCCATGGTTATTCCATCTATACTTGATGGGGGGAGGGGGTTGAAAAACTTTGAGAACTATATAATTATTGAGTTATTTCTTAATGTGCTTATTACATCCATGTTTCCACTGGTGCATTATCATCATCTTCCATCTCGTCTTCTCACTTAAAAAGTTATTACAGTGTGCAGATATGAAACCACTTCCTTAAGGATTTTTACAGATGTAAATTATGATATACTGTTATAGCATCCTTGCTGCTCTCCAGGAAGTTACATTATGAGGGAATTGAGGCTTTCCCAATAATTTACATATTTCTCGGAATATAAACAATGGAAGTTCTCTGCACATTCTCTCGTTCTGTAGTTCAGCTAAACATATGGATGACAGGACACATGCATACACTGAAGCATCTTTGTTGAATAAGCTTTGGTTGCTGAACCTTGGTTACTCCAAATGATACAAGGGAATGAGAGAAGACAGTATAGTGGAGAAAGCAGGTCGCTGGTCACGATCAGGTCAAGGCGTCAGGTCATCTGTTTGCCGTGTCACATGGTAGTAAGGAATCATTGTGGAGTAGTATCGTATATGCAAGGGTAGATGAGATGATGTGTTTGCAAACTCTTTGTTCATTTGTTTTGGAAGTGGCAGCTAAGGATGCTTCAGTACAATGGCGTCGATCATTGCTGGAGTCTTTGTATATCGGTTCTGCTCTGTTCCAGTGCTTGAGGAGGTCTTCCTTAGATCTGTGCAAGACAGTTATTTATAGTGTCGTTCCGGCATGTTTTCTGTGTTCTCGGACCCACTTGGAAACATCCTTCCCTGTTTCTCATACATAGATTTTATTGCACCCTCTTAATGATACAGTGTTCATTCATGCTTCACTGTTGGGTTTGTCATAGGGATCTTTCTTCCTGGTGAGCTCCCTGATGGCAGACATGGCCATGGTAGCGCCGCAAATTTTTTTGATAGGGCCTGTTTGGTAGTGTTGGCCACCTCTCCAGGCAGTCAGCAGGTTGCAAGAAGACCTGGTATGCATGTAACTGAGCAGGTTGCAAGAAGACCCAGTGTGCATGTAACTCAACAGGTTGCAAGAAGACCCAGTATGCACGTAACTCAGCAGGTTGCAAGAAGACCCCGTATGCACGTAACTCAGCAGGTTGCAAGAAGACCCATCGTACTCGTAGTTCAGCAGGTGGCAAGATGACCCGTCCCACCGTGCTCGTAGTTCAGCACTAATGGACTGTTTGAGCTAGGTGGATGGGAGTGTCTCTGGAGAGATCTGGATGGCATACACATTACCTGGGCTCCTCCCTGACGCACCACAGACCTGCCTTTACCTTCGTTCACCGGCCGAGTTATCTACACCAGACCTTCTCTCGCCACATATACATTACTCCCCATACATCCATTACTTCCCATATCACCCCATGCGTTGCGGAGGGAAGCTGGCTCGCCGACACCTTCAAAAATAGAATTAAAAGTTCTGAATTCTTAAAGTTTGCGCTTCTTGACTTGCAGTGAAAGAGTCTAAACTTACTCTAACGTAATCGAAGGTAACAAAGACGAATAAGAGAGATTATTTTACCAGAAAGCCAATCAGCATGACTGATTTCAGTTGGATTTCTTCGGTCCTCTCTCCCAGGATACGACGTAACAATCGACTAATCCCTAGAAATCGATTCACTTCTGGAATCTAGATGATCAGAGATCAGTTAGGTGTAATTTGTTCATAAAGAATTCTTGACTGGTGGTGAACAAGATGCATCAGTCTTAATGACCTTCGTGAAGTCTGGAAACTTAAACTAAAATAATAAAGGAAGTTTCACTTTGTATTATATTCTGATGGGCGTCTTTTGGTGTGTGTGTACTCACCTAGTTGTGGTTGCAGGGATCGATTCATAGCTCCTGGACCCGCCTTTTCACTGGTCGCTACTGGGTCACTCTTCTTGTGTGTGTGTGTGTGTGTGTGTGTGTGTGTGTGTGTGTGTGTGTGCGCGCGTGCATACTCACCTATTTGTACTCTCCTATTTGTGGTTGCAGGGGTCGAGACTCAGCTCCTAGCCCCGCCTCTTCATTAATCGCTACTAGGTCCTCTCTCTCTCTCTGCTCCGTGAGCTTTATCATATCTCGTCTTAAAGCCATGTATGGTTCCTGCCTCCACTACCTCACTTGCCAGACTTTTCCACTTCCTGACAACTGTGACTGAAGAAATACTTCCTTACATCTCTTTGACTCATCTGAGTCTTCAACTTCCAATTATGACCCCTTATGTCTGTGTCCCCTGTCTGGAACATTCTGTATCTGTCCACCTTATCTATTCCTCGCAGTATTTTGTATATTATTATCATGTCTCCCCTAACCCTCATGTCCTCCAGTGTCGTCAGGCCGATTTCCGTGTGTGTGCGGGTGTGTATGTGTGTACTCACCTAATTGTGGTTGCAGGGGTCGAGACTCAGCTCCTGGTGTGTGTGTGTGTGTGTGTGTGTGTGTGTGTGTGTGTGTGTGTGTGTGTGTGTGTGTGTGTGTGCGTGCGTGCGTGCGCTGAACGCAACAGTGCATATTTGGGATTAAAATATTTTTGGATAATGGTAAAGAGATTACATGTAGCCTTAATGACACTCGTGTGGTCTAGAGGATTTATACCAACCAACTCCAGTTTCAGTCGTAGGCGAGTTACCAGTCAGTAAGTCAACAAGAAACAGCAGAAAAAAACAGTTAAATACTTTGTGCAGGGGCTAGTGTCGATGCTGAGAAGTGATCAGTAGCAGTTGTGAGGAACTGCAGCCGTAATACAGTGACGAGTACTGACGTAATATAATGAGGTGCTGTGACAGAGATGTAGTGAAGCTGTGTCGAGAGGGACTGCAACAGTGATAACCTGTGGTACAGTGCAAACATGATACCAACTGGAGAAACAGAACTACTATTGTCCCAAGATTATGAGTGATGACTTTGAACAATGTACAATGTTCTCTCTCTCTCTCTCTGAACCAACAATAACACTGTCATTGTGCATGGTGAAATGTGTGTCTGCTTGAACCTTTCCTACCCCTTCCCCACAGACACACACCACACCCAACAAAGCTAAGCTCTCGTGGGTTCTTCATCTAAGGGAGTACCGGAGGTTCGGTCCTCACGTTAAGAGCACGGGACAAGTGTTGCAAGGCAACTTGCCCAAACCTCTCGATTCTCACGAGAAACGAACCCCGATCACTTTGGTTGTAAGTGGAACGATCTATCGCTCAGCTAGAGCCTGGGAGGAGGTGCAAGTGTAACCCGTGTAGTAGGTCATGATGGAAGTAGCGGCGGCTCTGAGACGAGTAACCTACTAAGTGCTCAAGAGATAGGTTCAAAGACTGGCCGATAACCACTTATTTTATTACTAGATGCACTCACCGTGTGCGCTTACCATATTTTTTATATGGTAACTACGCGGGAACGAAAGCTAGCTATACTTCCCTTCCAAGTTCTGCCACACAGGACAGGTTGCGCACATGAAGTTAGGAAGTTCGTTAGCCTGAGTTGGGAGAGACTTCCCTGAGTTTCATTAATGTCATTATCGACAAGTTGACGAATAAGTCACACGTGCAACATTTGGGTATCTTTACTGGCGCTACGTTTCCCCACAGCGGACTTTTTCAAGCAAACACAGAGGAGGTTTAAATAGCGGAAACAGTGAAAGAAGTGAGGAGGTGGTTTTGAGGAGTTCAGTCAACCCCGAGCTCTTTGAAGTAGATTCAGGTGGCTTATATACTGCAGACAGGTGAGTTGCAGCAGCAGGAGGCGGAGTCACCAGTGGAAAATTCCACTAGTATAATTAGAAATGCTTATAGGATAGGCAGGCTGTGAAGAATTCCCTTTAAGAACATAAGAACATAAGAACGAAGGAACACTGCAGAAGGCCTACTGGCCCATGCGAGGCAGGTCCAAGTCTCCTACCGGCTTAAGCCAATGCACCCAACCTAGTCAGGTCAGGTCACATTGACTTAAGGGAGGAACACGGCAACCGACCTGGTAGCACAAGCTATCAGGTCTAACTCACACCCACCCACATCCACTCATGTATTTATCCAACCTATTTTTAAAGCTACACAACGTTCTGGCCTCTATAACGGTACTTGGGAGTTTGTTCCACTCATCCACAACTCTATTACCAAACCAGTACTTTCCTATATCCTTCCTGAATCTGAATTTTTCCAACTTAAAACCATTGCTGCGAGTCCTGTCTAGGCTAGATATTTTCAGCACACTATTTACATCCCCTTTATTTATTCCTGTCTTCCATTTATACACCTCAATCATATCCCCCCTAATTCTACGTCTTTCTAGAGAGTGCAGATTCAGGGCCCTTAGTCTATCCTCATAGGGAAGGTTTCTGATACATGGGATCAACTTTGTCATCCTCCTTTGTACATTTTCCAGAGAATTTATATCCATTCTGTAATAAGGTGACCAAAACTGTGCAGCATAATCTAAATGAGGCCTAACCAAGGATGTATAGAGTTGAAGAACAACCTGAGGACTCCTATTATTTATGCTTCTTGATATGAAGCCAAGGATTCTATTAGCTTTATTGCGAACACTTATGCACTGTTGTCTTGGTTTCAGATTACTGCTAACCAGAACTCCTAAATCTTTTTCGCAATCCGTAATATTAAGATCTACATTATTTAGTTTATATGTGGCATGGTTATTGTCCTGTCCAACATTTAGAACTTTGCATTTGTCTATATTAAACTGCATCTGCCACTTCTCCGACCACTGCATCAGTCTATTCAAATCTTCCTGGAGTGCTCGAATGTCCTCGTCAGAATGAATTCGACGGCCTATTTTGGTGTCATCGGCAAACTTGCCGATGTCGCTCTTTATGCCCTCATCTATGTCGTTTATGTAGATTGTGAACAGCAGGGGGCCCAACACTGACCCCTGTGGAACACCGCTCGTGACACTTCCCCACTCTGATTTCTCCCCATTTATGCAAACTCTCTGCTGCCTATTTGTCAACCATGCCTCTATCCAGGAAAAAATTTCTCCTCCTATTCCATGTGCTTTAATTTTCCTCAATAGTCTCTGATGTGGGACCCTGTCAAAAGCCTTACTGAAGTCCATATACACAATATCATATTCATTACCATGATCTACCTCCTCAAATACCTTAGTGAAAAAAGTTAATAAATTCGTAAGGCAGGAACGCCCCTTTGTAAAACCATGCTGAGATTCGTTGATTAATTTATGCTTTTCAAGGTGGCTACGAACTGCCTCGGCAATTATTGATTCCATAAATTTTCCCACTATGGAGGTTAGGCTTATTGGTCTATAGTTCGAAGCTAAGGACCTGTCACCTGTTTTGAAAATAGGTATCACATTTGCCATTTTCCACTTATCTGGCACCATGCCAGTTTGTAGTGATATGTTGAAAAGATTAGCCAAAGGTGTGCTAAGCTCCTCTTTACATTCCTTTAGAACCCTTGCATACAGTTCATCAGGGCCTGGGGAATTGTTAGGTTTTAATTTATCTATTTGCCTAAGGACCATGTCACTTGTGACCCTAATAGTACACAGTTTATTATCGTCCTGTTCTACATAATTTATCATTACTGGAATATCGCTGGTATCCTCCTGTGTAAAAACTGAGAGGAAGTATGTGTTAAAAATTCTACACATTTCCTTATCACTGTCAGTGAGCTGACCCGAGGAACTTTTGAGTGGGCCTATCTTGTCCCTGATCTTACTTCTGCTGTGTCTGACAGATCTAAAGAATTAGATAATAATGTCTAGTTCTTCAACTTGTTGGTTTCTAAGCCATTTACAGCATTCAGTTAGTAACAGTTGACCAGGACTTCAACTCTGAAGAGGTGAGGAGGGAGAGAGTGAAGTTACGGGAGGGGATGTAAGGGGAAGGGAAGTCACGGGAGGGGAGGTTATGGGAAGAGAGGTTATGAGAGGGGATGTTACGAGAGGGGATGTTACGGGAGGGGATGTTACGGGAAGGGAAGCCACGGGAAGAGAGGTTACGGGAGGAGAGGTTACGGGAGGGGATGTTACGGGAAGGGAAGTCACGGGAGGGGAGGTTACGGGAAGAGAGGTTACGAGAGGAGAGGTTACGAGAGGGGATGTTACGGGAAGGGAAGTCACGGGAGGGGAGGTTACGGGAAGAGAGGTTACGAGAGGAGAGGTTACGAGAGGGGATGTTACGGGAAGGGAAGTCACGGGAGGGGATGTTACGGGAAGGGAAGCCACGGGAGGGGAGGTTACGGGAAGAGAGGTTACGGGAGGAGAGGTTACGGGAGGGGATGTTACGGGAAGGGAAGTCACGGCATGGGAGGTTACGGGAAGAGGTTACGGGAGGAGAGGTTACGGGAGGGGATGTTACGGGAAGGGAAGTCACGGGAGGGGATGTTACTGGGAGGGAAGTCACGGGAGGGGAGGTTACAGGAGGGGAGGCTACGGGAGGGGATGTTATGGGAAGGGAAGTCACGGGAGGGAAGGTTACGGGAAGAGGTTACGGGAGGAGAGGTTACGGGAGGGGATGTTACGGGAAGGGAAGTCACGGGAGGGGATGTTACGGGGAGGGAAGTCACTTGAGGGGAGGTTACGGGGGGATGTTACGGGAGGGGAGGTAACTGGGGGGGATGTTACGGGAGGGGAGGTTACTGGGGGGGGATGTTACGGGAGGGGAGGTTACTGGGGGGGGATGTTACGGGAGGGGAGGTTACTGGGGGGGATGTTACGGGAGGGGAGGTAACTGGGGGGGATGTTACGGGAGGGGAGGTAACGTGAGAGGCGGTTGTGATATGTACTCCCATCCCTCACTTTAATCATGTTAGTCAATGAGATTATTTTGTTTTTCTTTCACCTGTTATCTCTCTCTCTCTCTCTCTCTCTGAGCTGTGTGGAGTTTCGTCCTCGTCCTCTTTGTGAAGCCTCCTCCAGCGTGAAGCTTCGAGTTCAGTGTAAAGACTTGTTCTCTTTGTGTGGAGCCTCGAGTTGTACGTGGAGCCTTGAGTTGTACGTGGAGCCTTGAGTTGTACGTGGAGCCTTGAGTTGTACGTGGAGCCTTGAGTTGTACGTGGAGCCTTGAGTTGTACATGGAGCCTTGAGTTGTACGTGGAGCCTCGAGTTGTACGTGGAGCCTCGTGTTGTACATGGAGCCTCGAGCTGTGTGTGGAGCCTCGAGTTGTGCATAGAGCCTCGAGTTGTGCGTGAAGAGGTAAAGGGAATCCACTTCCCTGCGTTGACGTACAAACGGACTCAGTCTTGTGTTCTCTCGCCATTCTTCACCTGTTGTATATTGTGGTGGAGATGCTCCAAGTGCCCGTTGTTTTCACTACACTTAGGAGAGAGTGTAGGGGAGGGAAGCAGCAAGGATGTCGTGTGTGTGTGTGTGTGTGTGTGTGTGTGTGTGTGTGTGTGTGTGTGTATTCATCTATTTCTACTCACCTATTTGTGGTTGCAGGGGTCGAGACAGCTCCTGGTTTCGCCTCTTCACTGGTCACTATTCGGTCCTCTCTCTCCCTGCACCATGAGCTTTATCATACCTCGTCTTAAAACTGTGTGGTTCCTACGTCACTTGCCAGACTATTCCACTTCCTGACAACTCTATGACTAAAGAAATACTTCCTAACAAATCCAAGAGACAGACAGGCAGACGATAAATTTGTACCTGGAAGAACGGGAAATGAGAAACGATGAAGGCTGAAAGATCAGGTTATTTATGAAGAGCATAGGTGTAGAAATTACATAAGAACTCAGTCAGTTTTAAGGATTTAAGGTTTTTCAACACCCGCCCTTGAAGAGGAATTGCTATCGAACTAATATCTCTCATTGCAACAATCATATAAAATACCGACAAGATGAAGAATCAAACTCGGTATCATCTCTGTAGTGAATTAATAAAGACACTGGAGGTTGCAACTTGTTCAAACAGGCACCCAGATGTTGCTTATGGGTCTAATTTCTTAGACCAACAAAACTTCAATGGGGATTCTGACACATCTTCAAACAGTTCCTGATCAGCTGGCTTTGGTGCTTATGTTAGACTTCAAGCAGCTAACACCAATAACCTGAGTGACCTGGCTATCAACCAAAAGACAGGGCCTCGAGATCATTGATTCCTGGAGCCATCAACAAGTTGTCTACCGGTAGACACTTGCATCGTGCAGCCACCTTGTTCTTTATGGTAGTTACACTGTGGGAACACCAGCAGTGTGCAGCTACCTTATTCAGAATGAAGAGCGACACTGTGGGACACAAGCTAGCTATATTTCCTTGTCATACTCCAGACGAGATGGATTTCATACACGACGTAATGAAATCCGTCTGTCTTAAGCTGGGAGTCTTCAGTTGGAGGTGAGGAGAATGAAGAATAATGGAGGAGGGGTGAGAGTGATGAGTAATGGAGGAGGAGGAAAAAGAAAGGAAAGAAACGAGAGGAGGAGGAGGAGGAGGAGGGAGAAGAGTAATGGAGGAGAGGGAGGGAGAAAGGGAGAGATGCGCACTTGCCCTTGCTTCTGAGCAAAATATTGACATAAGATAACACCAACCAGGGATAGTTATAAATGCACTTACTCTCCAGTGTACAGTCTAAGAGAGCAAGGCAAGAGCTTACGTTGTTCTCTTTCAGTTCAATGAGGAGGCCTAGTGTGGGACCGGGCCGCTGGGACACTACCCACTCAAAACCGTCTCCAGGAAAACAATATCTCTGACACTTATAAAGTCTTATACCACGAGTGGATTACTCGTAAATCAGAAACAGGTGTTTTAAAACGATGAATTTGACTTAGGCAGTGATGTGTGTGTGATATGCAGTCTGGCTCCCATGGGCTGGACTCACATGGGCTGGATGAGGACTACACAGAAGCATAAGTACGTGGGGTCCCACAAGTATGAGGGATCTCACGAGGATCTGTGGGGTCCCACAAGGATATGTGCGTCGTATTAGGATCGCTACTCTTCCCAGAAGGGAATGAATCCTGTATGTAAGTGTTTGCTGATGAGATGGCAGACAAGTTCCAGGAATGGAGGAGGAGAAGAGGAAAGGAGAGATAGGGGAAATAAGTGAGCAGTTGCGAAATGCGTGGAAGGAGAGAGTAGTGAAGAGCGTGGAGGTAGAGGCCAGGTAGTGAGAGATAGTTAAGATTAACTGTGACTTCACAGTGACGCCATAGGGGAGTGTGGAGGAGGGGAAACAGGGTGCTGGGAGGGAGGGGAGAGGAGGGGTGGTGACAGGGAGGGGAAAGTACGAGGGGAAGTAATCATCTTGCCGCCCCCTGGCACGCAGTGGTCAACCCTCCCTAATGCAATTATGAATATCTGAGTCCCAATATAATATAATTAATAATAATAATAATAATAATAATAATAATTAACAATTACTACGTACTCATCCATTAAAATGAGAAACATCTACGGTTGTGAAGGAGCGTGTATCTAATTCTTATCTTCCTTACCTCCTTTTTAAAAGCTAAAACACGAGGGAGAGGAGGGGGGGGGAAGAAAGACACCAGTGTTAACGTTATATCAGGAGTTGAATGTGTGATGAGGGTGGACCACGAGTGAGACCTTGATATGTGTGATGAGGGTGGACCACGAGTGAGGCCTTGATATGTGTGATGAGGGTGGACCACGAGTGAGACCTTGATATGTGTGATGAGGGTGGACCACGAGTGCGACCTTGATATGTGTGATGTGGTTGGACCACGAGTGAGAGCTTTGTGTGATGAGGGTGGACCACGAGTGAGGCCTTGATATGTGTGATGAGGGTGGACCACGAGTGAGACCTTGATATGTGTGATGAGGGTGGACCACGAGTGAGGCCTTGATATGTGTGATGAGGGTGGACCACGAGTGAGACCTTGATATGTGTGATGAGGGTGGACCACGAGTGAGACCTTGATATGTGTGATGAGGTTGGACCACGAGTGAGACCTTTGTGTGATGAGGGTGGACCACAAGTGAGGCCTTGATATGTGTGATGAGGGTGGACCACGAGTGAGACCTTGATATGTGTGATGAGGGTGGACCACGAGTGAGGCCTTGATATGTGTGATGAGGGTGGACCACGAGTGAGGCCTTGATATGTGTGATGAGGGTGGACCACGAGTGAGGCCTTGATATGTGTGATGAGGGTGGACCACGAGTGAGACCTTGATATGTGTGATGAGGGTGGACCACGAGTGAGGCCTTGATATGTGTGATGAGGGTGGACCACGAGTGAGGCCTTGATATGTGTGATGAGGGTGGACCACGAGTGAGATCTTGATATGTGTGATGAGGGTGGACCAGGAGTGAGGCCTTGATATGTGTGATGAGGGTGGACCAGGAGTGAGGCCTTGATATGTGTGATGAGGGTGGACCAGGAGTGAGGCCTTGATATGTGTGATGAGGGTGGACCACGAGTGAGGCCTTGATATGTGTGATGAGGGTGGACCACGAGTGAGGCCTTGATATGTGTGATGAGGGTGGACCACAAGTGAGGCCTTGATATGTGTGATGAGGGTGGACCACGAGTGAGACCTTGATATGTGTGATGAGGGTGGACCACGAGTGAGACCTTGATATGTGTGATGAGGGTGGACCACGAGTGAGACCTTGATATGTGTGATGAGGGTGGACCACGAGTGAGGCCTTGATATGTGTGATGAGGGTGGACCAGGAGTGAGGCCTTGATATGTGTGATGAGGGTGGACCACGAGTGAGGCCTTGATATGTGTGATGAGGGTGGACCACGAGTGAGGCCTTGATATGTGTGATGAGGGTGGACCACGAGTGAGACCTTGATATGTGTGATGAGGGTGGACCACGAGTGAGGCCTTGATATGTGTGATGAGGGTGGACCAGGAGTGAGGCCTTGATATGTGTGATGAGGGTGGACCAGGAGTGAGGCCTTGATATGTGTGATGAGGGTGGACCAGGAGTGAGGCCTTGATATGTGTGATGAAGGTGGACCAGGAGTGAGGCCTTGATATGTGTGATGAAGGTGGACCAGGAGTGAGACCTTGATATGTGTGATGAAGGTGGACCAGGAGTGAGACCTTGATATGTGTGATGAAGGTGGACCAGGAGTGAGACCTTGATATGTAAAGTTGTGATGATTAGATGAGTGAAGCAGCTAGTATAACTCTTCCCTTAAGATGATGGAAAATAAATTGACAACGACTCCAGGGCGAGCAGAACCACGACAGCGACGACGACTCCAGGGCGAGCAGAACCACGACAACGACGACTTTAGATTATCCCCGAAGAGTTACTAGTCCAAGATAACCTAGACAGCCAAGGCCTTTGGGTTTTTTCTAGTAGGAAGTCCTTATGGCTGGCTTTCCTGCAACCTTCAAGGCTCAGTTTTCTTCTTGTTTTAATTATGTATGTAGTATATGTATTTAATTATGGGGTTAAAATGCTCTGAAAAATGTCGTAAAACTGAGGCAGTTGCCGACAAGTTGAGATTAAAACTCAAGACAACAGAAAACGTTTTATCTGTAGAGGTACACAACGCTTCGTTGTGAACGAAACGTCGTTTCACTATTACTTTTTCACGTGTTTCACCTTGCCCGAGGACTTAACCTGGATCGCTCCGGTTGTGAGCCGCTCTGGTTACGACCGAGTAGCCCTCGGTCCTCAGACTCTAGCTGGAGTAACCTTCATATTTTACGGATTGAACAAAAGTGGCAATGATGCGTCACGTAGATACTGTATGCGTCGTTGTTGACGTCTCAAGGAGTGTTCAACATATGAGAGCAGCCAGACACTTGCACTTCTAAATTGCACTGGTGACGCATAGCTCAGATGTATTCGTTCGGTTCACAACCGAACGAATACCTATGCGTCGGGCGATGACAGAGAAATGGGCAAATGTTCTCACACCTGCTCACTTAGCAGCAAATGTGGGTTTATAAGTGAGACGAGTGTTGTGGGTCGCACATCCTAAGGAAGAGAATCAAATGACTTCATTGGAAACAAATCACATCGTTTGTGTTACCTTGGGTTAATAAGCTCCCTGGGTTAATCAAATCACAACAGGTAAGGAAAGAACCCATGGTTGGCGAGTCTTGCGACTGGCCAGCGAATTTTAGGATTCACCTGCCATGGGTTGTAGCCCCCAACCGTTTTGGAATTTGCTTACAATTATGTTATTACGATTTCGTGAGTCACTCCTGGGTTAATTATCAAAAGAAAGTTCTCGCTGTAGTGTTCTTGGTTTATTTTCTTTCTTGCGTCTCCAGTAAAAGCGTACACGAGCGTCCTTCCTCAGCCTCAGCATCTGCCTGAGAAGCAAGAGATGAAGTGTGGATCTTTGGAGGAGATGTTTCTCTAGCACAGTTTTGCCTCGCATGAAAGATGAAGCAGTCTCTCTGAGGCATTAACTGCCATTCAAATCTCCTGAAAGTGTGAGTGACACTCAAAGATGGTGTCAGCTAGGGTGCCAGTTTAGACCATTATCAGCGACGCTCTGAACAGTGTGTGTGTGTGTGTGTGTGTGTGTGTGTGTACTCACCTATTTGTACTCACCTATTTGTGGTTGCAGGGGTCGATTCTTAGCTCCTGGCCCCGCCTCTTCACCAGTTGCTACTGGGCCCTCTCTCCCCCCGCTCCATGAGCTTTATCAAACCTCGTCTTAAAACTGTGTATGGTTCCTGCCTCCACTACGTCATTTTCTAGGCTATTCCAATGCCTTACAACTCTGACTGAAGAAATACTTCCTAATATCTCTCTGACTCATTTGTGTCTTCAGCTTCCAATTGTGGCCTCTTGTTTCTGTGTCCCCTCCTTGGAACATCCTGTCTTTGTCCACCTTGTCTATTCCACGCAGTATTTTATATGTCGTTATCATGTCTCCCCTGACCCTCCTGTCCTCCAGTGTCGTCAGGCCGATTTCCCTAAATCTTTCTTCATAGGACATTCCCCTTAGCTCTGGAACTAACCTTGTGGCAAACCTTTGTACTTTCTCTAGTTTCTTGACGTGCTTTATCAAGTGCGGGTTCCAAACAGGTGCTGCATACTCCAGTATGGGCCTGACATACACGGTGTACAGTGTCTTGAACGATTCCTTACTAAGGTATTGGAATGCTGTTCTCAGGTTTGCCAGGCGCCCATATGCTGCAGCAGTTATCTGATTGATGTGTGCTTCCGGAGACATGCTCGGTGTTATACTCACCCCAAGATCTTTCTCCTTGAGTGAGGTTTGCAGTCTTTGGCCACCTAGCCTATACTCTGTCTGTGGTCTTCTGTGCCCTTCCCCTATCTTCATGACTTTGCATTTGGCAGGATTAAATTCGAGAAGCCATTTGCTGGACCAGGTGTCCAGTCTGTCCAGGTCTCTTTGAAGTCCTGCCTGGTCCTCATCAGATTTAATTATCCTCATTAACTTCACATCATCTGCAAACAGGGACACTTCTGAGTCTAACCCTTCCATCATGTCGTTCACATATACCAAAAATAGCACTGGTCCTAGGACCGACCCCTGTGGGACCCCGCTCGTCACAGGTGCCCACTGTGATACATCATTACGTACCATGACTCGTTGTTGCTTCCCTGTCAGGTATTCTCTGATCCATTGCAGTGCCCTTCCTGTTATATGCGCCTGATGCTCTAGCTTCTGCACTAATCTCTTGTGAGGAACTGTGTCAAAGGCCTTCTTGCAGTCCAAGAAGATGCAATCAACCCACCCCTCTCTCTCGTGTCTTACTTCTGTTATTTTATCATAAAACTCCAGAAGGTTTGTGATACAGGATTTGCCTTCCGTGAATCCGTGCTGGTTGGCATTTATACTCGTGTGTGTGTGTGTGTGTGTGTGTGTGTGTGTGTGTGTGTGTGTGTGTGTGTGTGTGTGTGTGTGCGTGTGTGTGTGTGTGTGTGTGTGTGTGAGAGAGAGAGAGAGAGAGAGAGACAGAGAGAGAGAGAGGGAGAGAGAAATTCGTGGATTTTAATGTTTTGTTAGATATGTTAGTTGTGCTAGGTGAGCGTCAATTTCTCTTTCTCTCTCTCTCTCTCTCTCTCTCTCTCTCTCTCTCTCTCTCTCTCTCTCTCTCTGTCTCTCTCTCTGTCTCTCAATGTGGAGCATCATTGAATAACTTTGCATCAGCTATAATTTGACAATACAGCAGCAGCACGTGATGGAGTCTGCTCCCAGAGCAACGTTATATCTAGTGGTGCTTCGCATGTGTTGAGTACCAGGGGGATAGGAATGCCAGTACCTGGGTGGCAGAAGAATAGGAGAACCATTACCTGGATGGCAGGCAGACAGGAGAACCAGTACCTGGGTGGCAGGGGATAGGAGAGCCAATATCTGGGTGGCAGGGGATAGGAGATCTAGTACCTGGGTGGCAGGGGATGGGTAGGGTTGACACATGACAGCAGAGGGAGCAGAGAATAATTTACGGTGTGGTATCTCAACCATCCTGACGTCAATATTAATATTAAATCTGGGGCAATATTTTACATCCTGACGGGCAGTAAGGGATATATATATATATATATATATATATATATATATATATATATATATATATATATATATATATATATATATATATATATATATATATATATATATATATGTCAGTAAGGAAGTAATGTTGCGATAGAGGCCGTCAGACTGCTTAAGAAGCCACTAAGTCGAGGTATAACAAGCCACTGTGAGGAGACTCTGGAAATAATTAGGGACAACAGTACATCTCATAACTCTCCTTGACATAATTTATATTGCAAGAATTCGAGGAAATATTAAGTAATGTTAATATTCTCCCTCCTCTTTTCCTCCTCTACCTTTTTTGCCCCGTCCCACGTCCCCTGTCCCCCGTCCCCCGTCCCCCGTCCCCCGTCCCACGTCCCCCGTCCCACGTCCTCCGTCCCACGTCCTCCGTCCCACGTTCCCCGTTCCCGTCCCACGTCCCCCGTCCCCTGTCCCCCGTCCCACGTCCCCCGTCCCACGTCCCCCGTCCCCCGTCCCACGTCCTCCGTCCCACGTCCTCCGTCCCACGTCCCCCGTCCCACGTCCCCCGTCCCCCGTCCCCCGTCCCACGTCCTCCGTCCCACGTCCCCCGTTCCCGTCCCCCGTCCCCCGTCCCCCCTTCCTATTTGACGTACCTAAGTGTTGTGTATGTTGCAGAGTTATATTTTAAATGTTTCAATATATCTCCAACTTTCAAATTAATACTTTTTTTTTATTAATTTCCAGATTTAAAACAGTTACTAACTCAACCTCAACAATGGTTATCTGTAACGGTAACAGAAGGGTGGTTTATGTAACGGTAACAGAAGGGTGGTTTATGTAACGGTAACAGAAGGGTGGTTTATGTAACGGTAACAGAAGGGTGGTTTATGTAACGGTAACGGAAGGGTGATTTATGTAACGGTAACAGAAGGGTGGTTTATGTAACGGTAACAGAAGGGTGGTTTATGTAACGGTAACAGAAGGGTGGTTTATGTAACGGTAACAGAAGGGTGGTTTATGTAATGTTAACAGAAGGGTGGTTTATGTAACGGTAACGGAAGGGTGATTTATGTAACGGTAACAGAAGGGTGGTTTATGTAACGGTAACAGAAGGGTGGTTTATGTAACGGTAACAGAAGGGTGGTTATCTGTAACGGTAACAGAAGGGTGGTTATCTGTAACGGTAACAGAAGGGTGGTTATCTGTAACGGTAACAGAAGGGTGATTTATGTAACGGTAACAGAAGGGTGGTTATCTGTAACGGTAACAGAAGGGTGGTTTTTGTAACTGTAACAGAAGGGTGGTTTATGTAACGGTAGCAGAATGGTGGTTTATGTAACGGTAACAGAAGGGTGGTTTATGTAACGGTAACAGAAGGGTGGTTATCTGTAACAGTAACAGAAGGGTGGTTATCTGTAACGGTAACAGAAGGGTGGTTATCTGTAACGGTAACAGAAGGGTGGTTATCTG
The DNA here is from genome assembly GCF_038502225.1 of Cherax quadricarinatus. NCBI lineage: Eukaryota > Metazoa > Arthropoda > Malacostraca > Decapoda > Parastacidae > Cherax > Cherax quadricarinatus. Next base: position 27,617,360 of record NC_091310.1, on the reverse strand, counting down.
CAACGGTAACAGAAGGGTGATTATCTGTAACGGTAACAGAAGGGTGGTTTTTGTAACGGTAACAGAAGAGTGGTTTATGTAACGGTAACAGAATGGTGGTTTATGTAACGGTAACAGAAGGGTGGTTTATGTAACGGTAACAGAAGGGTGGTTATCTGTAACCGTAACAGAAGGGTAGTTATCTCTAACGGTAACAGAAGGGTAGTTATCTCTAACGGTAACAGAAGGGTAGTTATCTCTAACGGTAACAGAGGGGTAGTTATCTCTAACGGTAACAGAAGGGTAGTTATCTCTAACGATAACAGAAGGGTAGTTATCTCTAACGGTAATAGAGGGGTAGTTATCTCTAACGGTAACAGAAGGGTAGTTATCTCTAACGATAACAGAAGGGTGGTTATCTGTAACAGTTTTGGTGAACACCACCCTGGTGACCTGGCCTCAGACCAGACCTACTAAACTGGCAACGTTATAACAGTAATAATAACATTTGACAAAAACTCAAGAGCGTCAAGATAAGTGTATTCTGAACGTAAGTTCACGATACGTTCATAAGAACAACAATACTCCCAGAGTGCAAAACATTTAACCGGATTGATTTTCATTTTGGCATGACTACGGTTGCACCTTCCTGGATGATCCTAGTGTAGAGTCAGTGTAGTCAGTGTCACTGCAACTTCATCTCTGTGGGCGTCATCCGTCTTGTCGTGTGTACACAAGTGATGAACAGGATGGTGCGATATTACACACCAGGACCTCTTAATACCCCAATAATAAAAGCTATTTAAGATTAAATTCTAAGAGGTTGAAGACGCTGACCAGCGGCACCACAAACACTGGTACTTTGTTCTCCAGTCACCACAAAACAGATCAAATCAAACATTCATACATTGTCTGTATATGAATGACTTGGGTTAATATTTAATATGTCAGAGCTTAATATATCTACCCAGTCTGTCAGTGAGCTTGGTGTAGTGAGCTTGGTGTAGTGAGCTTGGTGTAGTGAGCTTGGTGTAGTGAGCTTGTAGTGAGCTTGGTGTAGTGAGCTTGGTGTAGTGAGCTTGGTGTAGTGAGCTTGGTGTAGTGAGCTTGTAGTGAGCTTGGTGTAGAGAGCTTGTAGTGAGCTTGGTGTAGTGAGCTTGGTGTAGTGAGCTTGGTGTAGTGAGCTTGTAGTGAGCTTGGTGTAGTGAACTTGTAGTGAGCTTGGTGTAGTGAGCTTGTAGTGAGCTTGGTGTAGTGAGCTTGTAGTGAGCTTGGTGTAGTGAGCTTGGTGTAGTGAGCTTGGTATAGTGAGCTTGGTGTAGTGAGCTTGGTGTAGTGAGCTTGGTATAGTGAGCTTGGTGTAGTGAGCTTGGTATACTATAGAGAGCTTGGTATAGAGAGCTTGGTGTAGTGAGCTTGGTGTAGTGAGCTTGGTGTAATGATATTGGTATAGAGCTTGGTGCAGTGAGCTTGGTGTAGTGAGCTTGGTGTAGTGAGCTTGGTATAGTGAGCTTGGTGTAGTGAGCTTGGTGTAGTGAGCTTGGTGTAGTGAGCTTGGTGTAGTGAGCTTGGTGTAATGATATTGGTATAGAGAGCTTGTTGTAGTGAGCTTGGTGTAGTGAGCTTGGTGTAATGATATTGGTATAGAGAGCTTGGTGTAGTGAGCTTGGTGTAGTGAGCTTGTTATAGTGAGCTTGGTGTAGTGAGCTTGGTATAGGGAGCTTGGTGTAGTGAGCTTGGTGTAGTGAGCTTAGTGTAGTGAGCTTAGCGTAGTGAGCTTGGTGTAGTGAGCTTGGTGTAGTGAGCTTGGTGTGGTGAGCTTGGTGTAGTGAGCGTGTAGTGAGCTTGGTATAGTGAGCTTGGTGTAGTGAGCTTGGTGTAGTGAGCTTGGTGTAGTGAGCTTGGTATAGTGAGCTTGGTGTAGTGAGCTTGGTGTAGTGATATTGGTATAGAGAGTTTGGTGTAGTGAGCTTGTAGTGAGCTTGGTATAGCGAGCTTGATGTAGTGAGCTTGGTGTAGCGAGCTTGGTGTAGTGAGCTTGGTGTAGTGAGCTTGGTGTAGTGAGCTTGGTGTAGTGAGCTTGGTGTAGCGAGCTTGGTGTAGCGAGCTTGGTGTAGCGAGCTTGGTGTAGCGAGCTTGGTGTAGTGAGCTTGGTGTAGTGAGCTTGGTGTAGTGAGCTTGGTGTAGTGAGCTTGGTGTAGGGAGCTTGGTGTAATGAGCTTGGTGTAATGAGCTTGGTGTAGTGAGCTTGGTGTAGTGAGCTTGGTGTAGCGAGCTTGGTGTAGTGAGCTTGGTGTAGTGAGCTTGGTGTAGTGAGCTTGGTGTAGTGAGCTTGGTGTAGTGAGCTTGGTGTAGCGAGCTTGGTGTAGCGAGCTTGGTGTAGCGAGCTTGGTGTAGTGAGCTTGGTATAGTGAGCTTGGTGTAGTGAGCTTGTAGTGAGCTTGGTGTAGTGAGCTTGGTGTAGTGAACTTGGTGTAGTGAACTTGGTATAGTGAGCTTGGTGTAGTGAGCTTGGTGTAGTGAACTTTGTGTAGTGAGCTTGGTATAGTGAGCTTGGTATAGTGAGCTTGGTGTAGTGAGCTTGGTATAGCGAGCTTGATGTAGTGAGCTTGGTGTAGTGAGCTTGGTGTAGTGAGCTTGGTGTAGTGAGCTTGGTGTAGTGAGCTTGATGTAGTGAGCTTGATGTAGTGAGCTTGGTGTAGTGAGCTTGGTGTAGTGAGCTTGGTGTAGTGAGCTTGGTGTAGTGAGCTTGGTATAGTGAGCTTGGTGTAGTGAGCTTGGTGTAGTGAGCTTGGTATAGTGAGCTTGGTGTAGTGAGCTTGGTATAGTGAGCTTGGTGTAGTGAGCTTGGTATAGCGAGCTTGGTATAGCGAGCTTGATGTAGTGAGCTTGGTGTAGTGAGCTTGGTGTACGAGCGTTCAGTACGTCTGGTGTTCTGGCTTTTCAGTGGTATTAGTGCAGTCGTTGGTTTTGCTAAATGACACTACTGTGATGGAGGGCATGTCATGCAGGTCTGCAACAAGTGTGTGTGGCACTCTCCAGCACCTTCATGGGTAAGGTTCCTTGATGCTGACGAGGGGCTCTTAATCTAAGAAATTGGATCTGTGCTCCAGATCCTTGAATCGAGTCTGAATCCCTTCCTTTCCCTTAAGCTCTGTATGACCCCTACGGGTTCAGCCCTTCTTTCCCTTCACGAATTTAATAATTCACTCGCCACCACTGGGACCACTCTTTTCCCTTCTCCTTCGAGTCTCCTTCACCCCACTTAACCACCTGGGTGAGTGTGGTGTTCCTGGGGGACACGTCCAACGTTTATGCTGATGTAAAGTCCGTCAGTAGGACGTGCAAACTGTGATGTTTTACTGGGAAATTTTAGCTTTTGTGATAAAGTGTGATTTAGGAAAATTTTCACTGTTATTATTTTTATTGTATATTTTGGGGTATGGTTTTCCTATTTTCATTTTAATAATAAAATTAAAAACACTGATTGTCGTACCGCAAACCATAGTAATAATTATGGTTCAAACTACACACATCCCACTGGAAATATATTTTTAAACAGTGTAAATCTCGAACGATTCTGTGAAACAGAAAAAGAATGTTATTCGCCTCCTCAACTAAAATATAAATGAAGCCATTTCGCAGGGAGGATCTAGTCCCGTGGCCCGGCCCGAGACCAAGCCTTCTGCGGCCAATCATGTCGGAAGATTCTAATTTCAAAGAACACAATAGCGTTACTCCCACAGCTGTTAGGAAAATGAGAGGCTAGACAGCAAGAGCCCTCAAAACAAGACATGCTAGACCAATGATGATACTCTTTAAGACATACTCACTTTCTAGACTGGAAAATTGTTCCACCAACCTCCCTAATAAGGGCGAGCAAAAGTGTTGATGTCAAGAATGTGCAGAGAACTTTCACTTGCCTGTATCAGTTCAGACACCTAAATTATTAGGACCACCTGCAATCCCTCATTTTGTACTCCTAGAAAGTAGCTAAAAATAAAGTAATTGATACCTAGAAAATGCCAGTGAGACTGGTACTGAATCGGTACACTGAAATAACTCCTAGAGAGACAGGCAGGGAAGGTAGATGGTGCAAGATATCCTAAATAAAAAATTGTGGTGCAGTAAGACCACTATACAGTAATATTCATAAAGAGTAATAGAAGTTTACCAACACACATGAGTGTCTCCAAGACACTCATACCACTGTTCTTCAGTTGTTCTGCGCCTGACTACTTCACTGGCCAAGCGATCAGCTAGGACGACTCTTCTGGGATTGGGCCACGGGGGCGACGACTCCTACCCCATCCTCCCTTCAAGCAGGAAGACCACACACTACCCTCGGGCAACTGATCAACCAGGAGGAACACCACACCGTCATGTTACATTACCAAATAATTTTATATTTACAGTGTTTATGAAGAAAAATATTTCAAGAAAGTAACACAGTATTCCATTTTAAAAGTACATGTATTTCGGTCACTGCGCGATTTGAGAAGGTATCCCAGCATTGCATAACCGCGGACCCCCGGTGGTTCAGCGATCCGGGAAAGGTATCCCTGCATTGCATAGCCCTGGACCCCCCGTGTTTCAGTGATTCGGTTGAGGTATCCCAGTACAGCATGCTAGTAACACTAGTATTAACAACATTAACAATTTCAACGTGAAAAAATGACATTTTAACAGTGGTAAGAAAAAACCTGCATAACCAACTTTGTCCATAGTTGACTTGTCCGCAGTGTGCTGAAGACAAGCGAAATATTTATATATACATGTATACTGTATATGCCATCTTCATACCAGCAATTTATCTTTTAAGTCTTGTGTACCATACTATGTATGGAAAAATACCCACTGGTAAAAAATAAAAAAAGATGGTGTGGAGGGGGAAGTGAAATATTCCAATGGTTTCAGGAAGAAATCCAAATAATTTTCCTTGAAGCTATTATATATATATATATATATATATATATATATATATATATATATATATATATATATATATATATATATATATATATATATATATATATATATAAATATATATATATATGTCCTATGAAAAAGCCTTGGTCAAATTGGACTTTGCCAATGCTTTCAACTCAGTCAGAAGGGATGCTGCTCTCCAAGCAGTTTATAGAAACTTCCCTTCCCTTTATCCCTTCATAGAATCGTGTTATAGTGTGACTTCCAAACTATTGTTTGGGGACCATGAAATTGACTCGTGTGAGGGCGTGCAACAGGGGGACCCTCTCGCCCCCTTTCTATTTTGTTTGGTCATCAAGGAAGTCACGAAGGCACTCTCCAGCGAGCTCAATATCTGGTTCCTGGACGACGGTACCCTAGCTGGCACAACAGAATCTCTCCTGGAGGACATCAGTAAAATTAAAGACATGGGAGAAAGCCTGGACCTTTCTTTGAACCCCACCAAATGTGAAATAGTTTCTACCAATCAACAGTTGATCCAGAATATTAGTACCGTTTTACCAGGAGCACGAGCCATTGATCCAGCCAATAGCACTCTCCTCGGTGCTCCTCTTGGGTCCAATGCCATCGATCTGATCCTAGGAAAAAAAGTCTCAGACCTCCGGACGATGGAAAGCAGGATGAAAGACATTGACACACGCGATGCCTTCTACCTACTCACCAGGTGCCTGTCAACCCCAAAACTTACCTATTTTCTGAGATGCTCCCCAGCCTTCAGCAGTCCAAAACTCAAGGAATATGACTCTCTCCTGAAGGCCATGCTAGAGAGTGTATTGAATCTTTCCCTTGACGAGGGACAGTGGTTGCAAGCCTCACTTCCGGTCAGGCTTGGAGGGCTAGAAGTACGCAGATCCTCCCAGATTGCTCTACCAGCTTTCCTATCCTCTTCCATTGCATCAAACGAGTTGATAAGACAAATTCTTCCTGACACCCTCAGTGACTCAGCAGGAATAGAAGACCCTAGCTATGTCAGTGCCATCACCGAATGGGAGACTCTTGCTGCTCCAGCACCAAACCCTAGTGCAGCACTGGCTCAGAAACAGTCAAGCTGGGATAGCCCAATTGCTGAAAAGGCGCTTGCCAACATGCTCAGGGCTGCAACATCAGATAGGGAGATTGCCCGTCTCCAGGCTGTGAGTGCACCTCACTCCGGGGACTTCCTCCAAACAGTTCCCATATCGGCAATGGGAACGCGACTCGACCCTAAGACCCTCCGTATTGCAGTGGCTCTGCGCCTTGCTGCCCCAATTCACACAGAATATATGTGGATTTGCGGCGAAGTGCAAGCAGACCAATACGGTCTACATGGTCTTAACTGCTCCAAAACCAAGGGCTGGCATGCAAGACACAATGAGGTCAACGACATCATTAAGAGAACCCTTGCTACAGCTGGATGCCCTGCCGAGAGGGAGCCACGATCACTTGCAGCAAACAATACCCACAACCCAGCAAACCGCCCCGACGGGATCACCATCTATCCTTGGAAGAATGGCAAGCTCTTAGCATGGGACTATACCTGTGTGTCCACACTGGCTGACACCTATATCCATCACAGTGTGGGGCGACAGGGAGGAGCTGCTGACCACAGGGAGGAGTACAAGATCAGCAAGTACAGGGACATTAGCCAACAGTATCAATTTGTCCCAGTGGGATCAGAGACCTTGGGATCATGGGAAAAGAATGCCACACGTTTCCTTAAAGAATTGGGTTCCAGACTCATCGACACCACCAGGGACCCAAGGGCAGCCACTTTCATGTTCCAGCGCCTCAGCGTCGCCATCCAGAGGGGAAATGCTTGCTGCGTACTTGGCTCACGTCCAGCCTCGGAGGAGCTGGAGGAAATTCATCATCTTTGATACCTTGTGCCATTGTATTCATGTTTGTTTTTTTTCTGTAAATGTATTTTGTTTATTAATAAATGTTCATATATATATATATATATATATATATATATATATATATATATATATATATATATATATATATATATATATATATATATATGCAATAAGATCACAGTAAACAGGTGATTTCAGAATATGCAAAACAACCACTCTGAAAGAATAGAGAAATTCCAAGCGCTTTCGTGACTACTCACATTATCAAGGAACAGAGTGGTTGTTTTGCATATATATATATATATATATATATATATATATATATATATATATATATATATATATATATATATATATATATATATGCAAAACAACCAGAGTGGTTGTTTTGCATATTTTGAAATCACCTGTTTACTGTGATCTTATTGCATATATATATATATATATATATATATATATATATATATATATATATATATATATATATATATATATATATATGTACTGTATATACACGGGTATATTCTTTACATTCCTAGTTTCTATCTTTCTATAAATGCTTAAGTGTTGTGTAGTGTTGAGTCAGGTTATGTATAACAAGAGGAACTTCGCGGTGGTATTCACAGTGTGAGTGAGGAGGGTCTTCAGATGACATCTCTACAGCAGCGAGTTCATCTCGCTTCTCATTGTTGCTGGTACTTTATGAAGGTCCTCAACTGGGCTCCTTTTGTCCGCCTTGGTCGCGGCTGCTCCAGGGCTTCCTTAGGTCTCTTTTACTTTTGTCAAGCTGGTTGGTTAGTCCACTCAAATGCTCCCCTGGGTTATAATTTTTTTCCACTTCCCTGGTTGTCTGATGTGGTTTAGATCGTTTCCTGGCAGGTCTCCGCCCGGAGCCACTTGTGGCTCTCGTTATGAGCTCTCCTCTTTAATGCTTCACTCTCATAAAGCTCTTCTCTCCTTCACCTTCCTGCTCTCCGATTCATCTCGAGATCAGACCCTGATCTCTTGATAAACTTTACAAGGCAATTTTTTCTCTCTCTCGAGATTTTCACCTTCAGATTTCTTAGATTCATTCCCATTATATGGCTTTACTTCTGCCCTCCGCTCGCCTTCATCCTGTAAACCTCATCGTTTAGTTAAACAATCAAGTCGTGACCAGGTTATTATACTGATGTTCCATAAACAAGTGCCTTTATTGGTGTCCCGCACTGCGTCTCGTTATTGTCACTCTCAGTGGCTGTATTTTACGCACCCAGCGGGTCCTCTTGTTGTGAATGGCGGCGTAAATTGCATATTGTGAAGAATTTACATGATTTTGAGCACCTCCGCTGACTTATTTGTAAAGTCCTTTATTGTGTTCCCTGCGTTGTGGCTCCTCATAGCGTTGACTGTAGTGGGTCCCTATACTCTCCCTCACACCCTCCCTCTTACTCTCTCTCTCTCTCTCTCTCTCTCTCTCTCTCTCTCTCTCTCACACTCTCTCTCTCTCTCTCTCACACACACACACACACACACACACACACACACACACACACACACACACACACACACACACACACACACACACACACACACACACGGGGCTGTTTGCACTTGTCTCGCTGAGGGCCTGAACAGAAGAAAAAGTTAAATACAATATTGATACGAGAATTTGGGGGAGGGGGAGATTTATGTTGGTTTGCTTTTGGTGGTTCTGTTGTTGTTGTTGTTTAGTACGTTGTTATTGTTGTTGTTGACTTTGTACTTGATAGTGTTTGTGTTGTCGTTATTATAATTTTTGTTGTTAAAAGTTTTCTTTATTAAGAAACGTCGAAAAAATTATTTTCTTCATAGCTTACTAGACCATCATATTTGTTTTTTTTAAATGTTACGGGTGTCAGGACTGGCGTAGGTGTCACAGGTGCTGTTGATGTCGGGTCGGGTGTGTTGATGCTAGCTGTGTTGGTGTCAGCTGTGTTGTCAGGGGTTGTGTTTCCAGCTGTGTTGATATCAGATGTGCTGATGTCAGCTATGTTAAAACGTTTGAGAATAAGTTAAGTCTTATTTACGACAATCTAAAACTGCTCTTACTAAAAATGTGTTTCTAACATTGGTTGTGAAGGCAGAGAGAATTTGTGGATACACATATGTAACATATTATATTAATTTAACTTAGGATAAACCATTGAAGTCTTCTAGTTAAGTAAGATTTAGTTCGATATCCGTCGTGGCGTTGCGGATATAATCTCATCTGGAATCACCCGGTGTGATGCTCTCACAATACTTAAGGTCACGTATGTTCCCCTGTGTTGTAGAGGTCTGAGCTAAGCTCACACCTCTACAACACAATTGACCTCAGATATTTGTTAAGTTATACCATGAATTAAGGAAAGATCCTGAACTTCACCTTACGAAACAGACAAAACAAATGCGATAGTAATTATAGACAAGGTAGATTATAATGGAACGATGAACATGTTATTAGAAGACGGGGGAACTTACGTGCCTCTTTATGCTCCTTAATTCCATACACCTCCCCAGCTCCCAGCTTTTCCCTTCACCTCCATAGCTAGGTACTTCCCCACCTGCTCATCTCCCGGTTTCTTCACCTGCCCATTTCTGCAGTTGCCTAGCACCTCCCCGCCAGCTTCCCACCTCCCTACATCCCAAGCTCTCAACACGGTATGCAAATATTGCCTCACTTCTGATCCTGAGGCGTCGTGACCTCTGTGTGTAGTCACCTGGAATGCCTGGATTGGTCTCTAGCTCCTGGGTCCTACCTTTGCACTTCAATTAAATGGTGTGGCTTACTTCCTCTCCTTTTAGTCTCTGTCGTATGTATATACTAAGTTAACATCAGCTATATTGATTTGTTTCGAATTTCGTATGTTCTCTGACCTAACACTGAAAGAAGTCTTGTGCTTCTTTAACTCATTTCAACTTCGAGTTTTTAGTTTTCTCCTCGTTCTTATTCCTCTCATTTCAAACATTTCGTATCTGCAAAATTTCTGTCTGAGCATCATCAATGTCTTGATCATGTCTACTCTAGTTCTCCGGTCTATTAGTCACGTAAAATATAGCTCTTCCTATCTTCCTTCTTTCAGATCTTTAAAGTTTATTAGGTTTCCTTTCAAGCTTCGAGGGTTCCCTGCTTGCATCCTCTTCACTTCTGATCTTAGAGAAGACGAGAGTAGCAAATCTGAATGCTTTTACTCACAGTCCTCTCAGCTTCTCTTATATTTGTCAGTTTTGTTTGTGCTGTCCGTGTACTATTTGTGTACCTCAGGCACAAGGTTAGATGTTATGTTCACCAACATTCTCTTCTCATTCCGAGTCTATGATTTGCTTTCATCGCAAGCGTTACTTCTTGATCTCATCTCCATAATCTCGTATTTCCTGGGGTTAAATTCCTACAGCCAGGCGTTGTATCAGTCTTGTTCCTTATTCAGGGTCTTCCTTCAGCATTATTGACTACCAGGAAGATTAATCTAGGATCAGTGTCCTGCGGCCCGGCCCTCCCAGAATAGGCTTCCTGGTTTATGGTATTATTAAGTTGTTGGTGTTAGCAGCACGTAGTCCAGTGGAGGTACCAAAGCCAAGATGATTATGAATTAATTTGAAGAACTTAATCCAGTTTCCTCTTGAAGACAGCCAGCGGTCTCTTGGTATTTCCATGATGCATAGAGAAAGAACTGATGATAATGCAGACCCTGGTGGACGTGACGTCTGATTAACATGACACCATAGCCAGTACATTCTCATTATTGTTACGAAGGGAGGGTGTTGACACGTCTTGGTACCTGTATACATATCGAGTTATCTCTTAGTGTATTTAATGTACCTCTGCCTTTTACTGGAAGAGGTAATCTTCTGTGCTTATTCTTCTTTGTGTGTGTGTGTGTGTGTGTGTGTGTGTGTGTGTGTGTGTGTGTGTGTGTGTGTGTGTGTGAGAGAGAGAGAGAGAGAGAGAGAGAGAGAGAGAGAGAGAGAGCAGGAATTTAAAGTGTATGAGAACGAGTGATGCTGCCCGTACATATAAGAACATACACTCACCCGTGTGCGTACTACATACATATATGCGTGTATATTTACAGCATACATGCTTGGGATTCTGTAGACACAGGAACAAAGACCATTCGCATGACTCTGCATAAACACAAGCTAGCATGCACGCTCGTAGATCATACACACCTATGTGAACCTACCCGCTCGCTCACGCACATAAACGTACGCACTTACCTAAGCCAGTACTAGACCCCGGCAAACAAATCGGCTGGTACATGTACATGAGTGAGGCGGTGACTGCATGGAATGAACAAACCATATTGTGTGTTCACTTACAGGAATGACTTGCAGGAGAGACCCTCTTCCTTCCTTCCTTTTGTTGATCTTTTATTCTCCTTTTTCTCTAAACCTCTTCCTCCTTCCATTCTTTCCCTCCTCCTCCTCCTCTTCCCTCATGTTACACGGAGGGAACTAATCTCAACCATCTCTTCACTGTGTTTTCCCCATCCACCTGTCTCTCCCTCTGCCCACCTATGCCATACGCCCACGCCCACCTGTATCTCCCCACCCACATGTGCCGCCCCTCCCACATATGTTTCCCCGCCCACATGTGCCTTATGCACATGACACACTCCTTTGCCTGTCTGGAAGATGTCTCCAGTGAGACAATCAGTGGTTGGCAAATTCGACACCACGACAGTCCGAGTCGCCGCTAGAGAAGAGTCGGTAGGAAAAAAGATCTAAACAGAAGAGTTTCGCTCTGCGTAGAGCTTTGTCAAATCAATGAACCATGACTTGATAAAGCTCTACACGGAGCGAAACATTGTCCCATAAATTCTTGTTCTGCAATTTTTTTCCCTTTGAATTCTAAAAATAATCTGGTGATACCAACGAGATATGGAAAAAGACACTTGTGTACAGTTCAGGACATGAGAGGAAATGTTTCGCCACTGGTTGTTTCTTCAATTTTTTTTTAGCCTTCTCTAGCATCGGCAGACGCCTCTAGGGAGGCTCCTTGACGCTGGTGAGGGACTCTTGATCTAGGGAATTGGATCTGTGCTCCGGTTCCCTGAATCGAACCTGAATACCTTCCACTTCCCCCTCCACATGCGCTGTATAATCCTACTGGTTTAGCGCTCCCCCGTGATTATAATGGTGTCGGCAGGAACACAGTTGAAGCGTTCTCGTGGCTAACACCTCCAGCGGCCGCAGTTTTGGGGCAGAAACTAGCTAGGCGATAGAAAGGTGGGCAGACGGGTGCTTGGGCTAGGTAAAGCTCAACAAGTTGTGGTAATTGCGCTTGTGACCATTTAAGGTGTGCGTGGACTGTGGCCGGAGCCATGATAGAAGTTTTCAATAAGCAGCCGGACGGCTTCCAGTAACTGGTGTCTGATCAGCCGGATTGTGATGGCTACGCTGGCCAAGCGGACAGCTTGCTCTTAACAGCCTCGTTGATCAGGCGGTCAGTAGGAAAGCCTGGTCTCTGGTCGGGCTGTTTGAAACTAGTTGCAGGTATATCGTGGAAGCGTTGTGTGTGGGGAGTGAGTGAGGTATGCTGGGTAGATCCACGGTACCTCCCTCTGTTATGTGTATTGTGAGGTATATTGAGACAAGGTATACCTCCCTCTTGTGTACATAAATACCTTTTGTGTGTATACCTCTTACAATGGCATTTATCATATTTTCACTTAGCACAGTTTTCTCTCTTGTATTTCTTTCTCTTCCTCTTCATTTCCTCTCTTTTGTTAATATACACATGCGTGTTAACCACTAACTTCTCTCTCCTTTATAACTTTACGTAATAATAATATTAAAAGTAATAGCAGTAATTAGTATTATTTGCATTAATTATTAAGACCGTAATAAAGTTGTAATAACCCATTCTCGCACCACGAGTGATGGGCAGTCCGGGGGCGTTGACCCCCGCAGCAACCTCCTGGTAAGTAGATCCCAGGAATATTTGAGATACCCGCTCATATTCCACCTGGATACCCCAGATTACCTGGTAGAAGATACCTTTACTAGACAAGTTAATACAGGAAGGTTCCTTTACCAGGCAGGTTAATACAGGAAGGTTCCTTTACCAGGCAGGTTAAT
>NC_091310.1:27576973-27596973 GCF_038502225.1 Cherax quadricarinatus | reverse complement strand
GACCAACACGACCACACCTTCCCTACCATCCTGACCAACACGACCACACCTTCCCTACCATCCTGACCAACACGACCACAACTTCCCTACCATCCTGATCACGACCACACCTTCCCTACCATCCTGACCAACACGACCACACCTTCCCTACCATCCTGACCAACACGACCACACCTTCCCTACCATCCTGACCAACACGACCACACCTTCCCTACCATCCTGACCAACACGACCACACCTTCCCTACCATCCTGACCAACACGACCACACCTTCCCTACTATCCTGACCAACACGACCACACCTTCCCTACTATCCTGACCAACACGACCACACCTTCCCTACTATCCTGACCAACACGACCACACCTTCCCTACTATCCTGACCAACACGACCACACCTTCCCTACCATCCTGACCAACACGACCACACCTTCCCTACCATCCTGACCAACACGACCACACCTTCCCTACCACGTTTCTTGGCGCCTCTTCCTCCTCCTTATCTGATGTTTCTTCAGGAGTAGTGTGTCAGCTTTTGTAATTCAATTGACTCGCTTTGTGGGAGATTCCATCTGAATTTATGTATAGAACTTTGAGACTGGTGGGACGGAACAGTGTTTGTGGTGTGGAAGTGTTGCGTTGTGTGGATTGTAGGATGGATTAGTGGTTGTGTGGAGAGTAGAACTGGTGGTTGGCTGTGGGTGTGTGGGACGAAGGGCTGTGGGTGTGTGGGACGAAGGGCTGTGGGTGTGTGGGACGAAGAGCTGTGGGTGTGTGGTGTGAAGGGTTGTCAGTGTGTGGAAGGGGTGTGTGGAGTCTGGTGTGAAAGGGGTTAAATGAGTGCTTTCGAGAATTTATCTTCAAGAGTGAACTAGCGTTCTGGACTCTATGTACAAGTAGGTCACTCTTCCAAGACTGTGATTGGATAGTCTAAATATATACTTTTTTTTTTTTGCAAGGGTATTTGACATGGGTATCAGACCATGGAGTGGTATCTCATAAAATACTTTCAAAAGGTGTGACAAGTTACATAGGGAAGTTCGTATTCTAAACACTAACGAACAGATCACAAAGTGAAAGGAAACACAATATTGTGTGAGCCATGTAAAAAGTAATGCCGCGAGGAGTTGTGTGTATCGTGATCACTGAATGTTTGACACTAACAGAATTGTCACCTAAATTCACGAGTGAGAGTGAGAGTGAGAGTGAGAGTGAGAGTGAGAGTGAGAGTGAGAGTGGGTCTTGAAGGTGAACTAAGATGTGGACCTCTTCTTGATGTCTTCACAGATAAAATTATTGTCAGGGTAGAAACCTGAATAAGGTAGGATTGTCGCATCGGGATGAAAGCAGAGGCTGGTATTTTCCACAAGAGTGGTGGCTGTCAGCCTAGGTTTCTATGGGAAGGTCCCTCACACCTCAGCGATCACGGTCTCTACTATTAGAGAGGAACTAGTCAGCATTTAGAAATCTTCACTAACTTTCTAGGAGACTTTCATGTTGTTCTGGTTAAAGGACACGAAACAGGTTTACAATAGAGGCTGAAAAATTGTCGTACATTCTACGAATGAATAATACAACTTTGTGGAAGTATTGGCAGGAGAAAACTTAAAATAAGAATTTATTCGTTTGTTCTTGAATGTAGATTAATTGACACGGTACTCGTAATGAAACCCAGATGAAACAGTTTGTATTCATGAAGGAATCAAGGTTTCCCAGCACCATTTAGAAGATGAAATTGTACATCCTCAAAACTATTCTTGATCAGACAAAGTGAGGTGGTCGTGTCAGTTTGCTTCCCTGATTGAAACATCAACAGTGAAGCATCAAGAGAACACCCTGAACATCAACAGCGAGGCATCAAGGCAACACCCTGAACATCAACAGCGAGGCATCAAGACAACACCCTGAACATCAACAGCGAGGCATCAAGACACCACCACCCAAGAAGTCTTGTACTTGCCCAACAGCGACAAGGTTATCGGCATTATTTACTAAACTTCAAAGGAATTGCTGATCAGTGACGTGACACGCGCACACACAACTTTAATTAACGTGGATTATTATGCTAATGTGGAGTTAGACTGAGGCGGATCATTAAGAGGAAGAGGAGAGAGAGAGAGAGAGAGTGGAATGTTGACCAAAGGTGCACTGATGATGCTGTGTGACCTTGTAGCTACGTACAAGATGCACATTGTTATAGATAACAATCACAAATGCAGCAAAACTCGAGTCCCGGACGCACTAGCCAGACATTTAAGGTCCTCGGACCACTATTACTAAGTCTACAGCGTCGTCTGTAATGTGTGAAATATTCTAAATGAAAGTCTGGAGCTCCTCACCCTGACGCTTGATTTAGCGTTTAAACGAAAGAAAATTAAATGCTGCACCTAAAGAAGAAAAAAGAGGAGATTTTAAAAGAAATGAACGAAATTCAATCAAGGTAGAAGGAACATTATCTTAAAGAATTGAGACACTTATGCAACACATGGGAATCTTTGCATAAGTGTCTCAGTTCTTCAACTTGTTGGTTTTCAAAACCATTCATCACGAACGTTATCTTGCCAGGTTCATTTAACTCGTTGAGCGATCTTGTTGACCTAACACAATCTCTCCTAACACAGCCACCTTCTAGCACTCTTCCTGACACCACTTTGTGTTGGAAGTGTATGTTGTGCTAACACTACGTTGTTGGTCTGACAAGACATATAATCATAAGGTCTTCAGACCAGAACCGTAGACCATGGCGGGAGTGGCTGACCTGCCACGATAAAGGGTTATGATCCGAGAGGGCGCTGAAGCAGAATAAGAGTGCTAGAGCAGACCAAGAGAGCGCCGGATCAGACCAAGAGAGCGCCGGAGCAGACCAAGAGAGCGCCGGAGCAGACCAAGAGAGCGCCGGAGCAGACCAAGAGAGCGCCGGAGCAGACCAAGAGAGCGCCGGAGCAGACCATAAGAGCGCTGGAGCAGACCAAGAGAGCGCCGGAGCAGACCAAGAAAACGCTGAAGCAGACAGGGAGTGCTGGAGTAGACCAAGAAGAAATACAGATTTATCCTCGTATTTTCGTGAGGTGCGACGCGTGGCCATATTTGTGCTCATTTGATCGATATTTTTGATCGTTGCACAAACATTATTTTGTCGACAAGTACACAAATTAATTGGTTTTTGCTCTGAGGCGACTTGTTCTCTGTGACAGATCGTGAGTATCTCTCTCTTTTTTTTACACAGGGTTTGACAAGGTTAGGTTAAGGATCCCTAGCTATATTGACTAGCTATTTACAGGTTAAGGATCCCTAACTTTATTGGCAAGCTAAGAGCTGTTACCTACATCAGCTCATTTGAAAGCATTTTTATTGTTATGAGACATACAAGTAGGGAACAGGATGAACTTGGAGCCATCTGTGGGCCAGCATTTTCATGTGATCATCTGACTTTATCTCGTTGACATCATTATGCTGTACGAATGTGTTCCATACTTGAGTCTTCCTGGGTATATATGATCTCAGATGGAGTGAAGTTCTGGAGAACGGTACAGCCAGAGTGAAGTTGCTGCTTTCTGCCCGTCATGTGGCATAAAAGCTTGTTTCACGCTGTCCTCGAAGTGGATCCAAGTGTGGTACTTTGACAATCCTGGCCTTGTATATAACAGTAAGGCCACCCACATCCCTCCTATGTTGAAGGCTCTGCTGAAATGACAGATCTATCCTGGATGGGTCCAGGCGAGAGATGAGACGTCTTGCTCTGTTCTCTACTCTGTCAAGCAGTCGCAGATGAGAGGGGGGGGGGGCAGGCAAACCAAGAAAGTGGAGCATACTCAAGGTGTGAGCGTACTTGCGCCTCGTACAGGATCTTGCAACCCCTACTGTCAAGCAGATGGGAGATACGGCGAAGTGCTGTAAGCTTCCTGGCTGCCTTGTTTGCAAGATTTACAACATGGTTCTTCATGGTTACTTTGGAGTCAAATTTCACCCCAAGGATATCAACTTCTTCTCCAGGTGCCAACATCCTCCCATTCATCCTTACTACTGCACCAGCATTACCATCATGGTGCCTAGAGACGATCATCATTTGCGTTTTCTCAGGTGAAAATGTTACTTGCCATCTATTTCCCCAAGCTGATATAGCTCTCAGCTGGTGATTGATGTAGCTTAAAGCAGCTGGCATTTCTTTTCTTGGATAAGTGAATGTCAGTGTACAGTCGTCTGCATATGCATGTGATTCTGGGATGAGATGAAGAAGGTCGTTGAAGTAGACATTTCATAACAATGGTCCCAGTACGCTTCCTTGTGGAACACTTGCCCCAATAGGATGTCTTGCTGATTCCGTTCCATTGAGAACTACACTTAGAGATCTACCATGAAGGTAATCACTGAGGAGACATAGCGTAGAGCCTGCAATTCCCAGTGTTTGAAGTTTTGCTAAGAGGCCCTGGTGCCACACCCGGTCGAAAGTGCCAGCAATGTCCAGTGCTACCACACAGCTGACTTAGGATTCATCCAGTGACTGGTGCCACTTAGTGGAGAGGTTTAACAACAGATCAGCAGCAGAGTAACCTTTCCTGAAGCCATATTGACGATCACAAAGTAGTGAGTGGTAGTCAAAAAACTCTGTCATTTGTCTTGAGATTATTGTCTCAAGGATCTTACCAGTGATTGACAGGAGTGACACTGGTCTGTAGTTGCTGATTTCTGCTCTGCTCTTCTTTTTGTGAACAGGGACTACATTTGCCTCTTTCCATAGAGAGGGCCATTTACACTGTACTAGGCAGTGCTGAAAGATGCGAGTTAGAGGTGCTGCTAGCTGGTCTGCACATCTTCTCAACAATCTTGGGCTCAACTTGTCTGGGCCCACAGCCTTTTCTTGGTCAAGCGATTTAAGTAGGAAATGCACCTCCTCCTGCCTTATTGTCACCACTGACAGTTTTGACACAGTTCTTGCAGCTAGCCAAGGAGGGTCCCTTGCTGGATCAGGAACTTGCATTTTGGTAGCAAAGTGTTCTTGACTACGTTCTGGGTGATTTGCAGTCTATCTTTCAGTTTTTTTTTTTGTCAAGGCAGAGTACCATGAAGAGCAAGCTTAATCCATATGGCATTGTATAAGGGCTAGACATAGGGTCCTGCGAGCCTCAGTAGGTAGACGCTGTGCTTGTCTATACAGGAACTTCAGTCTGGCATTCGCTTTCTTTACTACACTGTTCCCTATCAATTCTCCTGACATGCATGGGTTAAAGGGGATTCCCAGATATTTTACTGATGAAACCAAAGTGATGGGCTCCCCATTACACTGAACATTAAAATTAATTACCCTTCTCAGTTTATGTTTCGTGCCAAAGAGAATGGCTTCAGTTTTCCTTAGGTGTAATGATAGTTTATTGTCTACTAACCATTTGCTGCAGGACTCCAGTTCCAGTGTTAAAACATTAGCTATATCTTGTGGGTCTTTACCTGACACTAACAGAGCACTGTCATCTGCATACAGTAGGAGTTTGCACTTGACACTGATAGGCATGTCACCGACATAACATAAGAATAATAAGGGACCCAGAATACTACCTTGGGGAACTCCACCTGCTATCGACAGGGGTTCTGATTCCGTTTCGTTGATTTTGACAATTTGTCTCCTGTTGCTAAGGTAGGACTTAAACCTGTCTACAGTACCTATACCGAAAGCTTGAAGTTTCTTACATAATATATTGTGGTTGATAGTATCGAAGGCCTTTTGCAGGTCTAAGGTTACCATACCTATGAGGTTCCCCATTGACATTTCAGTACTCAGGTAATCCATCAGATTAATTAGGGAGGTGTCGGTTGAGTAAGATCTCCTAAAGCCTGATTAGTAACTATGGAGAATGTTGTCATTAAGTTACTTAACTTAATTTTGGATATTACACTGAGTATTCTAACAGGCCTATAGTTACTGACATCAGACCTACTATTTTTCTTGAAGATAGGGGTAACTCTGGCCTCCTTGAACCCCTCCGGTACGGTATTAGTGGTGATTGATAGATTTATTATGTGAGCAATAGGGATTGACAATTCAGAAGCAACATCTTTTAGGAACTTTAAATTTTAAATTTTAAATTTAAATTTGAAATTTTAGGAACTTAAGGGTTCAACAACTCTCGAAATTTAAAAACTAAAAATGCGAACAGGGGGAATTATTTACAAACATTGTCTCTACGTCCACAACAGGACTCGAACCTGCTAATTCTGTATCAGAGTCCACAGTACTTTACCACGAGACTACACCTGCATATATATATATATATATATATATATATATATATATATATATATATATATATAGATATATATATATATATATATATATATATATATATATATATATTTATTTATTTCTATTTTTTTATTATCACACTGGCCGATTCCCACCAAGGCAGGGTGGCCCGAAAAAGAAAAACTTTCACCATCATTCACTCCATCACTGTCTTGCCAGAAGGGTGCTTTACACTACAGTTTTTAAACTGCAACATTAACACCCCTCCTTCAGAGTGCAGGCACTGTACTTCCCATCTCCAGGACTTAAGTCCGGCCTGCCAGTTTCCCTGAACCCCTTCATAAATGTTACTTTGCTTACACTCCAACAGCACGTCAAGTATTAAAAACCATTTGTCTCCATTCACTCCTATCAAACACGCTCACGCATGCCTGCTGGAAGTCCAAGCCCCTCGCACACAAAACCTCCTTTACCCCCTCTCTCCAACCTTTCCTAGGCCGACCCCTACCCCGCCTTCCTTCCACTACAGACTGATACACTCTTGAAGTTATTCTGTTTCGCTCCATTCTCTCCACATGTCCGAACCACCTCAACAACCCTTCCTCAGCCCTCTGGACAACAGTTTTGGTAATCCCGCACCTCCTCCTAACTTCCAAACTACGAATTCTCTGCATTATATTCACACCACACATTGCTCTCAGACATGACATCTCCACTGCCTCCAGCCTTTTCCTCGCTGCAACATTCATCACCCATGCTTCACACCCATATAAGAGCGTTGGTAAAACTATACTCTCATACATTCCCCTCTTTGCCTCCAAGGACAAAGTTCTTTGTCTCCACAGACTCCTAAGTGCACCACTCACCCTTTTCCCCTCATCAATTCTATGATTCACCTCATCTTTCATAGACCCATCCGCTGACACGTCCACTCCCAAATATCTGAATACGTTCACCTCCTCCATACTCTCTCCCTCCAATCTGATATCCAAACTTTCATCACCTAATCTTTTTGTTATCCTCATAACCTTACTCTTTCCTGTATTCACTTTCAATTTTCTTCTTTTGCACACCCTACCAAATTCATCCACCAATCTGTGCAACTTCTCTTCAGAATCTCCCAAGAGCACAGTGTCATCAGCAAAGAGCAGCTGTGACAACTCCCACTTTATGTGTGATTCTTTATCTTTTAACTCCACGCCTCTTGCCAAGACCCTCGCATTTACTTCTCTTACAACCCCATCTATAAATATATTAAACAACCACGGTGACATCACACATCCTTGTCTAAGGCCTACTTTTACTGGGAAATAATTTCCCTCTTTCCTACATACTCTAACTTGAGCCTCACTATCCTCGTAAAAACTCTTCACTGCTTTCAGTAACATACCTCCTACACCATACACCTGCAACATCTGCCACATTGCCCCCCTATCCACCCTGTCATACGCCTTTTCCAAATCCATAAATGCCACAAAGACCTCTTTAGCCTTATCTAAATACTGTTCACTTATATGTTTCACTGCAAACACCTGGTTCACACACCCCCTACCTTTCCTAAAGCCTCCTTGTTCATCTGCTATCCTATTCTCCGTCTTACTCTTAATTCTTTCAATAATAACTCTACCATACACTTTGCCAGGTATACTCAACAGACTTATCCCCCTATAATTTTTGCACTCTTTTATCCCCTTTGCCTTTATACAAAGGAACTATGCATGCTCTCTGCCAATCCCTAGGTACCTTACCCTCTTCCATACATTTATTAAATAATTGCACCAACCACTCCAAAACTATATCCCCACCTGCTTTTAACATTTCTATCTTTATCCCATCAATCCCGGCTGCCTTATCCCCTTTCATTTTACCTACTGCCTCACGAACTTCCCCCACACTCACAACTGGCTCTTCCTCACTCCTACAAGATGTTGTTCCTCCTTGCCCTATACACGAAATCACAGCTTCTCTATCTTCATCAACATTTAACAATTCCTCAAAATATTCCCTCCATCTTCCCAATACCTCTAACTCTCCATTTAATAACTCTCCTCTCCTATTTTTAACTGACAAATCCATTTGTTCTCTAGGCTTTCTTAACTTGTTAATCTCACTCCAAAACTTTTTCTTATTTTCAACAAAATTTGTTGATAACATCTCACCCACTCTCTCATTTGCTCTCTCTTTACATTGCTTCACCACTCTCTTAACCTCTCTCTTTTTCTCCATATACTCTTCCCTCCTTGCATCACTTCTACTTTGTAAAAACATTTCATATGCTAACTTTTTCTCCCTTACTACTCTCTTCACATCATCATTCCACCAATCGCTCCTCTTCCCTCCCGCACCCACTTTCCTGTAACCACAAACTTCTGCTGAACACTCTAACACTACATTTTTAAACCTACCCCATACCTCTTCGATCCCATTGCCTATGCTCTCATTAGCCCATCTATCCTCCAATAGCTGTTTATATCTTACCCTAACTGCCTCCTCTTTTAGTTTATAAACCTTCACCTCTCTCTTCCCTGATGCTTCTATTCTCCTTGTATCCCATCTACCTTTTACTCTCAGTGTAGCTACAACTAGAAAGTGATCTGATATATCTGTGGCCCCTCTATAAACATGTACATCCTGAAGTCTACTCAACAGTCTTTTATCTACCAATACATAATCCAACAAACTACTGTCATTTCGCCCTACATCATATCTTGTATACTTATTTATCCTCTTTTTCTTAAAATATGTATTACCTATAACTAAACCCCTTTCTATACAAAGTTCAATCAAAGGGCTCCCATTATCATTTACACCTGGCACCCCAAACTTACCTACCACACCCTCTCTAAAAGTTTCTCCTACTTTAGCATTCAGGTCCCCTACCACAATTACTCTCACTTGGTTCAAAGGCTCCTATACATTCACTTAACATCTCCCAAAATCTCCCTCTCTCCTCTGCATTCCTCTCTTCTCCAGGTGCATACACGCTTATTATGACCCACTTCTCGCATCCAACCTTTACTTTAATCCACATAATTCTTGAATTTACACATTCATATTCTCTTTTTTCCTTCCATAACTGATCATTCAACATTACTGCTATCCCTTCCTTTGCTCTAACTCTCTCAGATACTCCAGATTTAATCCCATTTATTTCCCCCCACCGAAACTCCCCTACCCCCTTCAGCTTTGTTTCGCTTAGGGCCAGGACATCCAACTTCTTTTCATTCATAACATCAGCAATCATCTGTTTCTTGTCATCCGCACTACATCCACGCACATTTAAGCATCCCAGTTTTATAAAGTTTTTCTTCTTCTCTTTTTTAGTAAATGTCTACAGGAGAAGGGGTTACTAGCCCATTGCTCCCGGCATTTTAGTCGCCTCATACGACACGCATGGCTTACGGAGGAAAGATTCTTTTCCACTTCGCTATGGACAATAGAAGAAATAAAGAGGAACAAGAACTATATATATATATATATATATATATATATATATATATATATATATATATATATATATATATATATATATATATATTAGTATATTATTGTAGTTATTGTAATTTTTAAATTTTCTAAAATCCTCTAAGATAGTCCAGTTTGGTTAAAATTTCAGTGATTCAGTGCCCAAAAAGAATTATTACACAGACAAATTTGTCCAAACACAAACTAAATTAGTTCTACGCTGGCCATAAGACGCACCAACCATTTAAATACTGAAGCCATTCAGGAGAGGTGACGCATCAATTTTGACCTCGGTCATTAAACTTGGATCAAAATTTCACACAATTGTACTCACAAAATGGTCAACTCTGCAGCAACACAAATTCCACTCTCCGCCTTCGCTCAGTTATGTATCAACTTTTTTGAACGTTTCAAACTACGCCGCTAGAGTTATCCAGGGTGTTCCAGGATGCTGGGGACGGGTTCACTAACTATGGTCATGGGGATGCTGCACATGCCAGGTCTTCCTAGAATCTGGTCCTCGTTACCGTACGCAAGAGTTCCAAATTTGAATCCGATCGGATAAGGGGTTCTGGAGTTATGAACATTATAAAATCGAGAAGTTGGAGGAAGAAAATCAGGCAGCCACTTGAAGTTGCTCCTAGGATAGTTAACAACCACTTGAAGTTGCTCCTAGGATAGTTAACAACCACTTGAAGTTGCTCCTAGGATAGTTAACAACCACTTGAAGTTGCTCCTAGGATAGTTAACAACCACGAGGACCACTTAAGCAGAAGTTACAACCTCTTGAATTACAAATAAGTGAAGACTCGCACTGTGTCTGCGACTGTGATTAAACAACAACAATAATTCTCAAAATCGGTCACAGACTTCAAAAGACAGGTTAGGAAATTTTAGATTAATGTAGTATATATATAAATGTATGAAAACGTAAGTGTAAGCATAAATCTGAATAACTGAATTGGAACGTCTGGCAGCGGCGAGTCTCTTCTAAAATAAGCAAAGTTGGAATTAGAACGTCTGGCAGCGGAGAGTCTCTTCTAAAATAAGCAAAGTTGGAATTAGAACGTCTGGCAGCGGCGAGTCTCTTCTAAAATAAGCAAAGTTGGAATCTGCACTTATTTTTTTTACGTGTGTTGTGAAGACGGCTGCACGCCAATAAGGATCCCGAGGCTACACTTAAATGTCTATGAACGAGCATTTAGATGTTAAGCTTTCCCGGCGGCCGCGACTTATCATAGATCCTCTTGAGCAATTCAAGCTTGCATCATTTGCCTAATTTCCTCCGGATGCTTCTAAAATTGTATCAGAAATGTAATATTTATTACTGACCTCATGTCAGACAAGGATGGTCCAGACATTCTGAAGTTTTTGGAGACTGGAGACTTAATTTCTGAAAGACTTTAATAAAAAAAAAAGGCAAATTGTAAATCAGAATTATTGGGGCGAGTCCTTCCATATTTTGGGCATCACAACGTGACCTGATGACTGTGTCTAGTTAATATAACACATACTTAAATTCTTATAATATCTCATAACATAGTGTTACAGTAGAGATCGAAAGTAATTAAAATTGAACGGCTTGACAAAGCTCCTGGAGAGCGAAACGTTGCCACAATAAAATGTCACATTAGTTGCACTTGTGTCCTTTTTACCTAACGTAATTAAACTTACAAATAATTTGATGGAAAGTTGTTGATGGTCATGAGTTTTAAGTTGAAACTTTTCGATTTTCGACTGGTGACTTACTGTCTGGACATGGAGAGAAGCCCACCTTGGTGAGCCATAATCTTAAAATACAAAGTGTGTGATGTACGAGTACTCACTCTCCCTTGGAAATTCTCAGAAGCAGGTTACAGTAGTCTTTTAATCGACCCTGAGGTTAGGTTTACGTCTATTAAACCTAACATAACCTAACCTATTACCCGACCATAACGAAATTAAAAACGGGTGGCTTAAGTTTGGCAGCTCGGAATGCATTGCAAAACCTCGAGCGTGCTTTTTCTCACGAGCGCCAAGACAGTTTGAGATTTGACTGTCTTATAATTTTGAAATATAAGCCACTCGTGTGACTAGATGAGAAGACTAACCTAACATGGTGGGGAAGTGCTGTACCGTAGGGGCGGTCAAGCGCCTGGAGAGACGGGAAGGTCATCAGGTTTGATACAAGAAAGGGAAAAGGTGACTCTAATGCCCTGGATCAAGCGTTCATTACAAACATAAAGGGATGTCATCAAACGTCTTCGTAAGAAAGTAATCCTGAGACATCACTCGTCTGAACCACGATGCCAACAACTGTGTTCAACATAATATTTTCAAGTTATTTATCAATTTTTTAGCATTTCTCAAATTGTCATCATAGGAATTACTTTTGCCATTGTAGATACATTGTAAATACACTACAAGTACATTGTAGATACAAAGCAGACACGCTTAAATTGAGTTCTTGGATCTTAAATGATCAGGAGAAATAATAGTGACGTTTATATACTGGGTTGTAAGAGTGTCCGTAACCACTCAGGTACTGCTGTTCCGAGTGTTGTGAGCTTCACTAGCCACTCAGGTACTGCTGTCCTGAGTGTTGTGAGCGTCACTAGCCACTCAGGTACTGCTGTTCCGAGTGTTGTGAGCGTCACTAGCCACTCAGGTACTGCTGTTCCGAGTGTTGTGAGCGTCACTAGCCACTCAGGTACTGCTGTTCCGAGTGTTGTGAGCTTCACTAGCCACTCAGGTACTGCTGTTCCGAGTGTTGTGAGCTTCACTAGCCACTCAGGTACTGCTGTTCCGAGTGTTGTGAGCGTCACTAGCCACTCAGGTACTGCTGTTCTGAGTGTTGTGAGCGTCACTAGCCACTCAGGTACTGCTGTTCCGAGTGTTGTGAGCGTCACTATCCACTCAGGTACTGCTGTCCTGAGTGTTGTGAGCGTCACTAGCCACTCAGGTACTGCTGTTCCGAGTGTTGTGAGCGTCACTAGCCACTCAGGTACTGCTGTTCTGAGTGTTGTGAGCGTCACTAGCCACTCAGGTACTGCTGTTCCGAGTGTTGTGAGCGTCACTAGCCACTCAGGTACTGCTGTCCTGAGTGTTGATGATTATCGTCGCTCAATAAGGTTAATTTAGGGTTACGTTTAATCTACGACTTAAGAGTCCTGATTGAGACAGCCAGAGACCAGGGTGCATCTCCAGCCCTAGAGTCAGTCTCTCTCTCTCTCTCTCTCTCTCTCTCTCTCTCTCTATCTATCTATCTATCTATCTATCTATCTATCTATCTATCTCCCTCCCTTACATACGGTTTGACAAGGTTAGGTTAAGGATTACTAACTTTATTGACAAGCTGAGAGCTGTTACCTACATCGGCTCATTTGATAGTATATTTATTGTTAAGAAACATACAAGTAGGGAACAGGATGAAGTTGGAGCCATCTGTGGGCCAGCATTTTCATCTGATCAACTGACTTTATCTCGTTGACATCATAATGCTGCACGAATGTGTTACAGACCTGAGTCATCCTGGGGATAAATGATCTCAGATGAAGTGATATTCTGAAGAAGGGTACAGCCAGAGTGAAGTTGCTGCTTTCTGCCCGTCTTGTGGTATAGAAGCTGGCTTCTCGCTGTCCTAAAGTGGAGCCAAGTGTGGTACTTTGACAATGTTGGCCTTGTACGTAACAGTCTCTCTCTCTTTCTCTCAGCATCACCTGGCAGCTGTCAAGATGTCTCACACACGGAAGTACACAAGGGCGGACAATTACCTAGGCAGACTCTGATGGATTACCCTCTCTTTACACACACACACACACACACACACACACACACACACACACACACACACACACACACACGCACGCACGCACATGTACACTTTTTGCTCTCTCCTTTTGATTCTCTGTGTGGGCACAGCTACACGGTCTACACACGACGTAGATGAAATCATCACACAAAGAATTACTGAGACAACCTTAGTCTCTACAATAAAGAAACTGGTGAAAAACAGCGACACTCCAGAAATAACCCGTCAGTGTGTCAGTGTGTCTGTGTCAGTGTGTCAGTGTGTTAGTGTGTCAGTGTGTTAGTGTGTCTGTGTGTCAGTGTGTCAGTGTGTCTGTATGTCTGTGTCAGTGTGTCAGTGTGTTAGTGTGTCAGTGTGTCAGTGTGTCAGTGTGTCAGTGTGTCAGTGTGTCAGTGTGTCAGTGTGTCTGTGTGTCAGTGTGTCTGTGTGTCTGTGTGTCTGTGTCAGTGTGTCTGTGTCTGTGTGTCTGTGTCTGTGTGTCTGTGTGTCAGTGTGTCAGTGTGTCAGTGTGTCAGTGTGTCAGTGTGTCAGTGTGTCAGTGTGTCTGTGTGTCTGTGTGTCAGTGTGTCTGTGTGTCATCAGTGTGTCAGTGTGTCTGTGTGTCAGTGTGTCTGTGTCAGTGTGTCTGTGTGTCAGTGTGTCTGTGTCAGTGTGTCTGTGTCAGTGTGTCTGTGTCAGTGTGTCTGTGTGTCTGTGTGTCAGTGTGTCTGTGTGTCAGTGTGTCTGTGTCAGTGTGTCTGTGTGTCAGTGTGTCTGTGTCAGTGTGTCTGTGTCAGTGTGTCTGTGTCAGTGTGTCTGTGTCAGTGTGTCTGTGTCAGTGTGTCTGTGTCAGTGTGTCTGTGTCAGTGTGTCTGTGTCAGTGTGTCAGTGTGTCTGTGTGTCTTTGTGTCTGTGTGTCTTTGTGTCTGTGTGTCAGTGTGTCTGTGTGTCAGTGTGTCAGTGTGTCTGTGTGTCAGTGTGTCAGTGTGTCAGGGTGTCAGTGTGTCAGTGCACAAGATGACAACACCTGCAGGAGAAGACTGAACAATCATGCCACCTGGCTGGTCACCTATCTGGTCACCTGCAGGAGAAGACTGAACAATCATGCCACCTGGCTGGTCACCTGCAGGAGAAGACTGAACAATCATGCCACCTGGCTGGTCACCTGCAGGAGAAGACTGAACAATCATGCCACCTGGCTGGTCACCTGCAGGAGAAGACTGAACAATCATGCCACCTGGCTGGTCACCTGCAGGAGAAGACTGAACAATCATGCCACCTGGCTGGTCACCTGCAGGAGAAGACTGAACAATCATGCCACCGGGCTGGTCACCTGCAGGAGGAGACTGAACAATCATGCCACCTGGCTGGTCATCTGCAGGAGAAGACTGAACAATCATGCCACCTGGCTGGTCACCTGCAGGAGAAGACTGAACAATCATGCCACCTGGCTGGTCACCTGCAGGAGAATGAACAATCATGCCACCTTGCTGGTCACCTGCAGGAGGAGACTGAACAATCATGCCACCTGGCTGGTCACCTGCAATAGAAGACTGAACAATCATGCCACTTGGCTGATCACCTGCAGGAGAAGACTGAACAATCATGCCACTTGGCTGATCACCTGCAGGAGAAGACTGAACAATCTTGCCACTTGGCTGTCACCTGCAGGAGAAGACTGAACAATCATGCCACTTGGCTGATCACCTGCAGAAGACTGAACAATCATGCCACTTGGCTGATCACCTGCAGGAGAAGACTGAACAATCATGCCACTTGGCTGGTCACCTGCAGGAGGAGACTGAACAATCATGCCACTTGGCTGGTCACCTGCAGGAGGAGACTGAACAATCATGCCACTTGGCTGGTCACCTGCAGGAGGAGACTGAACAATCATGCCACTTGGCTGATCACCTGCAGGAGAAGACTGAACAATCATGCCACTTGGCTGGTCACCTGCAGGAGGAGACTGAACAATCATGCCACTTGGCTGATCACCTGCAGGAGGAGACTGAACAATCATGCCACTTGGCTGATCACCTGCAGGAGAAGACTGAACAATCATGCCACTTGGCTGATCACCTGCAGGAGGAGACTGAACAATCATGCCACTTGGCTGATCACCTGCAGGAGAAGACTGAACAATCATGCCACCTGCCTGGTCACCTGCAGCAGGAGACTGAACAATCATGCCACTTGGCTGATCACCTGCAGGAGGAGACTGAAGAATCATGCCACTTGGCTGATCACCTGCAGGAGAAGACTGAACAATCATGCCACTTGGCTGGTCACCTGCAGGAGAAGACTGAACAATCATGCCACCTGGCTGGTCACCTGCATTAGGAGACTGAACAATCATGCCAACTGGCTGGTCACCTATCTGGTCACCTGCAGGAGAAGACTGAACAATCATGCCACTTGGCTGGTCACCTGCAGGAGAAGACTGAACAATCATGCCACCTGGCTGGTCACCTGCAGGAGAAGACTGAACAATCATGCCACCTGGCTGGTCACCTGCAGGAGAAGACTGAACAATCATGCCACCTGGCTGGTCACCTGAAGGAGGAGACTTAACAATCATGCCACCGGGCTGGTCACCTGCAGGAGAAGACTGAACAATCATGCCACTTGGCTGGTCACCTGCAGGAGAAGACTGAACAATCATGCCACTTGGCTGGTCACCTGCAGGAGAAGACTGAACAATCATGCCACTTGGCTGGTCACCTGCAGGAGAAGACTGAACAATCATGCCACCTGGATGGTCACCTGCAGGAGGAGACTGAACAATCATGCCACTTGGCTGGTCACCTGCAGGAGAAGACTGAACAATCATGCCACCTGGCTGGTCACCTGCAGGAGGAGACTGAACAGTCATGCCACCTGGCTGGTCACCTGCAGGAGGAGACTGAACAATCATGCCACTTGGCTGGTCACCTATCTGGTCACCTGCAGGAGAAGACTGAACAATCATGTCACCTGGCTGGTCACCTGCAGGAGAAGACTGAACAATCATGCCACCTGGCTGGTCATCTGCAGGAGAAGACTGAACAATCATGCCACCTGGCTGGTCACCTGCAGGAGAAGACTGAACAATCATGTCACCTGGCTGGTCACCTGCAGGAGAAGACTGAACAATCATGCCACCTGGCTGGTCACCTGCAGGAGGAGACTGAACAATCATGCCACCTGGCTGGTCACCTGCAGGAGGAGACTGAACAATCATGCCACCTGGCTGGTCACCTGCAGGAGGAGACTAAACAATCATGCCACCTGGCTGGTCACCTGCAGGAGAAGACTGAACAATCATGCCACCTGGCTGGTCACCTGCAGGAGGAGACTGAACAATCATGCCATCTGGCTGGTCACCTGCAGGAGGAGACTGAACAATCATGCCACTTGGCTGATCACCTGCAGGAGGAGACTGAACAATCATCCCACTTGGCTGATCACCTGCAGGAGGAGACTGAACAATCATGCCACCTAGCTGGTCACCTGCAGGAGAAGACTGAACAATCATGCCACTTGGCTGATCACCTGCAGGAGGAGACTGAACAATCATGCCACCTGGCTGGTCACCTGCAGGAGAAGACTGAACAATGATGCCACTTGGCTGATCACCTGCAGGAGGAGACTGAACAATCATGCCACTTGGCTGATCACCTGCAGGAGGAGACTGAACAATCATGCCACCTAGCTGGTCACCTGCAGGAGGAGACTGAACAATCATGCCACTTGGCTGATCACCTGCAGGAGGAGACTGAACAATCATGCCACCTGGCTGGTCACCTGCAGGAGAAGACTGAACAATCATGCCACCTGGCTGGTCACCTGCAGGAGAAGACTGAACAATCATGCCACCTGGCTGGTCACCTGCAGGAGAAGACTGAACAATCATGCCACCTGGCTGGTCACCTGCAGGAGAAGACTGAACAATCATGCCACCTGGCTGGTCACCTGCAGGAGGAGACTGAACAATCATGCCACCTGGCTGGTCACCTATCTGGTCACCTGCAGGAGAAGACTGAACAATCATGCCACCTGGCTGGTCACCTGCAGGAGAAGACTGAACAATCATGCCACCTGGCTGGTCACCTGCAGGAGAAGACTGAACAATCATGCCACCTGGCTGGTCACCTGCAGGAGAAGACTGAACAATCATGCCACCTGGCTGGTCACCTGCAGGAGAAGACTGAACAATCATGCCACCTGGCTGGTCACCTGCATGAGAAGACTGAACAATCATGCCACCTGGCTGGTCACCTGCAGGAGGAGACTGAACAATCATGCCACCTGGATGGTCACCTGCAGGAGGAGACTGAACAATCATGCCACTTGGCTGGTCACCTGCAGGAGAAGACTGAACAATCATGCCACCTGGCTGGTCACCTGCAGGAGGAGACTGAACAATCATGCCACCTGGCTGGTCACCTGCAGGAGAAGACTGAACAATCATGCCACCTGGCTGGTCACCTGCAGGAGAAGACTGAACAATCATGCCACCTGGCTGGTCACCTGCAGGAGAAGACTGAACAATCATGCCACCTGGCTGGTCACCTGCAGGAGAAGACTGAACAATCATGCCACCTGGCTGGTCACCTGCAGGAGAAGACTGAACAATCATGCCACCTGGCTGGTCACCTGCAGGAGAAGACTGAACAATCATGCCACCTAGCTGGTCACCTGCAGGAGGAGACTGAACAATCATGCCACCTGGATGGTCACCTGCAGGAGGAGACTGAACAATCATGCCACTTGGCTGGTCACCTGCAGGAGGAGACTGAACAATCATGCCACTTGGCTGATCACCTGCAGGAGGAGACTGAACAATCATGCCACTTGGCTGATCACCTGCAGGAGAAGACTGAACAATCATGCCACCTGGCTGGTCACCTGCAGGAGAAGACTGAACAATCATGCCACTTGGCTGATCACCTGCAGGAGAAGACTGAACAATCATGCCACCTGGCTGGTCACCTGCAGGAGAAGACTGAACAATCATGCCACCTGGCTGGTCACCTGCAGGAGGAGACTGAACAATCATGCCACCTGGCTGGTCACCTGCAGGAGAAGACTGAACAATCATGCCACCTGGCTGGTCACCTGCAGGAGAAGACTGAACAGTCATGCCACCTGGCTGGTCACCTGCAGGAGGAGACTGAACAATCATGCCACTTGGCTGGTCACCTATCTGGTCACCTGCAGGAGAAGACTGAACAATCATGTCACCTGGCTGGTCACCTGCAGGAGAAGACTGAACAATCATGCCACCTGGCTGGTCATCTGCAGGAGAAGACTGAACAATCATGCCACCTGGCTGGTCACCTGCAGGAGAAGACTGAACAATCATGTCACCTGGCTGGTCACCTGCAGGAGAAGACTGAACAATCATGCCACCTGGCTGGTCACCTGCAGGAGGAGACTGAACAATCATGCCACCTGGATGGTCACCTGCAGGAGAAGACTGAACAATCATGCCACCTGGCTGGTCACCTGCAGGAGGAGACTGAACAATCATGCCACCTGGCTGGTCACCTGCAGGAGGAGACTGAACAATCATGCCACCTGGCTGGTCACCTGCAGGAGGAGACTAAACAATCATGCCACCTGGCTGGTCACCTGCAGGAGAAGACTGAACAATCATGCCACCTGGCTGGTCACCTGCAGGAGGAGACTGAACAATCATGCCATCTGGCTGGTCACCTGCAGGAGGAGACTGAACAATCATGCCACTTGGCTGATCACCTGCAGGAGGAGACTGAACAATCATGCCACTTGGCTGATCACCTGCAGGAGGAGACTGAACAATCATGCCACCTAGCTGGTCACCTGCAGGAGAAGACTGAACAATCATGCCACTTGGCTGATCACCTGCAGGAGGAGACTGAACAATCATGCCACCTGGCTGGTCACCTGCAGGAGAAGACTGAACAATGATGCCACTTGGCTGATCACCTGCAGGAGGAGACTGAACAATCATGCCACTTGGCTGATCACCTGCAGGAGGAGACTGAACAATCATGCCACCTAGCTGGTCACCTGCAGGAGGAGACTGAACAATCATGCCACTTGGCTGATCACCTGCAGGAGGAGACTGAACAATCATGCCACCTGGCTGGTCACCTGCAGGAGAAGACTGAACAATCATGCCACCTGGCTGGTCACCTGCAGGAGAAGACTGAACAATCATGCCACCTGGCTGGTCACCTGCAGGAGAAGACTGAACAATCATGCCACCTGGCTGGTCACCTGCAGGAGAAGACTGAACAATCATGCCACCTGGCTGGTCACCTGCAGGAGGAGACTGAACAATCATGCCACCTGGCTGGTCACCTATCTGGTCACCTGCAGGAGAAGACTGAACAATCATGCCACCTGGCTGGTCACCTGCAGGAGAAGACTGAACAATCATGCCACCTGGCTGGTCACCTGCAGGAGAAGACTGAACAATCATGCCACCTGGCTGGTCACCTGCAGGAGAAGACTGAACAATCATGCCACCTGGCTGGTCACCTGCAGGAGAAGACTGAACAA
>NC_091310.1:27539473-27569473 GCF_038502225.1 Cherax quadricarinatus | reverse complement strand
AGACCCACCGTGAGTGGCGAGGCATCAGACCCACCGTGAGTGGCGAGGCATCAGACCCACGGTGAGTGCCGAGGCATCAGACCCACGGTGAGTGCCGAGGCATCAGACCCACCGTGAGTGGCGTGGCATCAGACCCACCGTGAGTGGCGAGGCATCAGACCCACCGTGAGTGGCGTGGCATCAGACCCACCGTGAGTGGCGAGGCATCAGACCCACCGTGAGTGGCGAGGCATCAGACCCACCGTGAGTGGCGAGGCATCAGACCCACCGTGAGTGGCGAGGCATCAGACCCACCGTGAGTGGCGTGGCATCAGACCCACCGTGAGTGGCGTGGCATCAGACCCACCGTGAGTGGCGAGGCCAGTGATCGTCTGTAAGGTTCCTACACTGTGCCATCACTTGTGTAGGGGACACATTACAACTTCTCAAGTTAGTAGGTATATTCGTTAGTGTTCCAGTCATAACATGCAGCGCCCACTACATTAACTGTTCTATGGGTCTGAAGGAGCTTGTGTTGGTATTGTGCAGCATCAGTGAAGGCAGCCTACTGGTGTGCAGCATCAGTGAAGGCAGCCTACTGGTGTGCAGGAACGGTGAAGGCAGCCTACTGGTGTGCAGGAACGGTGAAGGCAGCCTACTGGTGTGCAGGAACGGTGAAGGCAGCCTACTGGTGTGCAGGAGCAGTGAAGGCAGTCTACTGGTGTGCAGGATCAGTGAAGGCAGTCTACTGGTGTGCAGGATCAGTGAAGGCAGTCTACTGGTGTGCAGGATCAGTGAAGGCAGTCTACTGGTGTGCAGGATCAGTGAAGGCAGTCTACTGGTGTGCAGGATCAGTGAAGGCAGTCTACTGGTGTGCAGGATCAGTGAAGGCAGCCTACTGGTGTGCAGGAGCAGTGAAGGCAGCCTACTGGTGTGCAGGATCAGTGAAGGCAGCCTACTGGTGTGCAGGATCAGTGAAGGCAGTCTACTGGTGTGCAGGATCAGTGAAGGCAGTCTACTGGTGTGCAGGATCAGTGAAGGCAGCCTACTGGTGTGCAGGATCAGTGAAGGCAGTCTACTGGTGTGCAGGATCAGTGAAGGCAGTCTACTGGTGTGCAGGATCAGTGAAGGCAGTCTACTGGTGTGCAGGATCAGTGAAGGCAGTCTACTGGTGTGCAGGATCAGTGAAGGCAGTCTACTTGTGTGCAGGATCAGTGAAGGCAGTCTACTGGTGTGCAGGATCAGTGAAGGCAGTCTACTGGTGTGCAGGATCAGTGAAGGCAGTCTACTGGTGTGCAGGATCAGTGAAGGCAGTCTACTGGTGTGCAGGATCAGTGAAGGCAGCCTACTGGTGTGCAGGATCAGTGAAGGCAGTCTACTGGTGTGCAGGATCAGTGAAGGCAGTCTACTGGTGTGCAGGATCAGTGAAGGCAGTCTACTGGTGTGCAGGATCAGTGAAGGCAGTCTACTGGTGTGCAGGATCAGTGAAGGCAGTCTACTGGTGTGCAGGATCAGTGAAGGCAGTCTACTGGTGTGCAGGATCAGTGAAGGCAGTCTACTGGTGTGCAGGATCAGTGAAGGCAGCCTACTGGTGTGCAGGATCAGTGAAGGCAGTCTACTGGTGTGCAGGATCAGTGAAGGCAGTCTACTGGTGTGCAGGATCAGTGAAGGCAGTCTACTGGTGTGCAGGATCAGTGAAGGCAGTCTACTGGTGTGCAGGATCAGTGAAGGCAGCCTACTGGTGTGCAGGATCAGTGAAGGCAGTCTACTGGTGTGCAGGATCAGTGAAGGCAGCCTACTTGTGTGCAGGATCATTGAATGCAGCCTACTGGTGTGCAGGATCAGTGAAGGCAGTCTACTGGTGTGCAGGATCAGTGAAGGCAGCCTAATTGTGTGCAGGATCAGTGAAGGCAGCCTACTGGTGTGCAGGATCAGTGAAGGCAGTCTACTGGTGTGCAGGATCAGTGAAGGCAGTCTACTGGTGTGCAGGATCAGTGAAGGCAGCCTACTGGTGTGCAGGATCAGTGAAGGCAGTCTACTGGTGCGCAGGATCAGTGAAGGCAGTCTACTGGTGTGCAGGATCAGTGAAGGCAGCCTACTGGTGTGCAGGATCAGTGAAGGCAGCCTACTGGTGTGCAGGATCAGTGAAGGCAGCCTACTGGTGTGCAGGATCAGTGAAGGCAGTCTACTGGTGTGCAGGATCAGTGAAGGCAGCCTACTGGTGTGCAGGATCAGTGAAGGCAGTCTACTGGTGTGCAGGATCAGTGAAGGCAGCCTACTGGTGTGCAGGATCAGTGAAGGCAGCCTACTGGTGTGCAGGATCAGTGAAGGCAGTCTACTGGTGTGCAGGATCAGTGAAGGCAGTCTACTGGTGTGCAGGATCAGTGAAGGCAGCCTACTGGTGTGCAGGATCAGTGAAGGCAGTCTACTGGTGTGCAGGATCAGTGAAGGCAGTCTACTGGTGTGCAGGATCAGTGAAGGCAGTCTACTGGTGTGCAGGATCAGTGAAGGCAGCCTACTGGTGTGCAGGATCAGTGAAGGCAGTCTACTGGTGTGCAGGATCAGTGAAGGCAGTCTACTGGTGTGCAGGATCAGTGAAGGCAGTCTACTGGTGTGCAGGATCAGTGAAGGCAGCCTACTGGTGTGCAGGATCAGTGAAGGCAGTCTACTGGTGTGCAGGATCAGTGAAGGCAGTCTACTGGTGTGCAGGATCAGTGAAGGCAGTCTACTGGTGTGCAGGATCAGTGAAGGCAGCCTACTGGTGTGCAGGATCAGTGAAGGCAGTCTACTGGTGTGCAGGATCAGTGAAGGCAGCCTACTGGTGTGCAGGAGCAGTGAAGGCAGTCTACTGGTGTGCAGGATCAGTGAAGGCAGCCTACTGGTGTGCAGGATCAGTGAAGGCAGTCTACTGGTGTGCAGGATCAGTGAAGGCAGTCTACTGGTGTGCAGGATCAGTGAAGGCAGTCTACTGGTGTGCAGGATCAGTGAAGGCAGTCTACTGGTGTGCAGGATCAGTGAAGGCAGTCTACTGGTGTGCAGGATCAGTGAAGGCAGTCTACTGGTGTGCAGGATCAGTGAAGGCAGCCTACTGGTGTGCAGGATCAGTGAAGGCAGTCTACTGGTGTGCAGGATCAGTGAAGGCAGCCTACTGGTGTGCAGGATCAGTGAAGGCAGTCTACTGGTGTGCAGGATCAGTGAAGGCAGCCTACTGGTGTGCAGGATCAGTGAAGGCAGCCTACTGGTGTGCAGGATCAGTGAAGGCAGCCTACTGGTGTGCAGGATCAGTGAAGGCAGCCTACTGGTGTGCAGGATCAGTGAAGGCAGCCTACTGGTGTGCAGGATCAGTGAAGGCAGCCTACTGGTGTGCAGGATCAGTGAAGGCAGCCTACTGGTGTGCAGGATCAGTGAAGGCAGCCTACTGGTGTGCAGGATCAGTGAAGGCAGCCTACTGGTGTGCAGGATCAGTGAAGGCAGTCTACTGGTGTGCAGGATCAGTGAAGGCAGTCTACTGGTGTGCAGGATCAGTGAAGGCAGCCTACTGGTGTGCAGGATCAGTGAAGGCAGCCTACTGGTGTGCAGGATCAGTGAAGGCAGCCTACTGGTGTGCAGGATCAGTGAAGGCAGTCTACTGGTGTGCAGGATCAGTGAAGGCAGTCTACTGGTGTGCAGGATCAGTGAAGGCAGTCTACTGGTGTGCAGGATCAGTGAAGGCAGCCTACTGGTGTGCAGGATCAGTGAAGGCAGCCTACTGGTGTGCAGGATCAGTGAAGGCAGCCTACTGGTAGCTCCTTGTGTAGAATGGATAGTTCAGTGTAGCAGGTCCACACACCTCACTCCCTTAATTATATATCGTTCGGTTTATAAAATTTGGGTTTATTAAAGCACGTGTCTTTGATCTTGCATATAAACATGGTGTTCAACACTATCAGTTGCCTAGATGTGTGTAGAGTCACACACCAGTGGCTAGACTTTTTTAATTTTAGTGTTTTTTTCTGTGTTATTTCGAGGAAGTATATTATTCAAGTTTGTGGTGTGGCAGGAAGGATGAAGAAGGCAGGGTGGAAGAAGAAAGAAGCGAATAGAGGAAATGGATGAATGAGGGGAGAGGAGAGGGAAGCGGGGTAGAAAGTTCTCTCACCTGCTTCCTGCCTTTCACCTCGCCAATTCCACCACAAACCAGCAACGCACTAATCCTATCCTTTTTTTGTTTTTTTTTAGTTAATTACGCAAGGCGATGCGTTCATGCATGCCGTGGCGGTGCGTCAGGACGGCCAGGTATGCTCTCATCGTGCGTCACGCAGTGTGCACAAGAACCAGCAACACCCTCTGCTTTCCTCCTCAGTAATTTGCTTGCGGTGCTCTGTAGTGAACTCAGTGATTGTGCTGTCAGATAACACTCTTTCATCTTCTCTTTTTCATTGTTTTATCTTCTCATTCTTAACAGCAAAATATAAATATTTCATGTTTACATTCGCTATATGACCCTCACGGATTTAGCGAATCTTATATAATAATTAATAAAAATGTTGTGTTTACACTGGGTGGAGCATTGTAAGGTATTTCATGAGCAACTAAACCCGTGTGGGTGATACAGCACAATGAGTGGAGAGACTCGTGCTTTGTTGGCTTAATCGCGGCTCGATCTATGATCATTCAGGCTGTTGTTGATGGCAAGAGTGCGCCCCATACACGCCATACACGCCCAACACGCCACAGGCACCGTGGACGAGTGTAGCACAAGAGGAGGTTATTAACCAGGTGTTGTTCATTACTTCCTGCCAGGTAGAGAATGCCAGCGAGGAGGTTACGTCGGAGAAGCTGATGGGTATCTTCCTCGCCAGCAAAAACAAAACACACACACACACCACACACACACACACACACACACACACACACACACACACACACACACACACACACACACACACACACACACACACACACTGGCTCAGGAACCAAGCTTGCTATGTTGCAGGTACTCACAGGTCTGGGCGGAATTGGCCTGGGTTCTGATTTACCACCCCAGTTCCAGGTTCCACTTGATAACCTCGTAGATAACCTCTCAGTTCGACTGCTATTAATCTACAAATGAGCCCAAGAGCCCATGTCCCGATAGTGGGACGACTGTGTGTTATGTGCCTGGCGCCACGCCTCAAGGCTACACTATCTTGCCATTTTTCCTCTACAAGAACCAGGACTGTTCCGACATCTATCATAAAAAATTGCGGATCCATACCATGAGTAACAAGTGAACGCATTTATCAGGGCGGAAGACGTAAACCTAGCTATAAAACGACTGTAATATGATAGGTTAGCCATTGCTAAAGGCAGACTGTGTGTGTGTGTGTGTGTGTGTGTGTGTGTGTGTGTGTGAGAGAGAGAGAGAGAGAGAGAGAGATGTAGTATCGCTTTATAGTTGAGGTATAGGTGTATATAGAGAGGGCTGTTCCTGCAGCCCTTCTGCCATGAGTGTGAGAACAGTTTAATGTGGGGTGTTCTTGACAACCAGGTCTGTGTACTCTAAGGTGTGCAGTGTTTTCCCTCCCATGATGAAGTGCAGTGAAATAACCAAGACGGAATCACCGCTTAACATGCATTCGCTCTTCTGTTTTCCTGAGGCACCTCTGGCCTCGTTCTCTGTCCAGTCTGCGTACGAGTTTGTGTACAGTTATCTGCGCGTTACATGTATGTAAATAAAGGAACAGGTATGCTTCTGCATTGGTTTCTTTGTCGAATAATTTCTGAAATATTCCAGCAGTTCCATTTACTAACCTCCTGAACCACATTCCAGTAGTCTGTCGCTTGGCAAAAGATCACTGACAAGTGTGCAGCTGGCACGGTGTTGTTGCTTAGTTTACAGTGGCAGCCTCTTGTTCTCTCTCTTGGTACTGACATGTTCTATATAAGTTCATCGTATCTTTTTATCTCTATGTATGTAGTTGTGATATGTGTGTGGTTATCCAGTCTGCTATATATGTAGTTATCTTGTCTCACATATGTACTGTTACTCAGTCATACCCCCCAACTTTGGACATTTTTATTCCTTTTTTGTAACTCAGTTTGTTTACTTTGGTAATTTTTTAACATCTCTCAGGACCTTTCCAAGGTGGATCGTGAGTAGACTGTAGCCACTTCGGCTCATAACCGATGGATCAGAGTTTGATCCGGGAAGGAGAAGGAATATTTGGTATGTTTCCTCACACACACAAGAACACAAGAACGGGGGAATACTGCAGTAAGCCTACTGGCCTATGCTGCGCAGGTCCAACTCACACCCATTCATGTACCCGTCCGACCTGTATTAAAAGCTGCCCAATGTTCTTTTCCCCAGGAAGACTCGTGCCGGGAGAGGCCTACCAATGACACTACTCACAAGTATGGAAGTGAGCCCTTCTCAAGGGCTACTACTACTACTACTACTACCAGTAAACAAACTACTACTACTACTACTACAACCAGAAAACTACTACTACTACTACTACTACTACTACTACTACTACTACTACTACTACTACTCTGCTTCTGCTGCTGTTATATTTAGTCATTTCCGTATTGGACTGAAGAAATCTACTGCACATGTCTTACTCAGTTTTCGTGTCGCTAATGTATATTATTATGAGTCATACAGCGTCTGAGGAACAGGAGATAAAATGTGATCCGAGGAAGAGGAGCTTAGCTCCCGGCCCGAGAGCGAGTTTACTAATAAATAATTTTATGGTATGTTGTGAGCGCTAGCTAGTAAGACAACCAACGTTCTCAAGAACGGCAAGACTAATGTTTCTTAGATGCTAGACGTAACAGTAGAATCTTTATCAATGGAGATCTGTGTGCGTGCGTGCGTGCCCGTCCATGTGCATGATATATAGTCAGTGAGGGCGGGGCGAAGTTACATACCCAAGCACAAAGGTATAATGTTTGCAGTTTGGGGTACGACTATATCTTCGTGCTACTGAATAATGAGCGACTGTTGATGGTGCAAGGCGTGCACTGACACCCTTGTTGCTCCTGCATTCTGGGTCATCTTGGGAGCCTCCAGCATCTTCCGGGTGATGCAAAGAATAGCTCAGTTTGGTCTAGTGGTTAAGCATCGCTTAGATTGTCTTGGAGCTCACGGATCATATCCAGGACCCTCTGTAAGACCGAAGCGCCGATCAGATTGTCCTGGAGCCGGCGGAAAAATTATCTGAGATGCTAATTACTGGTTTTTCGACATCGGGCATAAATGAATCTGGATCACCCGTGTTTCCTCGCACACGAGATGATTATCAGCGAAAATCAACGAGAAAGTATTGTATTAACGTACGTATGTGTGTGCGCGTGTGCGTGTGCGTGTGCGTGTGCGTGTGCGTGTGCGTGTGTGTGTGTGTGCGTGCGTGCGTGTGTGCATGCGTGCGTGCAACTTGCAGGTACCTAGAGGCTGTAACATCCATCACAAGCACCTCCCAACACCATCGCCATTAGACACGCTACCTTGTGTTTATGGCGGAGGGACAGAGGTTCAAGACGCAGATTCCATCTAGATACTCAGATCGCATCAAGATATTGTGCTTGAAACTTTTATTCACTCATCTTTTACTTTGAGAAATTTGTACGTGGGAAACATCAGTCGCAGGACACGACAGTGAGACACCCAGAGTGAGATGATCTTTACTTGTTCCTGCCAGTGACTCTTAGACAGTGACTGTAGGGGATCCAGCAACTTGGACCAGCATCGCTGGACGCCCTGGAAAGACAGTGATCTGTGTTGTGAAGCTTCCAGGGTACGCCACTCTCTTACCCCCTGCCTTCCTATCACCACCGACTACACCACTATCTTACACCCTGCCTTCCTATCACCATCCACTACACCACTCTTTCCCCCTGCCTTCTTATCACCATCCACTACACCACTCTTACCCCCTGCCTTCCTATCACCACCGACTACACCACTATCTTACCCCCTGCCTTCCTATCACCATCCACTACACCACTCTCTTACCCCCTGCCTTCCTATCACCATCCACTACACCACTCTCTTACCCCCTGCCTTCCTATCACCACCGACTACACCACTCTCTTACACCCTGCCTTCCTATCACCATCCACTACACCACTCTTACCCCCTGCCTTCCTATCACCACCCACTACACCACTCTCTTACCCCCTGCCTTCCTATCACCACCCACTACACCACTCTCTTACCCCCTACCTTCCTATCACCACCCACTACACCACTCTCGTTACCCCTGCTACACCATCACCACCCACTACACCACTCTCGTTACCCCTGCTACACCATCACCACCCACTACACCACTCTCGTTACCCCTGCTACACCATCACCACCCACTACACCACTCTCGTTACCCCTGCTACACCATCACCACCCACTACACCACTCTCGTTACCCCTGCTACACCATCACCACCCACTACACCACTCTTGTTACCCCTGCTACACCATCACCACCCACTACACCACTCTCGTTACCCCTGCTACACCATCACCACCCACTACACCACTCTTGTTACCCCTGCTACACCATCACCACCCACTACACCACTCTCGTTACCCCTGCTACACCATCACCACCCACTACACCACTCTCGTTACCCCTGCTACACCATCACCACCCACTACACCACTCTTGTTACCCCTGCTACACCATCACTACCCACTACACCACTCTTGTTACCCCTGCTACACCATTACTACCCACTACACCACTCTTGTTACCCCTGCTACACCATCACCACCCACTACACCACTCTTGTTACCCCTGCTACACCATCACCACCCACTACACCACTCTTGTTACCCCTGCTACACCATCACTACCCACTACACCACTCTTGTTACCCCTGCTACACCATCACTACCCACTACACCACTCTTGTTACCCCTGCTACACCATCACTACCCACTACACCACTCTTGTTAGCCCTGCTACACCATCACCACCCACTACACCACTCTCGTTACCCCTGCTACACCATCACTACCCACTACACCACTCTTGTTACCCCTGCTACACCATCACCACCCACTACACCACTCTAGTTACCCCTGCTACACCATCACCACCCACTACACCACTCTCGTTACCCCTGCTACACCATCACCACCCACTACACCACTCTCGTTACCCCTACTACACCATCACTACCCACTACACCACTCTTGTTACCCCTGCTACACCATCACTACCCACTACACCACTCTTGTTACCCCTGCTACACCATCACTACCCACTACACCACTCTTGTTACCCCTGCTACACCATCACTACCCACTACACCACTCTTGTTACCCCTGCTACACCATCACCACCCACTACACCACTCTTGTTACCCCTGCTACACCATCACTACCCACTACACCACTCTTGTTACCCCTGCTACACCATCACTACCCACTACACCACTCTCGTTACCCCTGCTACACCATCACTACCCACTACACCACTCTCGTTACCCCTGCTACACCATCACCACCCACTACACCACTCTCGTTACCCCTGCTACACCATCACTACCCACTACACCACTCTTGTTACCCCTGCTACACCATCACCACCCACTACACCACACTAACCCACCCACTATATACTTCATCCATCACATTTTCCTGTAAGCTTCATCACACCTTCCCTACACCTGCCACCTCGGGTTTTCCTCTCTCTCTCTCTCTCTCTCTCTCTCTCTCTCTCTCTCTCTCTCTCTCTCTCTCTCTCTCTCTCTCTCTCTCTCTCTCTCTCTCTCTCTCCGTGTGTTATCGTCACCGTCCACCCCAAAAGAAAGCGGAAGAAGCAGATTTCGCGGAGTTTTCTTTTTCTTTTTTTCTTTTTTTTGACTTGACCGCGATGTGACTTTGTTTTTGCTGTTATTGTTTCCTTTGTTGTTTTTGTTCTTGGTTTTAGTTGTTGCTTCTTTTGTTTTTGTTTTTTTGTTGTTAATGATACTCAAGACATTGCATTTAAAAAAAATCTTTGAGCAGCCTGGTTGTTGTGCTGGCACTGGAATGCGGGCATCCAGAACTAACAGTCTCGCTGATCAGAAGGACTGTATCCAAGCCAGGTCTCAAGGGCGATTACCCCCCCCTCGACAAACCCTCACGGGTTGAGTGCCGCCCACCAATAAACTCACCACTTAATATAAAGACTTTAAACAAAAAAATATCGCTCAGCTCCCTGGGTGTTGAGGATCAATTTCATTTCCGTCGCTACAGGAAAAAAAATAGATCATACGAACGAGTGTGAGGAGACCAAGACTGTTGAGCCATAGTGTACGCAGGATGAGTACAGTGAGACCAGCTGACTTGACCAAGTTCTAAGATATGAGAAACATGATTTAATAAAGCTCTACACAGAGTGAAACATGATAAGCTTTATACAGAAACACGATAAAGCTCTATACATAATGAAACATGGTAAAGCTCTACATAGTGAAACGCAATAAAGCTTTACATAGTGAAACATGATAAAGCTCTACAAAGAGTGAAACAAGACTTGATAAAGCTCTACACAGTGAAACATGACATGATGAATCTCTACATAGAGGAAAGCGTTTTCCAAACATAACTTGTTCATTAGCATATACTAATATTCGTCAGCAAGACGTTAGTGTCATCCATCACACGAAGGATTAAGACGCTGACTTATCTTCAAGTAATGACTGCTGACGTATCAACGTAATCACAGCTTCCACCATTAAAAAAAAAACTAATTTCGTATTAACGTCTTCCAGGATATAAACGCAGTGAACTCAAAAGACAAATGCTATCGTTATAGGTACAGAGAGTGTTGCCACCCGAGGTCAATATTTTTTCCCTCCCAGTTATTAAGCGAGCCGGAGAGGCATCGCTGGAATGTTGGTGTCATTGTGATGTTCCTCGTCTCCAACTAGACCAGACCGACGTGTTTTTACTTCCTGGCCCATTTTGTGTGAAATATCTCGTTATCTTTATCTGCTCTATCACTTGTGTCATGGCGGTCTCTATACGATCCAGTCCCTCGTTAAGGGCATTCTACCCTGCATAGCATAGGCTCTCTCTCTCTCTCTCTCTCTCTCTCTCTCTCTCTCTCTCTCTCTCTCTCTCTCTCTCTCTCTCCGCATATCGCCTCATCTCTCTCCTTTTCTTTATTCAAGTCCTCATCCTTATCTTTCTTCTTTTCATCTACTTTCTCCTATTCATCCGCCATCATTTCTTCCTCCTTATCGTCCTTCCCCTTAATATTCTTTTGTTTTTATTCTCTTCGACCTCTTCCTTTTCTTCTTCCTCTTTCTCCACCAGCACAAGATGTTAACAGTTCCAGCTGCTGGAGCTCCACTGAGCTCCGTTGTGTCCCTGGACGCTCATGTCTGCTCACTACAGCTCCATGGCCCTCTGCCACGCTCTTAAAAATTCATAGAAGATAAAAAGGTTAATATTGTACTAACACTGTTTTTTACAGAGTCATATTCGTCAAGTGTGTTGACTTGTTTTTATGTTTGTTCACATTGTGATCTTTTGACTTGTTGTGTAAATTAGTTATGTTTTGTTAGTCTGTTTACCTCTCTGTCCTTCGAGACAATTTACGGATGATAATTTGCATGTTGTATCTTAGTCTTTGTATTTTTCTTTCCTTCTTTCTTTGGGCAGATTCGAAGATAAGCGTCCTTGAAGCTAGGGCAGGAAACTGCTCCCCTGTTTTGGTAATGATTGCCGCTGTGCAACTCCCAGGTCTATTTTCAACCGTAACTCGAGAGCAGAGAAGACTGTGAAGTTGAATCTTCTGACTGACTGACTCTTGGCAATACTCGGCAGAGCTTTTATGTTATGTTAAGAACTTCGTCTAATTCCTCATTATATCATTTTGTAATTAGGCTTTGTTGTCCTTGTTTTCGTCGTTATGTTTGTAAGAGTGTTAGTATGTCTCTCTCTCTCTCTCTCTCTCTCTCTGTCTCCTCTCACACACACACACAAACGGCTCCACTTTGCCTGGGCAGTATGTATAGAGTACGGTCAAGCCA
Source organism: Cherax quadricarinatus (assembly GCF_038502225.1). Lineage (NCBI taxonomy): Eukaryota > Metazoa > Arthropoda > Malacostraca > Decapoda > Parastacidae > Cherax > Cherax quadricarinatus. Next base: position 27,557,504 of record NC_091310.1, on the reverse strand, counting down.
TCACCCACCACCACTATAACTTAACCTTGTATATTAAGTGTCAAAACATATACGGTGTCTCCTGCTCGAGGCGTTACGTGTTTGTCCTCCTCCTTTGGCCAACTTAAGTTTTTACAATGACCACACCTTCCCTTTCGGCACTCTTGTTAATGGTGTTAAGAATGCTTTATCTGCTGTTTTTAGTCTCTTCGTCAGGAATAAATCAGACGCGGGTCTCTGTAATCATGTCTGAGATGGTGAGTTAAGTCTTCATTATTTTTCTCGAAATCTTTAACGATCTTATAAGTGGTTATATCTGGTGTTTCCGTAAGACAGCTAGAACACCACTTTTCAGTTGTTGAAATTCTCATTTGTTACCCCTGATGGACATTTCGTAGCGTAGTATTGGACAGGAGAATCTAATAGCACCACCAACACTCTACCACTGAATGTTTCAATTCTGATCAGCCGTTTCTTGTGAGCTTTTTTTTGTCTTGGTTCCTTTACTTTAAAGTTGGCCGCAGTGTACTGTAAGCTTCTCACTACTTTAGTTGGAGTTTTCTTTATAATTATTCCTCATAATCGTATACTGAATGTAAGCAAAAGTTTGTGTGATTTATCTGATATCTTTCACGTTTAAGAAAAGAAAAAGAAAAGAGTAGTAATCCTGACAGAACTAAACGTTTAACGGATTGTTTGAGCCCGTCATGAGAGGATGATAGAACCTTCCTGGATGGTTGCTGTCTACCATCCTCCAGTACTTACTGCCTGAGGCCATCTCTCCCAAGAATGTACATGGTATTTTTAATGTATCACTTAAGCCTTTTATTTTATACTTATATCCTTGTATTGTCAGTATATCCTTTAAATCTTGTGTATCATTTTTCATAATAAGGTAAGAGAAGCAGAATGCTCAAACAGACTCTAGAAGAAATCTCAAGCATTTTTCCTCTAGGTCATTTTATTATTTCTCCACAGACTTGTTTTTGATATTTTCCGCTTTCTGTAGTTGTGATCTTTCTGCTATGGGGACACCCACGGACCCCCTACACCTAATAATTATCAACAGGCAAACCAACCACATTAAGGGCCATTGTAGTGTAAACAGAATGGTAGTTAAGAGCAATTTACTTGCCAAACTTTCCATGTCGTAATGAGATTATTGCGTCATGAATGCCAAGTGACAAATAACCCCAACGAGTATGAATAATGAGGGTGATTCCAGAGCGAGGACTGTGTTGGCTCTCCGCAGAACCGGGTTCTAATCCCGGTTAGCGATGTGAGAGTGTTGGAAAGTGTCTGAGAACAAACGTGATTTCTGTTACAATGGGGAACTATTAAGAGACAAAACAATCTCGAGTACAATAAAATCAGATCACAATCCCAGTGCTGTGCAAACAAGCATAAATTAAATCTGGATAACTTAAGAGATAGTATCAATAGTGAAAGAATCGACTTGGATGAAGTAAAGGCGAAACTAACAAACCTTCCATGAAAACCCAGAGAAGTGGTAACCCAGAGAAGTGGTAACCCAGAGCAGTGGTAACCCAGAGCAGTGGTAACCCAGAGCAGTGGTAACCCAGAGCAGTGGTAACCCAGAGAAGTGGTAACCCAGAGCAGTGGTAACCCAGAGCAGTGGTAACCCAGAGCAGTGGTAACCCAGAGCAGTGGTAACCCAGAGCAGTGGTAACCCAGAGCAGTGGTAACCCAGAGCAGTGGTAACCCAGAGCAGTGGTAACCCAGAGCAGTGGTAACCCAGAGCAGTGGTAACCCAGAGCAGTGGTAACCCAGAGCAGTGGTAACCCAGAGCAATGGTAACCCAGAGCAGTGGTAACCCAGAGCCCAGAGCAGTGGTAACCCAGAGCCCAGAGCAGTGGTAACCCAGAGCAGTGGTAACCCAGAGCAGTGGTAACCCAGAGCAGTGGTAACCCAGAGCAGTGGTAACCCAGAGCAATGGTAACCCAGAGCAGTGGTAACCCAGAGCAGTGGTAACCCAGAGCAGTGGTAACCCAGAGCAGTGGTAACCCAGTGGTAACCCAGCAGTGGTAACCCAGACAAGTCGTAACCCAGAGCAGTGGTAACCCAGAGCAGTGGTAACCCAGAGCAGTGGTAACCCAGAGCAGTGGTAACCCAGAGCAGTGGTAACCCAGAGCAGTGGTAACCCAGAGCAATGGTAACCCAGAGCAGTGGTAACCCAGAGCAGTGGTAACCCAGAGCAGTGGTAACCCAGAGCAGTGGTAACCCAGAGCAGTGGTAACCCAGAGCAGTGGTAACCCAGAGCAGTGGTAACCCAGAGCAGTGGTAACCCAGAGCAGTGGTAACCCAGAGCAGTGGTAACCCAGAGCAATGGTAACCCAGAGCAGTGGTAACCCAGAGCAGTGGTAACCCAGAGCAGTGGTAACCCAGAGCAGTGGTAACCCAGAGCAGTGGTAACCCAGAGCAGTGGTAACCCAGAGCAGTGGTAACCCAGAGCAGTGGTAACCCAGAGCAGTGGTAACCCAGAGCAGTGGTAACCCAGAGCAGTGGTAACCCAGAGCAGTGGTAACCCAGAGCAGTGGTAACCCAGAGCAGTGGTAACCCAGAGCAGTGGTAACCCAGAGCAGTGGTAACCCAGAGCAGTGGTAACCCAGAGCAGTGGTAACCCAGAGCAGTGGTAACCCAGAGCAATGGTAACCCAGAGCAGTGGTAACCCAGAGCAGTGGTAACCCAGAGCAGTGGTAACCCAGAGCAATGGTAACCCAGAGCAGTGGTAACCCAGAGCAGTGGTAACCCAGAGCAGTGGTAACCCAGAGCAGTGGTAACCCAGAGCAGTGGTAACCCAGAGCAGTGGTAACCCAGAGCAGTGGTAACCCAGAGCAGTGGTAACCCAGAGCAGTGGTAACCCAGAGCAGTGGTAACCCAGAGCAGTGGTAACCCAGAGCAGTGGTAACCCAGAGCAGTGGTAACCCAGAGCAGTGGTAACCCAGAGCAATGGTAACCCAGAGCAGTGGTAACCCAGAGCAGTGGTAACCCAGAGCAGTGGTAACCCAGAGCAGTGGTAACCCAGAGCAGTGGTAACCCAGAGCAGTGGTAACCCAGAGCAGTGGTAACCCAGAGCAGTGGTAACCCAGAGCAGTGGTAACCCAGAGCAGTGGTAACCCAGAGCAGTGGTAACCCAGAGCAGTGGTAACCCAGAGCAGTGGTAACCCAGAGCAGTGGTAACCCAGAGCAGTGGTAACCCAGAGCAGTGGTAACCCAGAGCAGTGGTAACCCAGAGCAGTGGTAACCCAGAGCAGTGGTAACCCAGAGCAGTGGTAACCCAGAGCAGTGGTAACCCAGAGCAGTGGTAACCCAGAGCAGTGGTAACCCAGAGCAGTGGTAACCCAGAGCAGTGGTAACCCAGAGCAGTGGTAACCCAGAGCAATGGTAACCCAGAGCAGTGGTAACCCAGAGCAATGGTAACCCAGAGCAGTGGTAACCCAGAGCAGTGGTAACCCAGAGCAATGGTAACCCAGAGCAGTGGTAACCCAGAGCAGTGGTAACCCAGAGCAGTGGTAACCCAGAGCAGTGGTAACCCAGAGCAGTGGTAACCCAGAGCAGTGGTAACCCAGAGCAGTGGTAACCCAGAGCAGTGGTAACCCAGAGCAGTGGTAACCCAGAGCAGTGGTAACCCAGAGCATTGGCAACCCAGAGCAATGGTAACCCAGAGCAGTGGTAACCCAGAGCAGTGGTAACCCAGAGCAGTGGTAACCCAGAGCAGTGGTAACCCAGAGCAGTGGTAACCCAGAGCAGTGGTAACCCAGAGCAGTGGTAACCCAGAGCAGTGGTAACCCAGAGCAGTGGTAACCCAGAGCAATGGTAACCCAGAGCAGTGGTAACCCAGAGCAAACCCAGAGCAGTGGTAACCCAGAGCAGTGGTAACCCAGAGCAATGGTAACCCAGAGCAGTGGTAACCCAGAGCAGTGGTAACCCAGAGCAGTGGTAACCCAGAGCAGTGGTAACCCAGAGCAGTGGTAACCCAGAGCAGTGGTAACCCAGAGCAGTGGTAACCCAGAGCAGTGGTAACCCAGAGAAGTGGTAACCCAGAGCAGTGGTAACCCAGAGAAGTGGTAACCCAGAGCAGTGGTAACCCAGAGCAGTGGTAACCCAGAGCAGTGGTAACCCAGAGCAGTGGTAACCCAGAGCAGTGGTAACCCAGAGCAGTGGTAACCCAGAGCAGTGGTAACCCAGAGCAGTGGTAACCCAGAGCAGTGGTAACCCAGAGCAGTGGTAACCCAGAGCAGTGGTAACCCAGAGCAGTGGTAACCCAGAGCAGTGGTAACCCAGAGCAGTGGTAACCCAGAGCAGTGGTAACCCAGAGCAATGGTAACCCAGAGCAGTGGTAACCCAGAGCAGTGGTAACCCAGAGCAGTGGTAACCCAGAGCAGTGGTAACCCAGAGCAGTGAGTAACCCAGAGCAATGGTGGTAACCCAGAGCAATGGTAACCCAGAGCAGTGGTAACCCAGAGCAGTGGTAACCCAGAGCAGTGGTAACCCAGAGCAGTGGTAACCCAGAGCAGTGGTAACCCAGAGCAGTGGTAACCCAGAGCAGTGGTAACCCAGAGCAGTGGTAACCCAGAGCAGTGGTAACCCAGAGCAGTGGTAACCCAGAGCAGTGGTAACCCAGAGCAGTGGTAACCCAGAGCAGTGGTAACCCAGAGCAGTGGTAACCCAGAGCAGTGGTAACCCAGAGCAGTGGTAACCCAGAGCAGTGGTAACCCAGAGAAGTAACCAGAGCAATGGTGGTAACCCAGAGCAGTGGTAACCCAGAGAGTGGTAACCCAGAGCAGTGGTAACCCAGAGCAGTGGTAACCCAGAGCAGTGGTAACCCAGAGCAATGGTAACCCAGAGCAGTGGTAACCCAGAGCAGTGGTAACCCAGAGCAGTGGTAACCCAGAGCAGTGGTAACCCAGAGCAGTGGTAACCCAGAGCAGTGGTAACCCAGAGCAATGGTAACCCAGAGCAGTGGTAACCCAGAGCAGTGGTAACCCAGAGCAGTGGTAACCCAGAGCAATGGTAACCCAGAGCAGTGGTAACCCAGAGCAATGGTAACCCAGAGCAGTCGTAACCCAGAGCAGTGGTAACCCAGAGCAATGGTAACCCAGAGCAATGGTAACCCAGAGCAATGGTAACCCAGAGCAATGGTAACGCAGAGCAGTCGTAACCCAGAGCAATGGTAACCCAGAGCAGTGGTAACCCAGAGCAATGGTAACCCAGAGCAGTCGTAACCCAGAGCAGTGGTAACCCAGAGCAATGGTAACCCAGAGCAGTGGTAACCCAGAGCAATGGTAACCCAGAACAGTGGTAACCCAGAGCAGTGGTAACCCAGAGCAGTGGTAACCCAGAGCAATGGTAACCCAGAGCAGTGGTAACCCAGAGCAGTGGTAACCCAGAGCAGTGGTAACCCAGAGCAGTGGTAACCCAGAGCATTGGCAACCCAGAGCAGTGGTAACCCAGAGCAGTGGTAACACAGAGCAATGGTAGCCCAGAGCAGTGGTAACACAGAGCAATGGTAGCCCAGAGCAGTGGTAACCCAGAGCAGTGGTAACCCAGAGCAGTGGTAACCCAGAGCAGTGGTAACAAAGCAATGGTAACCCAGAGCAGTGGTAACCCAGAGCAATGGTAACCCAGAGCAGTGGTAACCCAGAGCAATGGTAACCCAGAGCAGTGGTAACCCAGAGCAATGGTAACCCAGAGCAGTGGTAACCCAGAGCAGTGGTAACCCAGAGCAATGGTAACCCAGAGCAGTGGTAACCCAGAGCAGTGGTAACCCAGAGCAGTGGTAACCCAGAGCAATGGTAACCCAGAGCAGTGGTAACCCAGAGCAGTGGTAACCCAGAGCAATGGTAACCCAGAGCAATGGTAACCCAGATCAGTGGTAACCCAGAGCAGTGGTAACACAGAGCAATGGTAACCCAGAGCAGTGGTAACCCAGAGCAATGGTAACCCAGAGCAGTGGTAACCCAGAGCAATGGTAACCCAGAGCAGTGGTAACCCAGAGCAATGGTAACCCAGAGCATTGGTAACACAGAGCAATGGTAGCCCAGAGCAGTGGTAACACAGAGCAATGGTAGCCCAGAGCAGTGGTAACCCAGAGCAGTGGTAACCCAGAGCAGTGGTAACCCAGAGCAATGGTAACCCAGAGCAGTGGTAACACAAAGCAATGGTAACCCAGAGCAGTGGTAACCCAGAGCAATGGTAACCCAGAGCAGTGGTAACCCAGAGCAATGGTAACCCAGAGCAGTGGTAACCCAGAGCAATGGTAACCCAGAGCAGTGGTAACCCAGAGCAGTGGTAACCCAGAGCATTGGCAACCCAGAGCAGTGGTAACCCAGAGCAGTGGTAACCCAGAGCAGTGGTAACACAGAGCAATGGTAGCCCAGAGCAGTGGTAACCCAGAGCAGTGGTAACCCAGAGCAATGGTAACCCAGAGCAATGGTAACCCAGAACAGTGGTAACCCAGAGCAGTGGTAACACAGAGCAATGGTAACCCAGAGCAGTGGTAACCCAGAGCAATGGTAACCCAGAGCAGTGGTAACCCAGAGCAATGGTAACCCAGAGCAGTGGTAACCCAGAGCAATGGTAACCCAGAGCAGTGGTAACCCAGAGCAATGGTAACCCAGAGCAGTGGTAACCCAAAGCAGTGGTAACCCAGAGCAGTGGTAACCCAGAGCAATGGTAACCCAGAGCATTGGCAACCCAGAGCAATGGTAACCCAGAGCAGTGGTAACCCAGAGCAGTGGTAACCCAGAGCAATGGTAACCCAGAGCAGTGGTAACCCAGAGCAGTGGTAACCCAGAGCAATGGTAACCCAGAACAGTGGTAACCCAGAGCAGTGGTAACCCAGAGCAATGGTAACCCAGAGCAGTGGTAACCCAGAGCAATGGTAACCCAGAGCAGTGGTAACCCAGAGCAATGGTAACCCAGAGCAGTGGTAACCCAGAGAAGTGGTAACCCAGAGAAGTGGTAACCCAGAGCAATGGTAACCCAGAGCAGTGGTAACCCAGAGCAGTGGTAACCCAGAGCAATGGTAACCCAGAGCAGTGGTAACCCAGAGCAGTGGTAACCCAGAGCAATGGTAACCCAGAGCAGTGGTAACCCAGAGCAATGGTAACCCAGAGCAGTGGTAACCCAGAGCAATGGTAACCCAGAGCAGTGGTAACCCAGAGCAATGGTAACCCAGAGCAGTGGTAACCCAGAGCAATGGTAACCCAGAGCAGTGGTAACCCAGAGCAATGATAACCCAGAGCAGTGGTAACCCAGAGCAGTGGTAACCCAGAGCAGTGGTAGCCCAGAGCAGTGGTAACCCAGAGCAATGGTAACCCAGAGCAGTGGTAACCCAGAGCAGTGGTAACCCAGAGCAATGGTAACCCAGAGCAATGGTAACCCAGAGCAATGGTAACCCAGAGCAGTGGTAACCCAGAGCAATGGTAACCCAGAGCAGGGGTAACCCAGAGCAATGTAGGGAAGCTTAAATAGGAAACGTACAAGGTCTGTTAAAATATATCCCGCTGAAAAGCCTAAAAAAATCAAACAGAGAATGTAGAAGACTGGGGAGGCAGAGGGGGGGTAGGGGTAGTAGTAGTGGTAATTGTAGTCGCTGAACTGCTCAAAAAACTGCAGTAGATCATAATTAAGCACTCTTACTACGTCCAATATACACAAAATGAACAAAATATGCCATTCACGAAATTAGAAAGAATCCTAAATTTTAACATACGCGAAATTAAGTCTTGAACCTCTTCCCGTCCTGGTCCTTGACCCTCTTCCCGTTCTAGCCCTTTAACCTCTTCCCGTCCTGGTCCTTGACCCTCTTCCCGTTCTAGCCCTTGAACCTCTTCCCGTCCTGGTCCTTGACCCTCTTCCCGTTCTAGCCCTTGAACCTCTTCCCGTCCTGGTCCTTGACCCTCTTCCCGTTCTAGCCCTTGAACCTCTTCCCGTCCTGACCTTTGAACCTCTTCCCGTTCTAGCCCTTGAGCCTCTTCCTGTCGTGGCCCTTGAACCTCTTCCTGTCGTGGCCCTTGAACCTCTTCCTCTCGTGGCCCTTGAACCTCTTCCTCTCGTGGCCCTTGAACATCTTCCTGTCGTGGCCCTTGAACCTCTTCCTCTCGTGGCCCTTGAACCTCTTCCTCTCGTGGCCTTTGAACCTCTTCCTGTCGTGACCCTTGAACCTCTTCCTCTCGTGGCCCTTGAACCTTTTCCTGTCGTGGCCCTTGAACTTCTTCCTGCCGTGGCCCTTGAACTTCTTCCTATCGTGGCCCTTGAACTTCTTCCTGTCGTAGCCCTTGAACTTCTTCCCATCCTGGCCCTTTACTTCCTGCAGATCCACACACTGATGACCACAAAGAAATGAGCGAAATCTTGGAAAACCAGGATGAATCGCTGTTCATCAATTCAATCGACAACATGAGAAATGAAAATCCATATAATTTTATCAATATTTCTGCATACTCTCTAACTTGTATATCCAACAGATTTCATAAAAAAATAGATAGCATGCCCAAGTATGCAACACCTGGGCCTGATTCCTGAAAGTCAGTATTTATGAAGAACTACAAAATTCCATTAGCACGAGCACTAGTGTTTGAAGGAGCTAAGTCAGGTAAAATTCCCAAGGCCATAAAAACACACGTAGTCACTCTTCACAAAGGTGGCAGCAGAGATATAGAAACCATTACTGACCAGTAGCACTAACATCATGCATCATAAAAACTTTTTTTTTTTTTTTTTTTGCTAAGAGGCCAACATACTCTTGTTTTGTGAAGAATGAACTACACAGCCAAACCAACATGGAATAAGAGCAGGAATTTCGTGCTTGCCGCGCCTATGCCATAATAATAAAATCGAGGCTTTGAAAGAAAACCGAAACGTGGGTGTGATAAACAGTTATACTGCAAATGCATTTGACATATTTGACTATAGAGTGATAGCACATAAAATGAAGTCTATAGGTATAAAATGAAAAGTAGAGTAACGAATATTCGAATTTTTAACAAAGTGGTAGTAAACAAAACAACAAGCTGAGTCTCGGTGAAGTCAAAAGCTCAGTTCGCCAAGGTATGATCTTAGCATTTTCAGTGTTTCTCATCTTCAAAGTACACAATGATAAAAACACTGTCATCTTTTGCAGATGATCCAAAAATAAGCATGAAAATCGCCTCTGTATAAGACACAGAAAAATCGGATAGTTTTCCAATGGTTACGCGAAAATAACACTGTGCTCACCTGTGATGTATCTCTCTTACCTGGATATGGAAAGAAGGAAGAACCCGAAACGAGCACAAAACACAGAATGTAGGAAGACCGTCTGTAGAACATAAAATTGTCAGATGGTATGTCATTTAAAGTACATAGTACAGCAAACGAATCAGACACGAAAATAAATGGCTGGATAATGAGAACTTGAGAAATATGAGAAATAACGCCAATAAAAGTTATTAATGGAGTAAGCACATCCACCCTAGGTTGAGGAACTGATTACCTCAAACTCCTCCTCATCTTCCACATTTCTCTGCATTGGACTGAAGAAGCCACTTCGCAGTGGCGAAACGTTTCCGGAATAAAGATTCCCAGATGTTACACAAGTGTCTCATTTATCAACCTGTCAGTTTTCTAAACTATTTATACGCTATTCAAATTACTTGTGTTCTCACGTCAAGAATATCACTTCTCGTAGCTCCGTTGAAGACCGGAGAGATACCAGACCTAGAAAATGCAAAGATCGCCCATTTAAATAACAAAAAGGCACAATATCGTAACTGGAACCATACGCTGGTTATCTGTGTATCGCCCACTTCCTGGGCCCTGATACAGGGCTCAGGAAATAGTAATCCGGAGCAATTTACAACTATAACATACACAAAGTATCAACAGGTTGGTGCCTCGTAAGTAAACACAAGCTGCTAGTGTGACTGCGCCACTAAGTGACCTGATGACCCACACACACACTGGCAGGAACACTGTAACAAACTCTGTCTTCACGAGGCAACTCGAGCAGTTCCAGTGTGAGGTGCTTACTCTGGCCTGAACTGAGCTGGAACCCGCAGTCTGACTGATAACGCCATCAACCAGGCCTGGTCTGGGACCAAGCTGCATGGCCCATAACACCATTGGAAAAAGGCATTTCCCCCACCACTTTCATACATAAAACTCTGTGAATAAATTCAAGGTGTATTCGTGACTCGTTGAAGAATCAGTGAAACACACACACACACACAGTGAGCACTGTTAAAATAACTAGAGCAGCTGTTACCAGCAGCAGTGGATCTTTCCCACCACCAAAACCACCAACAACAACAGCAGCAGCAGCAGCGAGGTCAACACCGCGGTAAGATGATATTAACATTACTTCGCGGAAACCTTCACAATTATTTTTTTTATGTATCCTAAGAAGGAAGTTTCCCATGACAGGTTGTGCTGGGCTAGTGGGATCATCGTCACGTGACCTGGCAGGTCACTGCTGGTTGAGAGAGACCTGGCTGGTCACTGCTGGTTGTGAGACCTGACAGGTCACTGCTGGTTGTGAGAGATCTGGCTGGTCACTGCTGCTTGTGAGAGACCTGGCTGGTCACTGCTGGTTGTGAGAGACCTGGTAGGTCACTGCTGGTTGTGAGAGACCTGGCAGGTCACTGCTGGTTGTGAGAGATCTGGCTGGTCACTGCTGGTTGTGAGACCTGGCTGGTCACTGCTGGTTGTGAGAGACCTGGAAGGCCACTGATGGTTGTGAGAGACCTGGCAGGTCACTGCTGGTTGTGAGAGACCTGGCAGGTCACTGCTGGTTGTGAGAAACCTGGCAGGTCACTGCTAGTTGTGAGAAACCTGGCAAGTCACTGCTGGTTGTGAGAGACCTGCCTGGTCACTGCTGGTTGTGAGTGACCTGGCTTGTCACTGCTGGTTGTGAGAGACGTGGCAGGTCACTGTTTGAGTGTTTCGCCCTCCAGGAAATTCATCAGGTGAAACATAACCCTCGTTAGTTTTTCTTTCTTATTGGTACGTTTCTTTCTTGTTGGTACGTCTCTCCATCTCCCTGCTCATCCATCCCTCTATCTCCTTGTTCATCCATCCCTCTATCTCCTTGTTCATCCATCCCTCTATCTCCTTGTTCATCCATCCCTCTATCTCCTTGTTCATCCATCCCTCTATCTCCTTGTTCATCCATCCCTCTATCTCCTTGTTCATCCATCCCTCTATCTCCCTGCTCATCCATCCCTCTATCTCCTTGTTCATCCATCCCTCTATCTCCTTGTTCACCCATCCCTCTATCTCCTTGTTCATCCATCCCTCTGTTTCCCTGTTCATCCATCCCTCTGTTTCCCTGTTCATCCATCTGTCTCATCGTCTCCCTGGCAATTATAAAATAATTTTTAAATCTAATAGTTACTAGCTGTACATTTACCTGAGTGCACTAAATATATAACAAACTGTACACCTGCAACAGTGTTCAAACTTGCTGGTACACACACCTGGAGAATGCGTGTTGTGCAGATGTGGAATTATTTATAATATAAGTGACGCGTGTAAACAGTGCTAATTATTTTGTTTACTGTTTGCAACTCACGTGTGTCCTAGTGTTCTTGTTCTAGCAGTGAATTGTGTACATCTTTCTTGCTTACCAATGTTTTACTTGCTTATTTTGTTGCCTATATGAAAGATAAATTTAAAGAGAGAGAGAGAGAGAGAGATGCTTCATATTAAAGTGTTTATCGTATAGCAAAAATACATCTCAGTAATACATTGACCCTGTGCCCCCTAACACTGTGTTAGTCTGCCACTGTAGCATTCTTAGTGAGCATGGAGGCTTCTTAGTGAGCATGGAGGCTTCTTAGTGAGCATGGAGGCTTCTTAGTGAGCATGGAGGCTTCTTAGTGGGCATGGAGGCTTCTTAGTGAGCATTGAGGCTTCTTAATGAGCATGGAGGCTTCTTAGTGAGCATGGAGGCTTCTTAGTGGGCATGGAGGCTTCTTAATGAGCATGGAGGCTTCTTAGTGAGCATGGAGGCTTCTTAGTGAGCATTGAGGCTTCTTAGTGAGCATGGAGGCTTCTTAGTGAGCATGGAGGCTTCTTAGTGGGCAGGGAGGCTTCTTAGTGAGCATTGAGGCTTCTTAATGAGCATGGAGGCTTCTTAGTGAGCTTGGAGGCTTCTTAGTGAACATTGGAGGCTTCTTAGTGAGCATGGAGGCTTCTTAGTGAGCATGGAGGCTTCTTAGTGAGCGTGAAGGCTTCTTAGTGAGCATGGAGGCTTCTTAGTGAGCATGGAGGCTTCTTAGTGAGCATGGAGGCTTCTTAATGAGCATGGAGGCTTCTTAGTGAGCATGGAGGCTTCTTAGTGGGCATGGAGGCTTCTTAGTGAGCATGGAGGCTTCTTAATGAGCATGGAGGCTTCTTAGTGAGCATGGAGGCTTCTTAGTGAGAATGGAGGCTTCTTAGTGAGCATGGAGGCTTCTTAGTGAGCATGGAGGCTTCTTAGTGAGAATGGAGGCTTCTTAGTGAGCATGGAGGCTTCTTAGTGGGAATGGAGGCTTCTTAGTGAGCATGGAGGCTTCTTAATGAGCATGGAGGCTTCTTAGTGAGCATGGAGGCTTCTTAGTGAGCATGGAGGCTTCTTAGTGAGCGTGAAGGCTTCTTAGTGAGCGTGAAGGCTTCTTAGTGAGCATGGAGGCTTCTTAGTGAGCATGGAGGCTTCTTAGTGAGCATGGAGGCTTCTTAATGAGCATGGAGGCTTCTTAGTGAGCATGGAGGCTTCTTAGTGGGCATGGAGGCTTCTTAGTGAGCATGGAGGCTTCTTAGTGAGCATGGAGGCTTCTTAGTGAGCATGGAGGCTTCTTAGTGAGCGCGGAGGCTTCTTAGTGAGCATGGAGGCTTCTTAGTGAGCATGGAGGCTTCTTAGTGAGCATGGAGGCTTTTTAATGAGCATGGAGGCTTCTTAGTGAGCATGGAGGCTTCTTAGTGAGCGTGGAGGCTTCTTAATGAGCGTGGAGGCTTCTTAATGAGCATGGAGGCTTCTTAGTGAGCATGGAGGCTTCTTAGTGAGCATGGAGACTTCTTAGTGAGCGTAGAGGCTTTTTAGTGAGCATGGAGGCTTTTTATTGAGCGTGGAGGCTTCTTATTGAGCGTGGAGTCGTCTTAGTGAGCGTGGAGTCGTCTTAGTGAGCGTGGAGTCGTCTTAGTGAGCGTGGAGTCGTCTTAGTGAGCGTGGAGCCTTCTTAATGAGCGTGGAGTCTTCTTAGTGAGCGTGGAGTCTTCTTAGTGAGCGTGGAGTCGTCTTAGTGAGCGTGGAGTCGTCTTAGTGAGCGTGGAGTCGTCTTAGTGAGCGTGGAGCCTTGTTAATGAGCGTGGATTCTTCTTAGTGAGCATGGAGCCTTGTTAATGAGCGTGGATTCTTCTTAGTGAGCGTGGAGCCTTGTTAATGAGCGTGGATTCTTCTTAGTGAGCGTGGAGCCTTCTTAGTGAGCGTGGAGTCTTCTTAGTGAGCGCGGAGCCTTCTTAGTGAGCGTGGAGCCTTCTTAGTGAGCGTGGAACCTTCTTAGTGAGCGTGGAGCCTTCTTAGTGATCGTGGAGCCTTCTTAGTGATCGTGGAGCCTTCTTAGTGATCGTGGAGCCGCCTTAGTGAGCGTGGAGCCGCCTTAGTGAGCGTGGAGCCGCCTTAGTGCGCGTGGAGCTGACTTAGTGAGCGTGGAGCCGCCTTAGTGAGCGGGGAGCCTTCTTAGTGAGCGCGAAACCTTCTTAGTGAGCCTGGAGCCTTCTTAGTGAGCGTGGAGCCGCCTTAGTGAGCGTGGAGCCTTCTTAGTGAGCGCGGAGCCGCCTTAGTGAGCGTGGAGCCTTCTTAGTGAGCGTGGAGCCTTCTTAGTGAGCGTGAAGCCTTCTTAGTGAGCGTGGAACCTTCTTAGTGAGCGTGGAGCCTTCTTAGTGAGCGTGGAGCCTTCTTAGTGAGCGTGGAGCCTTCTTAGTGAGCGTGGAGCCTTCTTAGTGAGCGTGGAGCCTTCTTAGTGAGCGTGGAGCCTTCTTAGTGAGCGTGGAGCCGCCTTAGTGAGCGTGGAGCCGCCTTAGTGAGCGTGGAGCTGCCTTAGTGAGCGTGGAGCCGCCTTAGTGAGCGGGGAGCCTTCTTAGTGAGCGCGAAACCTTCTTAGTGAGCGTGGAGCCTTCTTAGTGAGCGTGGAGCCTTCTTAGTGAGCGTGGAGCCTTCTTAGTGAGCGCAAAACCTTCTTAGTGAGCGTGGAGCCTTCTTAGTGAGCGTGGAGCCGCCTTAGTGAGCGTGGAGCCTGGTTAGTATGTATGAGACAGACATCAGTTGGTGTAGCAGGTGCAGGTGAGGGAGGGACCAGCACAACACCTGGACCTGACCCTCCCTGGTGCCTAGTGAAGCAGCACGCCCGTCAGGGAGGTGGATGGTAAAGGACGGTGAGGGTATGGGGTAGTGAGGGAGGGCAGGGTGGTGGAGGAGGAGAGGATAGTGAGGGTGGACAGGGTAGTGAGGGAGGACAGAGTGGTGAGGGAGGACAGGGTGGTGAGGGAGGACAGGGTAGTTAGGGGGTACAGGGTAGTTAGGGGGGACAGGGTAGTTAAGAGGGACAGGGTAGTGAGGGAGGACAGGGTAGTGAGGGAGGACAGGGTAGTGAGGGAGGACAGGGTAGTGAGGGAGGACAGGGTAGTGAGGGAGGACAGGGTAGTGAGGGAGGACAGGGTGGTGAGGAAGGACAGGGTGGTGAGGAAGGACAGGGTGGTGAGGAAGGACAGGGTGGTGAGGGAGGACAGGGTAATGAGGGAGGACAGGGTGGTGCGGAAGGACAGGGTGGTGAGGAAGGACAGGGTGGTGAGGAAGGACAGGGTGGTGAGGAAGGACAGGGTGGTGAGGAAGGACAGGGTGGTGAGGAAGGACAGGGTGGTGAGGAAGGACAGGGTAGTGAGGGAGGACAGGGTAGTGAGGGAGGACAGGGTAGTGAGGGAGGACAGGGTAGTGAGGAAGGACAGGGTGGTGAGGAAGGACAGGGTGGTGAGGAAGGACAGGGTGGTGAGGAAGGACAGGGTGGTGAGGAAGGACAGGGTGGTGAGGAAGGACAGGGTGGTGAGGAAGGACAGGGTGGTGAGGAAGGACAGGGTGGTGAGGAAGGACAGGGTGGTGAGGAAGGACAGGGTGGTGAGGAAGGACAGGGTAGTGAGGGAGGACAGGGTAGTGAGGAAGGACAGGGTGGTGAGGAAGGACAGGGTGGTGAGGAAGGACAGGGTGGTGAGGAAGGACAGGGTGGTGAGGAAGGACAGGGTGGTGAGGAAGGACAGGGTGGTGAGGAAGGACAGGGTGGTGAGGAAGGACAGGGTAGTGAGGAAGGACAGGGTAGTGAGGAAGGACAGGGTAGTGAGGAAGGACAGGGTAGTGAGGAAGGACAGGGTGGTGAGGAAGGACAGGGTGGTGAGGAAGGACAGGGTGGTGAGGAAGGACAGGGTGGTGAGGAAGGACAGGGTGGTGAGGAAGGACAGGGTGGTGAGGAAGGACAGGGTGGTGAGGAAGGACAGGGTAGTGAGGGAGGACAGGGTAGTGAGGAAGGACAGGGTGGTGAGGAAGGACAGGGTGGTGAGGAAGGACAGGGTGGTGAGGAAGGACAGGGTGGTGAGGAAGGACAGGGTGGTGAGGAAGGACAGGGTGGTGAGGAAGGACAGGGTGGTGAGGAAGGACAGGGTAGTGAGGAAGGACAGGGTAGTGAGGGAGGACAGGGTAGTGAGGAAGGACAGGGTGGTGAGGAAGGACAGGGTGGTGAGGAAGGACAGGGTGGTGAGGAAGGACAGGGTGGTGAGGGAGGACAGGGTAGTGAGGAAGGACAGGGTGGTGAGGGAGGACAGGGTGGTGAGGAAGGACAGGGTGGTGAGGAAGGACAGGGTGGTGAGGAAGGACAGGGTGGTGAGGAAGGACAGGGTGGTGAGGAAGGACAGGGTGGTGAGGAAGGACAGGGTGGTGAGGAAGGACAGGGTAGTGAGGAAGGACAGGGTAGTGAGGGAGGACAGGGTAGTGAGGAAGGACAGGGTGGTGAGGAAGGACAGGGTGGTGAGGAAGGACAGGGTGGTGAGGAAGGACAGGGTGGTGAGGAAGGACAGGGTGGTGAGGAAGGACAGGGTGGTGAGGAAGGACAGGGTGGTGAGGAAGGACAGGGTGGTGAGGAAGGACAGGGTGGTGAGGAAGGACAGGGTAGTGAGGGAGGACAGGGTAGTGAGGAAGGACAGGGTGGTGAGGAAGGACAGGGTGGTGAGGAAGGACAGGGTGGTGAGGAAGGACAGGGTGGTGAGGAAGGACAGGGTGGTGAGGAAGGACAGGGTGGTGAGGAAGGACAGGGTGGTGAGGAAGGACAGGGTAGTGAGGAAGGACAGGGTAGTGAGGGAGGACAGGGTAGTGAGGAAGGACAGGGTGGTGAGGAAGGACAGGGTGGTGAGGAAGGACAGGGTGGTGAGGAAGGACAGGGTGGTGAGGAAGGACAGGGTGGTGAGGAAGGACAGGGTGGTGAGGAAGGACAGGGTGGTGAGGAAGGACAGGGTAGTGAGGGAGGACAGGGTAGTGAGGAAGGACAGGGTGGTGAGGAAGGACAGGGTGGTGAGGAAGGACAGGGTGGTGAGGAAGGACAGGGTGGTGAGGAAGGACAGGGTGGTGAGGAAGGACAGGGTGGTGAGGAAGGACAGGGTGGTGAGGAAGGACAGGGTGGTGAGGAAGGACAGGGTAGTGAGGGAGGACAGGGTGGTGAGGAAGGACAGGGTAGTGAGGAAGGACAGGGTGGTGAGGAAGGACAGGGTGGTGAGGAAGGACAGGGTGGTGAGGAAGGACAGGGTGGTGAGGAAGGACAGGGTGGTGAGGAAGGACAGGGTGGTGAGGAAGGACAGGGTGGTGAGGAAGGACAGGGTGGTGAGGAAGGACAGGGTGGTGAGGAAGGACAGGGTGGTGAGGAAGGACAGGGTGGTGAGGAAGGACAGGGTGGTGAGGAAGGACAGGGTGGTGAGGAAGGACAGGGTGGTGAGGAAGGACAGGGTGGTGAGGAAGGACAGGGTGGTGAGGAAGGACAGGGTGGTGAGGAAGGACAGGGTGGTGAGGAAGGACAGGGTGGTGAGGAAGGACAGGGTGGTGAGGAAGGACAGGGTGGTGAGGAAGGACAGGGTGGTGAGGAAGGACAGGGTGGTGAGGAAGGACAGGGTGGTGAGGAAGGACAGGGTGGTGAGGAAGGACAGGGTGGTGAGGAAGGACAGGGTGGTGCGGAAGGACAGGGTAGTGAGGAAGGACAGGGTAGTGAGGAAGGACAGGGTGGTGAGGAAGGACAGGGTGGTGAGGAAGGACAGGGTGGTGAGGAAGGACAGGGTGGTGAGGAAGGACAGGGTGGTGAGGAAGGACAGGGTGGTGAGGAAGGACAGGGTGGTGAGGAAGGACAGGGTGGTGAGGAAGGACAGGGTGGTGAGGAAGGACAGGGTGGTGAGGAAGGACAGGGTGGTGAGGAAGGACAGGGTGGTTCTGTCTCTCTCTCTCTCTCTCTCTCTCTCTCTGTCTCTCTCTCTCTCACTCTACCATTACTTTCGTGACTAGTTCCCTTGCATATCTACGAACTATTTTTAATTTCTTAACGTGGGCTCCAAGCTAGAGAGAGAGAGAGAGAGAGAGAGAGAGAGAGAGAGAGAGTGCTAATGATATAAGGTACTGTACACTACCTTCTTTATGATGCACCTTGTTGCGACTTTTTGTCTGCTTCCTGGGTCTCTCTCCACCCTTAACTCCCACTGCTGACCTCCCACCTTCTCTTCCTCTCTCCCTCCCATTCTGTCTCCCTCCATCCCTTCCCTCTCCACCTGCTTCACATATTCTCTTACCCTCCTAATTATGCATGCGTTCATTATGTGTGTGTTTTTATGACAGTTTTCTTGCGTTGTGTGCAACTATATGCATTAACATTGTGTCTAGTTACCAGTAGGTCTCTGAACTGGCCTCTGGTAAATTAATGCTCAGTAATAATGCATTATCCTCCCAGCTTATCATGAACAAGCTAAAGTCTCCCAGCTAAGGCTGGCACATTTC
>NC_091310.1:27424473-27534473 GCF_038502225.1 Cherax quadricarinatus | reverse complement strand
TGGCGACCTGCTAGTTGATCTGGCACTTGGAGGTAGTGATTAAGTTTCCTCTTGACTATTTCTCCACTTGTTCCTGTAGTACTTCTGACATCTGGTGGTAGCAGTCTTCCACGGTTAGCAGACGGAGAACCGAGCCTCCATTACTTACATTAAATTACTCGCACGGGTTTAGCACTCCATATAAATATGGTCATATGATGGAGGCTTTTTGCTGTCTTACAGGTTCACCATCTTAAAAACCAATATCGCATCGCAAGATTGTGCATCCTCGCCCACACTGGGCTTACATAAGTCAGGTGGGTGGAGGCATGAACCCGCCAGTGGTTAGTCAGGTGGGTGGAGGCATGAACCCGCCAGTGTTTAGTCAGGTGGGTGGAGGTGTGTGTGTGTACTCACCTATTTGTGCTTACAGGAGTCGATACATAGCTCCTGGCCCCTCCTCTTCACTAGTCCTACCAGGTAAACTCCAGGTCCTCACTCTGCTCCGTGAGTTTTATCATACCTCGTCTTAAAATTATGTATGGTTCCTGTCTTCACTACCTCACTTGCCAGATTATTCCACTTCCTGACAACTCTATGACTAAAGAAATATTTCCTAATATCTCTTTGACTCGTCTAAGTCTTCAACTTTCAATTGTGACCCCTTGCCTCTGTGTCCCATCTCTGGAACATCCTGTCTCTGTCCATCTTGTCAATTCCTCGCAGTATTTTGTATGTCGTTATCATGTCTCCCCTAACCCTCCTGTCCTCCAGAATCGTTAGTTTAATATGTTTATTATGCACCCCATACCCATCCTGTGGGCGGTAGTCAAAAGATTGCAGGGGTATATAATGGGTCCAGGGACGTCGTCGGGATAATTTCCCTTAACCTTCGTGTGTGTGTGTGTGTGTGTGTGTGTGTGTGTGTGTGTGTGTGTGTGTGTGTGTGTGTGCGCGTGTGCGTGCGTGCGTGCGTGTGTAGTAGTAGTAATAGTTACTATTTGTCAAAGGAACTTGTCGATAGACACTTGACATGATATATATATATATATATATATATATATATATATATATATATATATATATATATATATATATATTTATTTATTTATTTATTTATTTATTTATTTTATCACACTGGCCGATTCCCACCAAGGCAGGGTGGCCCGAAAAAGAAAAATTTTCACCATCATTCACTCCATCACTGTCTTGCCAGAAGGGTGCTTTACACTACAGTTTTTAAACTGCAACATTAACACCCCTCCTTCAGAGTGCAGGCACTGTACTTCCCATCTCCAGGACTCAAGTCCGGCCTGCCGGTTTCCCTGAGCCCCTTCATAAATGTTACTTTGCTCACACTCCAACAGCACGTCAGGTATTAAAAACCATTTGTCTCCATTCACTCCTATCAAACACGCTCACGCATGCCTGCTGGAAGTCCAAGCCCCTCGCACACAAAACCTCCTTTACCCCCTCTCTCCAACCTTTCCTAGGCCGACCCCTACCCCGCCTTCCACTACAGACTGATACACTCTTGAAGTCATTCTGTTTCGCTCCATTCTCTCTACATGTCAGAACCACCTCAACAACCCTTCCTCAGCCCTCTGGACAACAGTTTTGGTAATCCCGCACCTCCTCCTAACTTCCAAACTACGAATTCTCTGCATTATATTCACACCACACATTGCTCTCAGACATGACATCTCCACTGCCTCCAGCCTTCTCCTCGCTGCAACATTCATCACCCATATATATATATATATATATATATATATATATATATATATATATATATATATATATATATATATATATATATTGATGAGGGAAAAAAGGTGAGTGGTGCGTTGAGGTATATGTGGAGTCAAAAAACGTTATCTATGGAGGCAAAGAAGGGAATGTATGAAAGTATAGTAGTACCAACACTCTTATATGGGTATGAAGCTTGGGTGGTAAATGCAGCAGCGAGGAGACGGTTGGAGGCAGTGGAGATGTCTTGTTTAAGGGCAATGTGTGGTGTAAATATTATGCAGAAAATTCGGAGTGTGGAAATTAGGAGAAGGTGTGGAGTTAATAAAAGTATTAGTCAGAGGGCAGAAGAGGGGTTGTTGAGGTGGTTTGGTCATTTAGAGAGAATGGATCAAAGTAGAATGACATGGAAAGCATATAAATCTATAGGGGAAGGAAGGCGGGGTAGGGGTCGTCCTCGAAAGGGTTGGAGAGAGGGGGTAAAGGAGGTTTTGTGGGCAAGGGGCTTGGACTTCCAGCAAGCGTGCGTGAGCGTGTTAGATAGGAGTGAATGGAGACGAATGGTACTTGGGACCTGACGATCTGTTGGAGTGTGAGCAGGGTAATATTTAGTGAAGGGATTCAGGGAAACCGGTTATTTTCATATAGTCGGACTTGAGTCCTGGAAATGGGAAGTACAATGCCTGCACTTTAAAGGAGGGGTTTGGGATATTGGCAGTTTGGAGGGATATGTTGTGTATCTTTATATGTGTATGCTTCTAGACTGTTGTATTCTGAGCTCCTCTGCAAAAACAGTGATAATGTGCGAGTGTGGTGAAAGTGTTGAATGATGAAAGTATTTTCTTTTTGGGGATTTTCTTTCTTTTTTGGGTCACCCTGCCTCGGTGGGAGACGGCCGACTTGTTGAAATATATATATATATATATATATATATATATATATATATATATATATATATATATATATATATATATAAAGGAATTCGCAAGAGCAGGCGAAATATACACAAACACTGATCTCTGGCTGAAGGAGACTCGAACCTACGAACCTTGGAATGTATGAGAGTATAGTTTTACCAACGCTCTTATATGGGTGTGAAGCATGGGTGATCAATGTGGCAGCGAGGAGAAGGCTGGAGGCAGTGGAGATGTCATGTCTGAGGGCAATGTGTGGTGTGAATATAATCCAGAGAATTCGTAGTTTGGAAGTTAGGAGGAGGTGCAGGATTACCAAAACTGTTGTCCAGAGGGCTGAGGAAGGGTTGTTGAGGTGGTTCGGACATGTAGAGAGAATGGAGCGAAACAGAATGACTTCAAGAGTGTATCAGTCTGTAGTGGAAGGAAGGCGGGGTAGGGGTCGGCCTAGGAAAGGTTGGAGGGAGGGGGTAAAGGACGTTTTGTGTGCGAGGGGCTTGGACTTCCAGCGGGCATGCGTGAGCGTGTTTGATAGGAGTGAATGGAGACAAATGGTTTTTAACACCCGACGTGCTGTTGGAGTGTGAGCAAAGTAACATTTATGAAGGGGTTCAAGGAAACCGGCAGGCCGGACTTGAGTCCTGGAGATGGGAAGTACAGTGCCTGCTCTCTGAAGGAGGGATGTTAATGTTGCAGATTAAAAACTGTAGTGTAAAACACCCTTCTGGCAAGACAGTGATGGAGTGAATGATGGTGAAAGTTTTTCTTTTTCGGGCCACCCTGCCTTGGTGGGAATCGGCCAGTGTGTTAATAAAATATATATATATATATATATATATATATATATATATATATATATATATATATATATATATATATATATATATATATATATATATATATATATGGTATAAACCTTGGTAATAAATACCGACAAGTTGGTTTAGAAAGACACGTAAGCAAACACTATAACATATTTATTAGAAAACGTTTCGGTCCTGGGACCTTGATCACTTCTAACATATAGAGGTAGAAAGACATTATATATATAGGCGGAGAATGAGGTGTGACGCACGTGACCTGAGGAATGTCATAAGAACATAAGAATGGAGGAACACTGCAGAAGGCCTACTGGCCCATGCGAGGCAGGTCCTTATCAAAACAACCTCTACCTATGATGAGGACGGGTAGACGATGAAATCATGTGACTCCTGTGTTGTTGGGTTGGTGCTGCTTAAGTATCCTGTATGCCAATGTTTTTGAAATTTTGTAGTTTCCAGTGTTGCGTTCTATAGTGTCGGTGACGGCGATTAGTGAGGCTTCTAGGCACCGTCGGCGTCTGAGGTCTGGTTCGGTGAGAACGAGTTGTGCCTCATTCCAGTTCATCAAATGCCCCGTGGAGTCTCTGTGGAGGACACATGCGTACTTTACATCGTCTCTGTTAGAGGCATTTCGATGCTCATTCAGGCGGACTGCAAGATCTCTGCCTGTCTCGCCTACATATTTCTTGGGACAGAACCTACAGGGGATAGTGTAGACGCCTGCTGTAGAAGTTAGAGGTGTGGGGCTGCGTTTCGTAGTGAGGTCTTTGATAGATGATGTGTTTATGGTAGAAACGTTGATGTTACTCATAGCAAGTGCCCTGCGAGTATTCGTGGCAACATCGCCACATGGGAGTACTATGAACTGTTTAGGGGGCTGTTCCATGGGCGGTTTGTTGAGGATAGCTTGTGCCTTGAGTCTGCAATCTCGGATGAAGAAAGATGGGAACTGAAGACGTGTAAAGGCTTGTGTTATGTAAGTGCATTCTTCTTCTAGAAAACAAGGGCTGGAGATGCGAAGAGCTCTCAAGAAGAAGCCAATGAGGACTCCTCTCTTAGTGCGGGAGTCTTGGTGTGAATAAAAGTGTATAAGATCGTCCTTGTTGGTAGGTTTTCTATACACTTTGAAGAGAAGTTTGTCACTGTCGGGAGATCTGCACAGTAGAACGTGCAGATCTCGTTATATATATATATATATATATATATATATATATATATATATATATATATATATATGTCGTGCCGAATAGGCAGAACTTGCGATCTTGGCTTAAATAGCAACGCTCATCTTGCCATATAGGACAAGTGAAAATTTGTGTATGCAATAATTTCGCCAAAATCATACTGAACCTAACGAAAAAAAAATATATTTCACTGTGTTTGTTTAGTATTAAATTATTGTAAACAAATCTAAAGTATATTTAGTTAGCAGATGAATGGTTCAGAGAACCGATATGTTGATAAATTAGACACATGTGCAACTCTTGGGTATCTCTATTGAGGAAACGTTTTGCCACACAGTGGCTTCATCAGTCCATACAAAGGAGAATCTTGAACAGGAGGAGAATGAGGTAATCAGTCCCTCAACCTTGAGTCGATGTGGTCAGTCCATCAATCTTGAATAGAATACAGCATAAGTGCGCAGAAGCAGCTTATAAACAGTATGGCAGGAGAGGTGCAGCAGTCGTAGGTGGTGTCACATTTGTTCAATGTGGAAGTAGGTCGTGCCCAAGGGTTAGACAAGCGAAGAATTCCCAAGTATTAAGATCCCAAGAAGTTGCAGTGTCTGACAGGATTGTTGGGTTAGGCTAAAATAAATTGTTCTTGTTATAATAAGGTTAGGTAAGGTTTCTAAGTTCCTTTTGGTGCAAACTTATAAATTTTTACATCAACATTAATGAAAAAAATATATCTTTAAACGTATAAGATAAAATTTTAGAAAGGACTTAATTTTAAATGAGTTCTTGCTAATTGACCAGTTTTACATATTCGGCACGACATATATATATATATATATATATATATATATATATATATATATATATATATATATATATATATATATATATATATATATATATTTCAACAAGTCGGCCGTCTCCCACCTAGGCAGGGTGACCCAAAGAGAAAGAAAATCCCCAAAAAGAAAATACTTTCATCATTCAACACTTTCACCTCACACATAATCACTGTTTTTGCAGAGGTGCTCAGAATACAACAGTTTAGAAGTATATACGTATAAAAATACACAGTATATCTCTCCAAACTGCCAATATCCCAAACCCCTCCTTTAGAGTGCAGGCATTGTACTTCCCATTTCCAGGACTCAAGTCCGGTTATATAAAATAACCGGTTTCCCTGAATCCCTTCACTAAATAATACCCTGCTCACACTCCAACAGCTCGTCAGGTCCCAAATACCATTTGTCTCCATTCACTCCTAACACGCTCACGCAAGCTTGCTGGAAGTCCAAACCCTTCGCCCACAACACCTCCTTTACCCCCTCCCTCCAACCTTTTCGAGGACGACCCCTACCCCGCCTTTCTTCCCCTACAGATTTATACGCTCTCCATATCATTCTACTTTGATCCATTCTCTCTAAATGATCAAACCACCTCAACAACCCCTCTTCAGCCCTCTGACTAATACTTTTATTAACTCCACACCTTCTCCTAATTTCCACACTCCGAATTTTCTGCATAATATTTCCGCCACACATTGCCCTTAGACAGGACATCTCCACTGCCTCCAACTGCCTCCTCGCTGCTGCATTCACAACCCAAGCTTCACACCCATATAAGAGTGTTGGTACTACTATACTTTCATACATTCCCTTCTTTGCCTCCATAGGTAACATTTTTTGCCTCCACATATACCTCAATGCACCACTCACCTTTTTTCCTTCATCAATTCTATGAGTAACCTCATCCTTCATAAATCCATCCGCCGACACGTCAACTCCCAAATATCAGAAAACATTCACTTCTTCCATACTCCTCCCCAATTTGATATCCAGTTTTTCTTAATCTAAATCATTTGATACTCTCATCACCTTACTCTTTTCTATGTTCACTTTCAACTTTCTACTTTTACACCCATTCCCAAATTCGTCCACTAACCTTTGCAATTTTTCTTTAGAATCTCCCATAAGCACAGTATCATCTGCAAAAAGTAACTGTGTCACTTCCCATTTTGTATTTAATTCCCCAAAATTTAATCCCACCCCTCTCCCGAACACCCTAGCATTTACTTCCTTTACAACCCCATCTATAAATATATTAAACAACCATGGTGACATTACACATCCCTGTCTAAGACCTACTTTTACCGGGAAGTAGTCTCCCTCTCTTCTACACACCCTAACCTGAGCCTCACTATCCTCATAAAAACTCTTTACAGCATTTAGTAACTTACTACCTATTCCATATACTTGCAACATCTGCCACATTGCTCCTCTATCCACTCTATCATATGCATTTTCTAAATCCATAAATGCAATAAAAAATATAAACACATCGGCCGTCTCCCACCAAGGTAGGGTGGCCCGAAAAAGAAAAAAATCATCATTCACTCCATCACTGTCATGCCAGAGGCGCGCTCTATAAAGTTATTCTTGTTCTCTTTTTTAGTAATATAAACAGGAGAAAGGGTTCCTAACCCATTGTTGCCGGGCAATGTAACCCCTTAGTCGCCTCATACAAAACGCATGGCTTACGGAGGAAAGATTCTTTTCCACTTCCCCATAGAGAATAGAGGAAATAAAGAACAAGAACTATCAAGAAAAAGAAGAAAAACTAAAGAGGTGTGTATGTATATGCATGTACATGACTGTGTAGTGTGACCTAAGTGTAAGTAGAAGTAGCAAGATGTACCTATTATCCAGAGGGTTTATGAGACAGATAAAGACACTAGCAATCCTACCATCATGTACAACAGTCACAGGTTTCTCTTTCACACTCACTTGGCAGGACGGTAGTACTTCCCTGGCTGGTTGCTGTCTACTAACCTACTACCTATAAATAACGAACAAACGAGTGGTATTGACCAATAACAACACTGCACTAGCCAAGGACTCGAACCCATGTTGTACTGGCCCGCCTCAGCGAGCGCGCGCGCGCGCGCGCGCGCGTGTGTGTGTGTGTGTGTGTGTGTGTGTGTGTGTGTGTGTGTGTGTGTGTTAGTGTGTGTGTGTGTGTGTGTGTGTGTGTGTGTTAGAGAGAGAGAACGTTAAGTGTTCGTTTGAGTTGTACGTGTGTACTGGAGGTAAAATGTGTGTGTGTGTTTGTTTATGGGCGATAAAATATGTATGGTGATTGTGTGTGTGGTGGGGGGGAGGTTAAGCAAGTGGGTGAGGACTTGAGGGAGGAACAGTGTGGCGCAGGGAATGCGTAGTAAGGCATGTTTACTCTTCATTTATAAGCCATTTGTGTACACAAGACCTGGAGGATGAGCAAGTAACACCAGACTTTCCCTGTGTATTCCTGCAAGCTAGCAGCCGCCCCCTGCCACAAAGCTAGCAGCCGCCCCCTGCCACAAAGGTAGCAGCCGCCCCCCTGCCACAAAGCTAGCAGCCGTCCCCTGCCACAAAGCTAGCAGCCGCCCTCCTGCCACAAAGCTAGCAGCCGCCCCCGGCCACAAAGCTAGCAGCCGCCCCCTGCCACAAAGCTAACAGCCGCCCCCCTGCCACAAAGCTAGCAGCCGCCCCCTGCCACAAAGCTAGCAGCCGCCCCCTGCCACAAAGCTAACAGCCGCCCCGTGCCACAAAGCTAGCAGCCGCCCCCCTGCCACAAAGCTAGCAGCCGCCCCCTGCCACAAAGCTAGCAGCCGCCCCCTGCCACAAAGCTAACAGCCGCCCCCCTGCCACAAAGCTAGCAGCCGCCCCCTGCCACAAAGATAGCAGCCGTCCCCTGCCACAAAGATAGCCGCCCCCTGCCACAAAGCTAGCAGCCGCCCCCTGCCACAAAGCTAGCAGCCGCCCTCCTGCCACAAAGCTAGCAGCCGCCCCCTGCCACAAAGCTAGCAGCCGCCCCCTGCCACAAAGCTAGCAGCCGCCCCCTGCCACAAAGCTAGCAGCCGCCCCCTGCCACAAAGCTAGCAGCCGCCCCCTGCCACAACTCAAGTTAGTCACACCTCCCTATGTTGCCCCGGGAACACGAACTCTCAGTATTTTAACATTCCATAACCCAGTCATTGTTGGCTTCGTAAATAATTTTTTTCAGGGAACCAACAAATTGATAAATTACAAATGTGCAACACTTTGGGTATCTTTAATGAAGAAACGTTTCGCCACACACTGACTTTATCAGTTCTATACAAAGAAGAACTGTGAAGATCAGAAGGAGTTTGAGGTAATCAGTCCCTCAGCCTGATCCTTCAGATCTTCACAGTTCTTCTTTGTATGGAACTGATGAAGCTACTATGTGGCGAAACGTTTCTTCAATAAAGATTCCCAAGTGTTGCACATGCGTCTCATTTACCAACCTAGTGGGGTTCACAGGGGAGACTCCTGTGATGGAATTCTAGCCGAAACTGCTCCACCGTAGCAGTGTGTTGAGCCCTCAGACCTCTCTGAACACAGGCGATAAAGTTATATAACCGTTGTAAATATTAAAGACAGGAGACGGCTTGCAGGTTCACACAGAGGTAATCTGCTGAGAAAAATTAAGAATTATCGTGTATTATCTTGGTGTTTGAGTCGAAGATGGAAAAAATATTTGATTACAGTTGTTTTTATGATCCTGGAATGTCTTGTAGACTGTCTTGAAGTTTATATGAATATATTAAGAGGTGAACATTAAAATGGTATAAAATACCGACAGGTTGTTAGGTAAGACACATATGCAACAGTTAGGTATCTTTATTATGAAACGTTTCGCCTACACAGTAGGCTTCTTGATTGAATTGACTGATTGACTGAAGAAGCCTACTGTGTAGGCGAAACGTTTCATAATAAAGATACCTAACTGTTGCATATGTGTCTTACCTAACATATTAAGAGGTGTTCTGGCCTGTGTTGTGAGAGGCAGGTGTTCTGGCCTGTGTTGTGAGAGGCAGGTGTCCTGGCCTGTGTTGTGAGAGGCAGGGGTCCTGGCCTGTGTTGTGAGAGGCAGGTGTTCTGGCCTGTGTTGTGAGAGGCAGGTGTCCTGGCCTGTGTTGTGAGAGGCAGGTGTCCTGGCCTGTGTTGTGAGAGGCAGGTGTCCTGGCCTGTGTTGTGAGAGGCAGGTGTCCTGGCCTGTGTTGTGAGAGGCAGGTGTCCTGGCCTGTGTTGTGAGAGGCAGGGGTCCTGGCCTGTGTTGTGAGAGGCAGGTGTTCTGGCCTGTGTTGTGAGAGGCAGGTGTCCTGGCCTGTGTTGTGAGAGGCAGGGGTCCTGGCCTGTGTTGTGAGAGGCAGGTGTTCTGGCCTGTGTTGTGAGAGGCAGGTGTCCTGGCCTGTGTTATGAGAGGCAGGTGTCCTGGCCTGTGTTATGAGAGGCAGGTGTCCTGGTCTGTGTTGTGAGAGGCAGGTGTCCTGGCCTGTGTTATGAGAGGCAGGTGTCCTGGCCTGTGTTGTGAGAGGCAGGTGTTCTGGCCTGTGTTGTGAGAGGCAGGTGTTCTGGCCTGTGTTGTGAGAGGCAGGTGTTCTGGCCTGTGTTGTGAGAGGCAGGTGTTCTGGCCTGTGTTGTGAGAGGCAGGTGTCCTGGCCTGTGTTGTGAGAGGCAGGTGTCCTGGCCTGTGTTGTGAGAGGCAGGTGTTCTGGCCTGTGTTGTGAGAGGCAGGTGTCCTGGCCTGTGTTGTGAGAGGCAGGTGTTCTGGCCTGTGTTGTGAGAGGCAGGTGTCCTGGCCTGTGTTGTGAGAGGCAGGTGTCCTGGCCTGTGTTGTGAGAGGCAGGTGTCCTGGCCTGTGTTGTGAGAGGCAGGTGTTCTGGCCTGTGTTGTGAGAGGCAGGTGTCCTGGCCTGTGTTGTGAGAGGCAGGTGTCCTGGCCTGTGTTGTGAGAGGCAGGTGTTCTGGCCTGTGTTGTGAGAGGCAGGTGTTCTGACCTGTGTTGTGAGAGGCAGGTGTTCTGGCCTGTGTTGTGAGAGGCAGGTGTCCTGGCCTGTGTTGTGAGAGGCAGGTGTCCTGGCCTGTGTTGTGAGAGGCAGGTGTCCTGGCCTGTGTTGTGAGAGGCAGGTGTCCTGGCCTGTGTTGTGAGAGGCAGGTGTTCTGGCCTGTGTTGTGAGAGGCAGGTGTCCTGGCCTGTGTTGTGAGAGGCAGGTGTCCTGGCCTGTGTTGTGAGAGGCAGGTGTCCTGGTCTGTGTTGTGAGAGGCAGGTGTCCTGGCCTGTGTTGTGAGAGGCAGGTGTCCTGGCCTGTGTTGTGAGAGGCAGGTGTCCTGGTCTGTGTTGTGAGAGGCAGGTGTCCTGGCCTGTGTTGTGAGAGGCAGGTGTTCTGGCCTGTGTTGTGAGAGGCAGGTGTTCTGACCTGTGTTGTGAGAGGCAGGTGTTCTGGCCTGTGTTGTGAGAAGCAGGTGTTCTGGCCTGTGTTGTGAGAGGCAGGTGTTCTGACCTGTGTTGAGAGGCAGGTGTTCTGGCCTGTGTTGTGAGGCAGGTGTACTGGCCTGTGTTATGAGAGGCAGGTGTTCTGGCCTGTGTTGTGAGAGGCAGGTGTCCTGGCCTGTGTTGTGAGAGGCAGGTGTCCTGGCCTGTGTTGTGAGAGGCAGGTGTCCTGGCCTGTGTTATGAGAGGCAGGTGTCCTGGCCCGTATTGTGAGAGGCAGGTGTTCTGGCCTGTGTTATGAGAGAAAGTTGTTCTGGCCTGTGTTGTGAGAGGCAGGTGTTCTGGCCTGTGTTGTGAGAGGCAGGTGTTCTGGCCTGTGTTGTGAGAGGCAGGTGTTCTGGCCTGTGTTATGAGAGAAAGGTGTTCTGGCCTGTGTTGTGAGAGGCAGGTGTCATGGCCTGTGTTGTGAGAGGCAGTTGTTCTGGCCTGTATTATGAGAGACAGGTGTTCTGGCCTGTGTTGTGAGAGGCAGGTGTTCTGGCCTGTGTTGTGAGAGGCAGGTGTTCTGGCCTGTGTTGTGAGAGGCAGGTGTTCTGGCCTGTGTTGTGAGAGGCAGGTGTTTTGGCCTGTGTTGTGAGAGACAGGTGTCCTGGCCTGTGTTATGAGAGGCAGGTGTCCTGGCCTGTGTTGTGAGAGGCAGGTGTCCTGGCCTATGTTGTGAGAGACAGGTGTCCTGGCCTGTGTTGTGAGAGGCAGGTGTCTTGGCCTGTGTTATGAGAGGCAGTTGTTCTGGCCTGTGTTTTGAGAGGCAGGTGTCTTGGCCTGTGTTGTCAGAGGCAGGTGTCCTGGCCTGTGTTGTGAGAGTCAGGTGTCCTGGCCTGTGTTGTGCGAGGCAGGTGTCCTGGCCTGTGTTGTGAGAGGCAGGTGTCTTGGCCTGTGTTGTCAGAGGCAGGTGTCCTGGCCTGTGTTGTGAGAGGCAAGTGTTCTGGCCTGTGTTGTGAGAGGCAGGTGTTCTGGCCTGTGTTGTGAGGCAGGTGTCCTGGCCTGTGTTATGAGAGGCAGGTGTCCTGGCCTGTGTTGTGAGAGGCAGGTGTCCTGGCCTGTGTTGTGAGAGGCAGGTGCCCTGGCCTGTGTTGTGAGAGGCAGGTGCCCTGGCCTGTGTTGTGAGAGGCAGGTGTCTTGGGCTGTGTTGTGAGAGGCAGGTGTCCTGGCCTGTGTTATGAGAGAAAGGTGTTCTGGCCTGTGTTGTGAGAGGCAGGTGTTCTGGCCTGTGTTGTGAGAGGCAGGTGTTCTGGCCTGTGTTGTGAGAGGCAGGTGTCCTTGCCTGTGTTGTGAGAGGCAGGTGTCCTGGCCTGTGCTATGAGAGGCAGGTGTCCTGGCCTTTCTTGTTAGAGGCAGGTGTTCTGGCCTGTGTTGTGAGAGGCAGGTGTTCTGGCCTGTGTTGTGAGAGGCAGGTGTTCTGGCCTGTGTTGTGAGAGGCAGGTGTCCTGGCCTGTGTTATGAGAGGCAGGTGTCCTGGCCTGTGTAGTGAGAGGCAAGTGTCCTGGCCTGTGTTATGAGAGAAAGGTGTTCTGTCCTGTGTTGTGAGAGGCAGGTGTCATTGCCTGTGTTGTGAGAGGCAGGTGTTCTGGCCTGTGTTATGAGAAAAAGGTGTCCTGGCCTGTGTTGAGAGGCAGGTGTCCTGGCCTGTGTTTTGAGAGGCAGGTGTCCTGGCCTGTGTTTTGAGAGGCAGGTGTCCTGGCCTGTGTTGTGAGAGGCAAGTGTTCTGGCCTGTGTTGTGAGAGGCAGGTGTCCTGGCCTGTGTTGTGAGAGGCAGGTGTCCTGGCCTGTGTTGTGAGAGGCAGGTGTCCTGGCCTGTGTTGTGAGAGGCAGGTGTCCTGGCCTGTGTTGTGAGAGGCAGGTGTCCTGGCCTTGTTGTGAGAGGCAGGTGTCGTGGCCTGTGTTATGAGAGGCAGGCGTCCTGGCCTGTGTTGTGAGAGGCAGGTGTCATGGCGTGTGTTGTGAGAGGCAAGTGTCCTGGACTGTGTTGTGAGAGGCAAGTGTCCTGGCCTGTGTTATGAGAGGCAGGTGTTCTGGTCTGTGTTGTGAGAGGCAGGTGTCCTGGCCTGTGTTGAGCCAGGTGTCCTGGCCTGTGTTGTGAGAGGCAGGTCTCCTGGCCTGTGTTGTGAGAGGCATGTGTTCTGGCCTGTGTTATGAGAGGCAGGTGTTCTGGCCTGTGTTGTGAGAGGCAGGTGTCCTGGCCTGTGTTATGAGAGGCAGGTGTCCGGGCCTGTGTTGAGAGGCAGGTGTCCTGGCCTGTGTCGTGAGAGGCAAGTGTCCTGGCCTGTGTTATGAGTGGCAGTGGTCCTGGCCTGTGTTGTGCGAGGCAGGTGTCCTGGCCTGTGTTGTGAGAGGCAGGTGTCCTGGCCTGTGTTGTGAGAGGCAGGTGTCCTGGCCTGTGTTGTGAGAGGCAGGTGTCCTGGCCTGTGTTATGAGAGGCGGGTGTCCTGACCTGTGTTGTGAGAGGCAGGTGTCCTGGCCTGTGTTGTGAGAGGCAGGTGTTCTGGCCTGTGTTGTGAGAGGCAGGTGTCCTGGCCTGTGTTATGAGGCAGGTGTCCTGGCCTGTGTTATGAGAGGCAGGTGTCCTGGCCTGTGTTGTGAAAGGCAAGTGTCCTGTCCTGTGTTTTGAGAGGCAGGTGCCCTGGCCTGTGTTTTCAGAGGCAAGTGTCCTGGCCTGTGTTGAGAAAGGCAAGTGTTCTGGCCTGTGTTATGAGAGGCAGGTGTCCTGGCCTGTGTTGTGAGAGGCAGGTGTCCTGGCCTGTGTTATGAGAGGCAGGTGTCCTGGCCTGTGATGAGAGGCAGGTGTCCTGGCCTGTGTTGAGAGGCAGGTGTCCTGGCCTGTGTTGTGAGAGTCAGGTGTGTTGTGAGAGGCAGGTGTCCTGACCTGTGTTGTGAGAGGCAGGTGTCCTGGCCTGTGTTGTGAGAGGCAGGTGTTCTGGCCTGTGTTGTGAGAGGCAGGTGTCCTGGCCTGTGTTATGAGGCAGGTGTCCTGGCCTGTGTTATGAGAGGCAGGTGTCCTGGCCTGTGTTGTGAGAGGCAGGTGTCCTGGCCTGTGTTTTGAGAGGCAGGTGCCCTGGCCTGTGTTTTGAGAGGCAGGTGTCCTGGCCTGTGTTGTGAGAGGCAGGTGTCCTGGCCTGTGTTGTGAGAGGCAGGTGTCCTGGCCTGTGTTGTGAGAGGCAGGTGTCCTGGCCTGTGTTGTGAGAGGCAGGTGTCCTGGCCTGTGTTGTGAGAGGCAGGTGTCCTGGCCTGTGTTGTGAGAGGCAGGTGTCCTGGCCTGTGTTGTGAGAGGCAGGTGTCCTGGCCTGTGTTATGAGAGGCAGGTGTCCTGGCCTGTGTTGAGAGAGGCAGGTGTTCTGGCCTGTGTTGTAAGGCAGGTGTTCTGGCCTGTGTTGTAAGGCAGGTGTCCTGGCCTGTGTTATGAGAGGCAGGTGTCCTGGCCTGTGTTATGAGAGGCAGGTGTTCTGGCCTGTGTTGTGAGAGGCAGGTGTCCTGGCCTGTGTTGAGAGGCAGGTGTCTTGGCCTGTGTTGTGAGAGGCAGGTGTCCTGGCCTGTGTTGTGAGAGAAAGGTGTTCTAGCCTGTGTTGTGAGAGGCAGGTGTTCTGACCTGTGTTGAGAGGCAGGTGTTCTGGCCTGTGTTGTGAGAGGCAGGTGTCCTGGCCTGTGTTGTGAGAGGCAGGTGTCCTGGCCTGTGTTATGAGAGGCAGGTGTTCTGGCCTCTGTTGTGAGAGGCCACAACAGCCATAACACAGGCCAGGGCCTGTGTTATGAGAGGCAGGTGTCCTGGCCTGTGTTGTGAGGCAGGTGTCCTGGCCTGTGTTGTGAGAGGCAGGTATCCTGGCCTGTGTTGTGAGAGGCAGGTATCCTGGCCTGTGTTTTGAAAGGAGCAGCAGCACACTGGAACCACGGAACATGCAACACGTCTCCTGATGTAGTGGGTATCTGATTGTGGGTTGGTAGGGTACACAAACTTTGATCTTAGCCAAAAGGCCGGGACAGGACACCCGCCTCTCATAACACAGGCCAGGACACCTGCCTCTCACAACACAGGCCAGGACACCTGCCTCTTATAACACAGGCCAGAACACTTGCCTCTCACAACACAGGCCAGGACACCTGCCTCTCATAACACAGGCCAGGACACCTGCCTCTCATAACACAGGCCAGGACACCTGCCTCTCACAACACAGGCCAGAACACCTGCCTCTCATAACACAGGCCAGGACACCTGCCTCTCACAACACAGGCCAGGACACCTGCCTCTCACAACACAGGCCAGGACACCTGCCTCTCACAACACAGGCCAGGACACCTGACACCAGGCCAGGACACCTGCCTCTCACAACACAGGCCAGGACACCTGCCTCTCACAACACAGGCCAGGACACCTGCCTCTCACAACACAGGCCAGGACACCTGCCTCTCACAACACAGGCCAGGACACCTGCCTCTCACAACACAGACCAGGACACCTTCCTCTCACAACACAGGCCAGGACACCTGCCTCTCACAACACAGGCCAGGACACCTGCCTCTCACAACACAGGCCAGGACCCCTGCCTCTCACAACACAGGCCAGGACACCTGCCTCTCACAACACAAGCCAGGACACCTGCCTCTCACAACACAGGCTAGGACACCTGCCTCTCACAACAATGGCCAGGACACCTGCCTCTCATAACACAGGCCAAGACACCTGCCTCTCACAACACAGGCCAGGACACCTGCCTCTCTTTATCTCTCTCTCTCGCGCGCGCGCGCACTCTCACGCTTTCTCTGGCTCTCTTGCTCTCTTACGCTCTCTCTTGCTCTCTTGCTCAGGCTCTCTCTAGCTCTCGCTCTTGTTCTCTCTGCTCCTGCTAGGCTAGTATTTGTTTTTTTTTTAAACTGACAAGTTACTTGTGTCAGTGTTGACGCTGCGCCTCCCTGACATCCCTGGGAAAATTTAGTTGGTTTGGTAACATTTGGGCCGCCTTCTCCTTGCTTCTTTCTTCTTTCTCTTAATTACCGTAGTTCACTCTTCTCCTCAACCTTATGCACTAACTCCACATTTCACAATTGTTTTAACTCTTGTTTTCTCCGCCTTTAGCCTGTGTGTGCATCGTTCATTTTAATCACTACTGTCAAACAAGCTGTTAGTTGTTTTAAGAAGGCACTAGGGGATGGTAAAGTCTAGCTCTAGGTCTTTCGCTCTTCCTTGCTTTCGTCAGGAGTGTTGCAATATTGCAATACATGCAGCAGGTAGGTTGAGGGGAAATATTTTTTCTGAGGTTGTGACGTGTATCTGGCAGATGGCTCGTCACTTGGAGAGAGAGAGAGAGCAGTGCCCAAGCACCCATATAACCTGTTCCCGTACCCGTCATGTGGGGTATGGAAGCCCTCCTAGGTTTACAGAAAGCAGAAATGAGCATATAAACTTTTGACTGACCTCATAAAACCACTTATTAACTTGGTGCCAGTATAAGATCATGTTCTCAGGACAGCTGTTTCACAAACAATTTAATTTTGTGCGGAACTTTAGAATAACGTGAGTAGAGTGATTTCTTGGATATTTAATATAACATGTATAATGATCTGATCTTATCTTTAATGTCAATGTAAATAATTGGATTTTCCTTACCCCAAGTATATCTTTCATTATAACTACTTTTTACATAATTAAGATACTTACCTGTTTTAGCTTTTCCATATAAATAATACTTATCACAAGGACCCCATTGGAAATAAGTCACTCTGACTTTTTTGGGTTATCCCAGGTCCGGTGGCCTGCCAGGTCACCGGACCTAACTGTGACTTCTTTCTTAGGGGGTAAGTGAAGAGCACAGTTTACGTACCACCAGTACTGCAGCCCTGGAGCTGAAAATTTCGGTCACTGAAGGAGTTCACATGATAACACCAGATATGCTGCAGAGCGTCTGGACCGAACTGGACTATCACATTGATGTTTGCCGAGTAACCAGAGAGGCGCACGTTGAGTGCCTTTAATGCTACTGTATACCACATGAAACTAAATGAAATCCTGTATCTGAAGCTATTAACTGTGAAGGATTATTACTATAAAGTTACATGTTAGACCTGTTTGAAATAAAGGGAGTGTTTTTGTGGACACCCTATATTATCATCACTGAGAGTTTACGAATTCCTGAGTATTTCAAGATTCAAGGAACCCAGTGGAAATAAGTCACTGCCTTTTTTTGGGTTATCCCAAGTAATTTACACATATGTTACTATGTATGATAATTTGTGTAACTATTTATGTGTACCTGTACCTAAATAAACTTAAGAATGTTCCCAAATATTCCAAATGATCCTGAGTAATCTCCTACGTCCCACCTGTTGACACCTCATCAGTGTAGAAAATTATCAGTGTGGGTTTAAAAAATATTTGCCTGAAACCTACCTCTTGGATTGACGTTACTAACTACTTTCACAACACTTTCGTACTACTTGTTAAAGAGTTTTAAATTCTCACAGTCTACCCTCTTAAAAGAAAATGTGAAAAGATGAAGGTAGACTCTCCAAATTACAACGACCTGAGTAGCTGTGTCTAACATATACATAGGCGATAGTCACGTGTTGTGGTTCGCATCCTCGGAAAGTAGACCGCAGGATCACAATAGAGTTAAGCCACAGTGCTTGGCTTTCTTGTGTTATCCTGGGCTAACAACTTTCCTGGGTTAATAATCCAGAGAAAGTCTTCTTGTTCTTCTTCATGTAAATCTACTGCAGCCGCGTACTCCAGTAAATCAGCACATTACTGAGAACTTCCTTACCAGAAATACGCCAAAAAACGTGTAAAAATGTTTTTTTATTAATTCGTTTAAACTGCACAACACTGCCAGTGTTGTAAGGGAGGCGAGGGACGCCTCCAACCAGCACTACACACAAAGCATTCGCCTCCACCACACCAGAAATACACTCAAGGCTCTCCAAGCATTACTCTTATAAAAATATAAAGGAAACCAGCTGCATATCAGACTCTTCAAGGACAAGGTGCTTTGATGCTGGTAAAATGCTCTAGATCCAAGAAAATGTAGCTACCATTCTCTTCCTTGCCTCAAATATATGACCTCCCATTCCTCAGGCGCTGCATGACCCTTACTAAACTAGTTCCCCACGTTAATTGAAATAATGTAACCTCTATGATTACCACTATCATACTGCTGTGGTTAGGTATTGTCAGTGATTTTAGATATTTTACCGTGCACCCTCCCCCATATATATACATGCACACACACACACACACACACACACACACACACACACACACACACACACACACACACACACACACTACATCCTTGTTGCATGTGTTCTCTGCAACATCCCCCTGGGGAGAGCAGAGCAACTTACCCTGGAGGGTTGCCGTGCTACACTCTCACAACACCGCTGGCACTCAGATGTTCGTATGTACTCCACAACAGTCAAGAATCAACAAGAACCGTCCAAAACACCAAGAGTACACCTACTGTGTAAGTGATGCTACAGGGGTGTCACTAGCACGTTAAGAGACCATACAATAAGTGTCAGGGGCCCGAGACTGTTCAACTGCCTCCCAGCATACATAAGGGGGATTACCAACAGACCCCTGGCAGTCTTCAAGCTGGCACTGGACAAGCACCTAAAGTCGGTTCCTGACCAGCCGGGCTGTGGCTCGTACGTTGGTTTGCGTGCAGCCAGCAGTAACAGCCTGGTTGATCAGGCTCTGATCCACCAGGAGGCCTGGTCACAGACCGGGCCGCGGGGGCGTTGACCCCCGGAACTCTAAACTCCAGGTAAGATGAGATGAAATTACACAAGAGGCTTTGTCAATTCATTAACAGGTGTTTTTGACTTGATAATGACAGTTGTGTGGGCGAAACGTTGTCAGTAAAGGCAGTGACTTCATCTGTGTAAATTTCACATCATTAGACTTACTGACCTATAAGACTACTTGTACAACTACCTCACCGCAAAGATTTGTCTTTAGTGGCTCAACAGAATGTTTCTCTCATATATAACTTCAATGCCACATTAATGCTTACCTAAAAAAAATAGAAATACGTTTTTGTCCAATCTGTATTTATTATTTTACGCTATATTTTTGCTGTTCAGATTTTGTATCTCATTTTTTCACTCAGTGTTTACACAGTTCACTATACTGAACTGAGACTGTTATTACAGTTCGTGTCTTTTACAGACCTAAAGCTCTTAGGCTAGAATATCAAAAATGGTTATAACTATGACTATAATTTTTAAAAAGGTGGACCGGCAAGCCAGCGGAAAGCCTCGGTCAGATGACCAAAAGCTCCAACGGCGGGACATCATCTGACTAAGACCTGTTTCCCGGCGAACCTTACCTAACATTTTAGGCTAGATTAGCTCACTTCAAAGCCCTGGTCAACTTAAGACATACTCTTCTTTAGGCAGAGTTCGTAGTCTTGGCCATTAAACAAAGATCATTTTCCCAGAGTCTAGATTCATTGTTACACTTACTCTGCCATAATAAATCTTGAGTTGGGTTGCCAAAACACTGCTCAAGTTTGAGTGTAAGTATGTGTTTATAATCAGTTGTTTGCATTAGCCAGAGAAGACGTTCCAGCTGTTGTCCCGGTCTTTTAACATTAACATGAGTGGCGTAATGTTACCGTCTCCTACCTGCTATGAAACAGTTTTCAAACTGTCTCATCTGTTAGTTATCTGTCTGGTTCCATTAATAATAATATCTTTATTTATACAAGTACATGTACAAGGTATACAGTCCTAGCTGACATCAATGACATACTACTATGTAGAAAGCCGCTTCTTATGTTGAGCATTTCGGGAAAATTGGTAAATTTTGTCCCAGGATGCGACCCACACCAGTCGACTAACACCCAGGTACCCATTTCTAACTGATGGGTGAACATAGATAACCTGTGTAAAGAAACACGCCCAATGTTTTCACCCTTGCCGGGAATCGAACCCGGACACCCAGTGTGTGAAGCGAGAGCTTTTGCCACCAGGCCACGGGTCACCTTTTCACACTCTATACCTCATTTTCTTTGGCTCCGGGACTAGTCTCGTTGCAAACCTCTGCAGCGTCTCCAGTTTCTTAACATGCTGTATCAGATGTGGGTTTCGTTCTGGTGCTGCACACTTCAAGATGGGCTTGACATGTGTTGTTTAAAGAATGACTTTTGAGATTCCTGAAAGCTAATCTTGGATTCGCCAACAAGCACTTCCTGAAATGGATGTTCATAATATTGATGATATGCAATACTATCAATATTATGAACATCAGCTTGGCGGTATTGTATATCATTAATAATATGATAAAGATTATTCGTTTGCCAAGGAGAGGAGTTGGAAATGAATGATTGTCCAGGGCAATTGGTGTCAATTGCTGGCTGGACAAATACTGTAAGGAAAATGCGGTAACATTCATTGACAACTGGGACCTCTTCTATGGCAGAAATGACATGTATGCCAGGGATGGGGTTCACTTATCTATGTCTGGGGTGGTAGCACTGGCAACTGCAGTGGAGGGAGCAGTTAGGACTTTAAACTAGGAATACTTAGTGGTATGGGTTTTGGCAGGAAAACAGTGAAGTCCCAGTGTAGTAATATTACGAGTTCTAGGGGAACTAGTAATAAGCAGAACGAGGTAGATATTGAAAAGCCAGGGACTTTGGGTGATAAGGACAGTAATAGATTTAGTAGTAAAACAGAAATGAGCAGGAAGAGTAAAGAGAAAGGAGAGTCTTTCAATGTTTATTATGCTAATTGTCGTAGTGCTAGGAATAAGATGGATGAGTTGAGATTAGTTGCTAGTGCAGGTAACATTGATGTATTTGCCTTAACTGAGACGTGGTTTAATTCAAAAAGTCGGGACATGCCTGTGGAATGTCATATTCAGGGTTTTAAATTGTTCCAAGTAGATAGAAGTATCGGGAAGGGGGGTGGGGTGGCATTGTATGTCCGAGATCGCTTGAACTGTTGCATAAAAACGGGTATTAAGTCTGAAGTAACACATACAGAGTCTGTTTGGATAGAATTTTCAGAGGGGCATGAAAAACTGATTTTAGGAGTGATATACCGTCCCCCAAACTTAGATAGGGACCAAGGGAGACTACTATGGGAGGAAATTGTTAAGGCCACAAGGCACGATAATGCAGTAATTCTAGGAGACTTTAACTTTAGTCATATTGATTGGAATTTCTTGACTGGGAATTTAGAATCATACGACTTCTTAGAAGTAGTTCAGGATTGTTTTTTGAAGCAGTTTGTGACAGAACCTACAAGGGGAAATAACCTGCTTGACTTAGCTATGGCAAACAATGAATCCCTTGTTAATAATTTAGAAATTTCAGAGGAACTGGGTGCTAGCGACCACAAATCAATTACATTTAGCATTGAATGGAAGTACGATAGTAGCGATAACTCAGTAACAGTCCCAGATTTTCGCTTAGCAGATTACGATGGGCTTAGAGAACACTTATCATCTGTTGACTGGGGTAACGAAGTGAGCTATCAGTATGACAGTTTTCTGAACACTATACATGCTGCACAAAGAACGTTTATCCCATATAAAGAAATTAGATCAAATAGAAATGACCCAAAATGGATGAATAATAGGCTGAAATATCTACTAGGGCATAAGAAAGGAATTTATAGGCGTATCAAAAGAGGTGAGGGTCATCTTATGAATCAGTATATTGACATTAAGAGGGACATTAAAAAGGGGATAAGAAAAGCTAAAAGGGATTATGAAATTAAAGTTGCTAGGGATTCTAAAACTAACCCAAAAAGTTTTTTCCAGGTCTATAGAACAAAAGTTAGAGACAAGATAGGTCCCCTTAAAAATAACTATGGGCACCTTACTGACAAAGAGAATGAAATGTGCTCGATTTTTAATAATTATTTTCTCTCAGTTTTTACACAGGAAGACACTAACAATATTCCAGTAATTAATTTTTATAGTGGGCTAGAAGAAGATAAATTATGTAACATCACAGTCACTAGTGAAATGGTTGTGAAACAGATAGACTGAAGCAAAATAAGTCGCCGGGTCCTGATGAGGTTTTTTCAAGGGTTCTTAAGGAATGCAAAATGGAACTCTGTGAACCATTAACTAATATTTTTAATTTATCTCTTCAAACAGGTGTAGTGTCTGATATGTGGAAGATGGCTAATGTAATTCCTATTTTTAAAACAGGGGACAAGTCGTTACCGTCAAATTACCGCCCAATAAGCCTGACCTCAATTGTAGGCAAATTACTAGAGTCAA
The DNA here is from genome assembly GCF_038502225.1 of Cherax quadricarinatus. Lineage (NCBI taxonomy): Eukaryota > Metazoa > Arthropoda > Malacostraca > Decapoda > Parastacidae > Cherax > Cherax quadricarinatus. The sequence continues at coordinate 27,512,276 of NC_091310.1, read as the reverse complement.
TTATAGCTGAGATTATAAGAAGCCATCTCGATAAGCATAGCTTGATTAATGATACTCAGCATGGATTCACAAGAGGCCGGTCTTGTCTAACTAATTTATTAACTTTCTTCAGTAAAGCTTTTGAGGCTGTTGACCACGATAAAGAATTTGATATTATTTACTTAGATTTTAGTAAGGCTTTTGATAGAGTTCCGCACCATAGACTGTTAAAGAAAGTGGCAGCTTATGGCATTGGGGGAAAAGTGCTCTCGTGGACCGAGTCATGGCTCACTGACAGGAAGCAGAGAGTGTCCATAAATGGGGTTAAATCCGAGTGGGGATCTGTAACAAGTGGCGTTCCACAGGAATCAGTCTTGGGCCTGTTGTTGTTTATAATATATATCAATGATCTTGATGAGGGAATTACTAGTGATATGAGCAAATTCGCCGATGACACAAAGATAGGTAGGATAATTGATTCAAACGTAGATGTTATGGAACTTCAGGAGGATTTAAACAAACTCTCTTCTTGGTCAGAAAAGTGGCAGATGCAGTTCAATGTAGATAAATGCAAGGTTCTGAAGCTTGGGAGTGTCCATAACCCTAGTACTTATAAGTTAAATGACGTAGAACTTAGCCATACAGATTGCGAAAAGGACTTGGGGGTTATAGTGAGCAGCAACCTTAAACCAAGACAGCAATGCCTAAGCGTACGTAATAAGGCAAATAGATTACTGGGATTTATATCAAGAAGTGTAAGCAACAGAAGTCCAGAGGTCATACTGCAGCTTTATACATCATTAGTAAGGCCTCACCTAGATTATGCAGCTCAGTTCTGGTCTCCATATTACAGAATGGACATAAATTCGTTAGAAAACATTCAGTGTAGGATGACTAAATTAATACATAGCATTAGAAATCTTTCTGATAAAGAAAGATTGAAGACTCTTAAGTTACATTCACTTGTTAGACGAAGAATGAGGGGAGACCTGATCGAAGTGTATAAGTGGAAGATAGGTATTAATGAAGGGGATATTAATAAGGTCATGAGGATGTCTCTCCAAGAGAGAACCCGCAGTAATGGATTTAAATTAGATAAATTTAGATTTAGAAAGGACATAGGAAAGTATTGGTTTGGAAATAGGGTAGTTGATGAGTGGAACAGTCTACCTAGTTGGGTTATTGAGGCTGGGACTTTGGGTAGTTTCAAATTTAGGTTGGATAAGTACATGAGTGGGAGGGGTTGGATTTGAGTGGGACTTTCACATCAGAGCTTATTTCTTGGGTGGCATTGAAAATTGGGTTGGGCAAATGTTTTGTTAGTGGGATGAATTGTAAAGGACTTGCCTAGTATGGGCCAACAGGCCTCCTGCAGTGTTCCTCCTTTCTTATGTTCTTATGTGTGCCTCTGACGATATGGTCGACACTATGTTCACCCCCAGGTCTTCCCTTTGGTGAGGTTGGAGTATTTGTCTCCCGAATCTAGACTCAGTTTCTGGTTTTGTTCTCCTTTCCCCAATTTTCATAACATTGCACTTGCTAGTGTTGAATTCCAGTATCCACTTGTGTGACTAATCTTACAGTTTGTCCGGAGTCATTTGTAGCCTTTCCTTGTCCTCATTTATTCATCTCGGTAATTCCACATCATCTGCGAACGGATAAAACTTGCTCGTTCTCCTCTGGTATCTCAGTACCAGTCTGATCCTGGTGGACCCCCCTACTTTTAACACTTGCCCATTCTGATAATTCTTCTCTCAGACAATCGCTCTTTGTGTATTCCCGTGTGGGGGGAGAGGGGTGTGGCTCGGACAGGTGAGGTGAAGCTAAGTGGCAGTAACCACACACTCTCCATAACAATGATCACCTCAGGTACAGCAAGTCTCACTGCCACGTATTTATACCATCAATGTGCTGAGTCTGCTGTTGTGTCTGTTGCTGCTGTTGTCTACTGGTCTTGTGGCTGCCTTATACTGTGTCTTGTTGATGCTCTTCTCTTTGCTGCTACGTCTGCTTCTTTTGCTATTAATGTCTTCTGCAATTTTCTACTGATATTGTCTGCTGATTTTGTATTTTTTATCTAATATTGCTATTTCCTCCCATACTGCTGTTTCTCTAGCCGTTGCATCTGATGTCTTATGTTCCTGATGTTGCCTCTGCTTTTATTGTGTCTACGGATGTTGGCGTCCACTGATGTTGCTTGAGTGTGTTTCTCCTGATATTTACTCCATTTCTGTTATCTGTTGATGTTGTCTCAGCATCCGTTATTTCTGCTGATGCCTCCTGTGCAGAGCGAGATCAATAAGTCGCGAGAGGCTGAGAATGACCAGCTGAGATGATGGTAGCAGACACACTGTGACACCTCCTTGGCTCAGAAATATTGGTTTCATTACGTAGTCACTCGGAGAAGAGCCTTGACAAATGTAAACGTCAGATCATCCCAGCCAGCTCCCTGCAACTTTGCAGTGAACGCTCTTTCGGCTTGGTGTGCCAAATGAACACTGAGACGGCTGAAGCCTTTGTGTACTCACCTAATTATACTCACCTAATTGTGGTTGCAGGGGTCGAAACTCAGCTCCTGGCCCCGCCTCTTCACTGATGGCTATTAGGTCCTCTCTACTTCCTGAGCTTTGTCATACCTCGTCTTAAAGCTATGTATGGTTCCTGCCTCCACTACATCACTTGCTAGGCTATTCCACTTCCTAATGACTCTATGACTGAAGAAATACTTCCTAACATCCCTGTGACTCGTCTGAGTCTTCGGCTTCCAATTGTGACCCCTTGTTTCTGTGTCTCCTCTCTGGAACATCCTGTCTCTGTCCACATTATCTATCCCACGCAATATTTTGTATGTCGTTATCATGTCTCCTCTGACCCTCCTGTCCTCAAGTGTCGTCAGTCCGATTTTCCTCAACCTTTCATCGTAGGACATTTCCCTGAGCTCCGGAACTAGCCTTGTTGCAAACCTTTGTACTTTCTCTAACTTCTTGACGTGCTTGACCAGGTGTGGGTTCCAAACTGGTGCTGCATACTCCAGTATGGGCCTGACGTACACAATGTACAGTGTCTTGAACGATTCCTTACTAAGGTATCGGAACGCTATTCTCAGGCTTGCCAGGTCCCCATATGCTGCAGCAGTTATTTGGTTGATGTGTGCCTCCGGTGACGTGCTCGGTGTTATGTTCGTCCCAAGATCTTTCTCCTTGAGTGAGGTTTGCAGTCTTTGTCCACCTAGCCTATACTCTGTCTCCGGTCTTCTTTGCCTTTCCCCAATCTTCATGATTTTGCATTTGGCGGGGTTGAATTCAAGGAGCCAGTTGGACCACGTGTCCAGCCTGTCCAGGTCTCTTTGTAGTCCTGCCTGATCCTCATCTCATTTAATTCTTCTCATTAACTTCACATCATCTGCGAACAGGGACACTTCAGAGTCTATTCCTCCCATCATGTCATTCACATATATCAAAAATAGCACTGGTCCTAGGACTGACCCCTGTTGGACCTCGCTCGTCACAGGCGCCCACTGTGATACGTATATATGTGTGTGTGTGTGTGTGTGTGTGTGTGTGTGTGTGTGTGTGTGTGTGTGTGTGTGTGTGTGTGCGCGCGCGCGTGCGTGTTTTATTATTCCGGAATAAGCTCCATATTGTATCCTTTCCAGCTGCCCTTCTATTAGCTAACAATTAATTAACCATGTCATATGTATATTTAATTTCATGTATGGGGTTCTCCACGTGTCTCGTCCTCTATGTAGTTTACACATTTAGATTACCTGTAGGTTACCTGAAGACGCTTCTTGAGGTCACCGCCCCTACGGTCCGGTCTCAGACCAGATCTGCTTGCTGGCCTGAACGATCAGGCAGCTGGTGTCCCCAACAGATACTCAAACTCACATTCTAAAGAGATCCTGACATAAACCTGAGTCTCATGCTATGAACTCATGTGCCCAGTACTTAGTACAGACTAAATTAGGGCGGGGAGTGGGGAAAAAGTAACTCCAGAAGCAAAGTAACTCCTTAGCTGCTCTCTGACCTAAAACAATTAGCGCTTAGGTGAGACACTTTACACTGAGCCGTTGTGGGTGAGCTGGTGAGAGTGGCCCAGTCACAGAACTTTTATGTATATTATACTTACTCGACTCACAATCGTATAAAACCTTCTTGTAAGTATAACAGTATATTTTACCAAGGGAATCCTCTTATAGCCACAATTAGATATGTAACTGACATTATGTCATGTCAGTTTTCGTGACTCAGTCTCGTTACCGGCAGTTGATGTGAGGGAGAGGTGGGCCGGAGGGACTGTCGGAAACTAATATACTGTACAGTATATTCACCAACTCGTGTCTTTTCTCATTCGATTAGTTAATGTACAGCTTAGGGGTGGGGATGTTGCGGTTAAGAAGGTCATCTAAACTTTGATGTCAGAGCATTTCTGGCAAAACAGTAATTGAATGAATAACGGCAAAACAGTTTCCTCTTTGTCGTGTCACTCTCCCTCGGAGGAAGACGGCTGGTGTGTTTAAAAAATATGAAGAATAATAGTTTTCAATGCATTTCCTAAAATAAATTAAATGTAATTCTCATTTCCATACTATAGTTTCTAATCATATTTTCTCTTTGTCTTACAGGTAAGTGTCTGACCAGAGAGAGAAGGATCAGCAGATGTTGGTAGAGAGGTCAGTTTATTGTTTGCTCTTGGGCTGTTTTGTCCTCACACTGTATTCGCATAGTTCCTTTGGATGACTGAAGCCTTTATGTTGACCACCAGCCCGGATACACACTCGGGTAGGTACGTACCTTGTACCCTCGAACCTCCTACGATCACTAAGAGGACACCCAGTCCCATGGGATATGTATTCCAGTCCTCTGATTTTAATCAACAGGACACCCAGTCCTTGGACATATGCAACACTCCTCTGAGGATCACTATGCTGTATAGCCCTTGTGGCTTAGCGCTTCTTTTTGATTATAATAATAATGAGGATCACTAACAGGATGCTCAGTCCTACAATATAATGGGACATGTTCTCCATCCTCCGAAAATTACAGCAGTGAGTGCAGACCGCGACATCTGTATTAAACACCACCAGATGAAATAAATAAATAATTCACGCTAACCGTTATGCCCATATGGGTCATTCCGAGCAAGACGTGGTGGAGCTGGATCCTCCTCCTGCTGAGCGCCGGATAGACGCGCTTCCTATTTGTACTCATCACCAGCTGAACCATTCTTCACCGAAATAACTGGAATCGCTCACAAATATCGAAACTTGCGATGATTAAGTAACAAAATCCATAAAACTTGAGAAGGCTGAAGAAATTTTAATAAGAAAGCTTTCTCCCAGACTGATGCTTTTTCTGCACAAATGACTAAGAAAATCCATAGTTCCCTTTTCCAGAGAACTGCATTGATAAACAAGATATTAAATACTCCTGGATCTCTGAGTGTCCGCTGTTTTATAACTGTTATTGACATATTAATAAACCATTTATTTAGACAAATTCGAATGTAGAGTGACGAGTCGAGGAGGTTAGTAGTACTGGAGACGAGGTTAGTAGTACTAGAGACGAGGTTAGTAGTACTGGAGACGAGGTTAGTAGTACTGGAGACGAGGTTAGTAGTACTGGAGACGAGGTTAGTAGTACTGGAGACGAGGTTAGTAGTACTGGAGACGAGGTTAGTAGTACTGGAGACGAGGTTAGTAGTACTGGAGACGAGGTTAGTAGTACTGGAGACGAGGTTAGTAGTACTGGAGACGAGGTTAGTAGTACTGGAGACGAGGTTAGTAGTACTGGAGACGAGGTTAGTAGTACTGGAGACGAGGTTAGTAGTACTGGAGACGAGGTTAGTAGTACTGGAGACGAGGTTAGTAGTACTGGAGACGAGGTTGGTAGTACTGGAGACGAGGTTAGTACTGGAGACGAGGTTAGTAGTACTGGAGACGAGGTTGGTAGTACTGGAGACGTGGTTAGTAGTACTGGAGACGAGGTTAGTAGTACTGGAGACGAGGTTAGTAGTACTGGAGACGAGGTTAGTAGTACTGGAGACGAGGTTAGTAGTACTGGAGACGAGGTTAGTAGTACTGGAGACGAGGTTAGTAGTACTGGAGACGAGGTTAGTAGTACTGGAGACGAGGTTAGTAGTACTGGAGACGAGGTTAGTAGTACTGGAGACGAGGTTAGTAGTACTGGAGACGAGGTTAGTAGTACTGGAGACGAGGTTAGTAGTACTGGAGACGAGGTTAGTAGTACTGGAGACGAGGTTAGTAGTACTGGAGACGAGGTTAGTAGTACTGGAGACGAGGTTAGTAGTACTGGAGACGAGGTTAGTAGTACTGGAGACGAGGTTAGTAGTACTGGAGACGAGGTTAGTGGTACTGGAGACGAGGAGGTTAGTGGTACTGGAGACGAGGTTAGTAGTACTGGAGACGAGGTTAGTAGTACTGGAGACGAGGTTAGTAGTACTGGAGACGAGGTTAGTAGTACTGGAGACGAGGTTAGTAGTACTGGAGACGAGGTTAGTAGTACTGGAGACGAGGTTAGTAGTACTGGAGACGAGGTTAGTAGTACTGGAGACGAGGTTAGTAGTACTGGAGACGAGGTTAGTAGTACTGGAGACGAGGTTAGTAGTACTGGAGACGAGGTTAGTAGTACTGGAGACGAGGTTAGTAGTACTGGAGACGAGGTTAGTAGTACTGGAGACGAGGTTAGTAGTACTGGAGACGAGGTTAGTAGTACTGGAGACGAGGTTAGTAGTACTGGAGACGAGGTTAGTAGTACTGGAGACGAGGTTAGTAGTACTGGAGACGAGGTTAGTAGTACTGGAGACGAGGAGGTTAGTGGTACTGGAGACGAGGTTAGTGGTACTGGAGACGAGGTTGGTAGTACTGGAGACGAGGTTAGTAGTACTGGAGACGAGGTTAGTAGTACTGGAGACAAGGTTAGTAGTACTGGAGACGAGGTTAGTAGTACTGGAGACAAGGAGGTTAGTGGTACTGGAGACGAGGCTAGTGGTACTGGAGACGAGGTTGGTAGTACTGGAGACGAGGAGGTTAGTGGTACTGGAGACGAGGAAGTTAGTGGTACTGGAGACGAGGTTGGTAGTACTGGAGACGAGGTTAGTGGTACTGGAGACGAGGAAGTTAGCGGTACTGGAGACGAGGTTAGTAGTACTGGAGACGAGGAGGTTAGTGGTACTGGAGACGAGGTTAGTGGTACTGGAGACGAGGTTGGTAGTACTGGAGACGAGGTTAGTAGTACTGGAGACGAGGAGGTTAGTGGTACTGGAGATGAGGTTAGTGGTACTGGAGACGAGGTTGGTAGTACTGGAGACGAGGAGGTTAGTAGTACTGGAGACGAGGTTAGTAGTACTGGAGACGAGGTTAGTAGTACTGGAGACGAGGAGGTTAGTGGTACTGGAGACGAGGTTAGTGGTACTGGAGACGAGGTTGGTAGTACTGGAGACGAGGAGGTTAGTGGTACTGGAGACGAGGAGGTTAGTGGTACTGGAGACGAGGAAGTTAGTGGTACTGGAGACGAGGTTAGTGGTACTGGAGACGAGGTTAGTAGTACTGGAGACGAGGAGGTTAGTGGTACTGGAGACGAGGTTAGTGGTACTGGAGACGAGGTTAGTAGTACTGGAGACGAGGAGGTTAGTGGTACTGGAGACGAGGTTAGTGGTACTGGAGACGAGGTTAGTAGTACTATAGACGAGGTTGGTAGTACTGGAGACGAAGTTGGTAGTACTGGAGACGAGGTTGGTAGTACTGGAGACGAGGTTGGTGGTGCTGGAGACGAGGAGGTTAGTGGTACTGGAGACGAGGTTAGTGGTACTGGAAACGAGGTTGGTAGTACTGGAGACGAGGTTGGTAGTACTGGAGACGAGGTTGGTGGTGCTGGAGACGAGGTTAGTGGAACTGGAGACGAGGTTAGTGGTACTGGAAACGAGGTTAGTAGTACTGGAGACGAGGTGGTTAGTGGTACTGGAGACGAGGTTAGTGGTACTGGAAACGAGGTTAGTAGTACTCGAGACAAGGAGGTTGGTGGTACTGGAGACGAGGTTAGTGGTACTGGAGACGAGGTTAGTAGTGCTGGAGACGAGGAGGTTAGTGGTACTGGAGACGAGGTTAGTGGTACTGGAGACGAGGTTAGTAGTACTGGAGACGAGGAGGTTAGTGGTACTGGAGACGAGGTTAGTAGTCCTGGAGATGAGGAGGTTAGTGGTACTGGAGACGAGGAGATTAGTGGTACTAGAGACGAGGAGGTTAGTAGTACTGGGGGCGAGGAGGTTAGTGGTACTGGAGACGAGGAGGTTATTGGTACTGGAGACGAGGAGCTTAGTAGTACTGGAGACGAGGAGTTTAGTAGTACTGGGGACGAGGAGGTTAGTGGTACTGGAGACGAGGTTAGTGGTACTGGAGACGAGGAGGTTAGTAGTACTTGAGACGAGGTTAGTGGTACTAGAGACGAGGAGGTTAGTGGTACTAGAGACGAGGAGGTTAGTAGTACTGGAGACGATGAGCTTAGTAGTACTGGAGACGAGGAGTTTAGTAGTACTGGGGACGAGGAGGTTAGTGGTACTGGAGACGAGGTTAGTGGTACTGGAGACGAGGAGGTTAGTGGTACTGGAGACGAGGTTAGTAGTACTGGAGACAAGGTTAGTGGTACTGGAGACGAGGAGGTTAGTGGTACTGGAGACGAGGTTAGTGGTACTGGAGACGAGGAGGTTAGTGGTACTGGAGACGAGGTTAGTAGTACTGGAGACGAGGTTAGTGGTACTGGGGACGAGGTTAGTGGTACTTGAGACGAGGAGGTTAGTGGTACTGGAGACGAGGAGGTTAGTGGTACTGGAGACGAGGAGGTTAGTGGTACTGGAGACGAGGAGGTTAGTGGTACTGGAAACGAGGAGGTTAGTAGTACTGGAGACGAGAAGGTTAGTGGTACTGGAGACGAGGAGGTTAGTGGTACTGGAGACGAGGAGGTTAGTACTGGGGACGAGGAGGTTAGTGGTACTGGAGACGAGGAGGTTAGTGGTACTGGAGAAGAGGAGGTAAGTAGTACTGGAGACGAGGAGGTTACTAGTACTGGAGACGAGGTTAGTGGTACTGGAGACGAGAAGGTTAGTGGTACTGGAGACGAGAAGGTTAGTAGTACTGGAGACGAGGAGGTTAGTAGTACTGGGGACGAGGAGGTTAGTAGTACTGGAGACGAGGAGGTTAGTAGTACTGGAGACGAGGAGGTTAGTGGTACTGGAGACGAGGAGGTTAGTGGTACTGGAGACGACTAGGTTAGTAGTACTGGAGACGAAGAGGTTAGTGGTACTGGAGACGAGGAGGTTAGTGGTACTGGAGACGAGGAGGTTAGTGGTACTGCTGACGAGGAGGTTAGTGGTACTGGAGACGAGGAGGTTAGGTTAGTGGTACTGGAGATTAGGAAGATAATTGTATTATTATAATCATGGAAGAGCGCTAAGCCCATAGGATTATACATCACATGTGGGGGGGATGGAAGGTATTCAGGCTCAATTCATGGAACTGAAACATAGATCCAATTCTCTAGATCAAGATCCCCTCACCAGCGTCAAGGAACCTCTCTTCAGAGGGCGGATAATTGTATTATAGAGGGAAGGGGAGGAGTGTGTGTGTACTTACCTGTTTGTTTAGCACGAGCCGATTCACAGCTCCTTGCCCCGCCTCTTCGCTGGTCGCTACTAGGTCCTCTCTCCCTACTCCATGAGCTTTATGGTATATTTTCTTAAAGCTATGTATGGATCCTACCTCCACTACATCACTTTCCAGATTGTTCTATTTCCTGACAACTTTATGACTGAAGAAATGATTCCTGACATCCCTGTGACTCATCTGAGTCTTCAACTTCCAGTTTTGATCCCTTCTTTCTGTGTCCCATCTCTGAAACAACCAGTCTCTATCCACCTTGTCGATACCTCTCAGTATTTTATATGTCGTTATCTTCCCTATCTCTCCTGTTCTCCAGTGTCGTCAGGTCGATTTCCCTTAACCTTTCTTCGTAAGGACTAATCTTGTTGCAAAACTTTGCACTTCCTCTAATTTCGTGGTGCTACATACTCCATTATGGGCCTGACGTACACAGTGTACATAGTCTTGGACGATTCCTCACTAAAGCCTCGAAACGCTACTCTTAGGTTTGCCAGGCGCCCATATGCTGCAGCAGTTATTCGGGTGATGTGTGCCTCAGATGTGCTCGGTATTATACTCATTCCAAGATCCTTTTCCGTGAGTGAGGTTTGCAGTCTTTAGCCCCCTAGCCTGTACTCTGTCTATGGTCTTCTTTGACCTTCCCTGATCTTCATGACTTTGCACTTGGTGGGGTAAACCCCAGGAGCCAGTTGTTGGACCACGTGTCCAGCCTGTCCAGATCCCTTTGTAGTTCTACCTGATCCTCTTCCACTTGAATTCTCCGCATTAGCTTCACGTCGTCTGCATACAGGGGCACCTCTGAATCTATCCCTTTCGTTACGCCATTCACATATACCAAAACAGCAACGGCCCTATCTATGACTGACCCTTGTGGAACCCCATGTGTGTGTGTGTGTGTGTGTGTGTGTGTGTGTGTGTGTGTGTGTGTGTGTGTGTGTGTGTGTGTGTGTGTGTGTGTGTGTGTGTGTGTACTCGCCTAATTGTGCGTTACAAGTAGCGTCTTCTAAAATAGACGTCTCCAGAGGAAGCTATAGGGTTAAATAATTGGTCCCCTTCTAGCTGCTGGCCTCTTTCTGGTTTCGTAACAAGAGGCTGGATTATGTTCTGTTTCAGTTAACCAGGCTATTCTATAGCCCTCTTCAATATTAATAAGGATTCCAAATGAATGCACACAAAACAAAATAAATTTTAAGATCTTTATTAGTAAAGTTGTCTAGAGAAGTGTATGTATGTATGTATGTATGTATATATATATATATATATATATATAGATATATATATATATATATATATATATATATATATAATATATATATATATATATATATAATATCTCATTGTACCCACAAACGAGTGGTGTTGATCAATAACAACACTGCGACTAGCCAAGGACTCGAACCCATGTTGTTTTGGTCTGCCTCATGGTGAGCGAAAACCATATGATGCTCTAACCCACAGGACCACCGAATCCTACAAGAATCACACACCCAACAGAGCTAGGTATTTTACCATGATCCAAGGACATGATGGTGAAGGCGCCTCTGAGCTAATTTCATTCTACTCTCCATTTGGTATACTAGCCTCAACAAGCAGTATTTGATATTATCGTACTCATGAACGAGTGGTATTGATCAGTAACAACACTGTGACTAAGGACTCGAACCCATGTTGTTTTGGCCCGCCTCATGTTGACCTCATGGTGGTTTTCACTCCTCATGAGGCGAGCCAAGTTGGATGCCAACCACACACCAGTTCCTCACACCCCACCCCATATGGGGTCAGGTGGAGTAGGCCTCACAGTTTGCGGATAGCATGAGGTAAAATAACTAGAAGATAGTTAATAGCCAGCTCTAAGCTCCTAACCACTGGGAAAAGGTCATGTGACGTAAAAAGTTACAATAGTGGATCATTACATACCTTCATTTACAACCTTTTAACTTATGGAATAGAGGAAAAAATCCCTCATTTGTCAAGCGGTGTCACAGAACATTCCAGAATATTCAGGAAATACTCTGTGTCAGTTAATATGCCTGTGTGAATTCTCCCATTCAGGCTTTTTCTTATAATAACTAGGCTATTCTTAATTTTAATGCCATTCCTATCATCATCAACTATCATCTGCTAATATCATTATATTACCAACAACCTGATTCATTAAACCACTAAATTAGTTGCAATCACCATGTTGAAACCTCCTATGTGTACCTAGCGTACCTTGAACACTCACTGTACCTAGACAACTTAGGACCTCAATAGGTCACACTGCATTTCTTTTGGACTCTCCTAGGATGATTGCACATGTGCACCCATACCTAAATGAACCCACATATCTACTTCCTTACTACAGATATTATATCAATCAGGTTGCAGTCTGTATTGCAGCACACTACCTAGAGCACCTGTCGCATTATGATACCTGTGTTTAGCAGCAGCTGAGTGAGTTATACCGACGGCAGACCTAACATATTAAATATCAATGTTCGAAATGGACTTAACAAGATGTCACATATATCAGCATTCATGATGGGCGTGACGGGCGTACCATGATGTTTAGTTTGCAGACTCTGGTCGGGCATAACCGAAACATCACAAACCTTCCCCCCTCCCCTATCATAAGGAGCAATCCTGCGCTTTTGTAAAACATTGTTGTTTAATGGTGTACGCAAAGACTCCACTAAATAACTATCAAGTTTGTATAGCCCATAATTTGAGTTATATACAGTATTTCTATCATGTTCCAGGAGGGAGGACTCAATTATGTTTCTTTCCATGATGGAACTGTTGGGTACAATTATCTGGGCTTCGGTCCACTCCAGTGGGTGATTTCAAGAGCTGACATGGTTAAAGATCGCATTCGACACCTGGCCAAGAAATTGACCACCAAAGAGAGAACTTGAAAGGACCGTTAAGAGAGGAAATCAACTGCCAGAGAAAGGGCTTGATGTGTCTCCTAAGAGAGACCAGGAGGCAACTGAGTGAGGCAAACCTAGCAGCCCCAACTTTGGGTGGTGTTATGAACACAGGTAATAAATGGCCTGTGAGACTTAGTTAGAATGGGAATTGGAGCAAACAAACTCGCAGATAGACTATAACGTATATTTTGCCTTCACCCACTGTATACAGATATGTACACTATGTACAGGTAGAATAATAAGTGTACACAATGGTGACAGATGGCAAAATAGAAGTCAGAGAGAGTGCACCGTACTCAACCAGCAGGTAGGCAAGTCTACCAAATGCTTACTGCAAGTGAATCACATTGCTTCAGCTTTGGCAGACTTGCCTGTGATTGGTTAATGAACCAAGGTACTGATTAATGATGGGTACCCTATTGATCATTAAACCCTTAGGAATGGTTTGCTGAATGGGAGGAAGCCCGACCCGGTCACAGACTGGGCCGCGGGGGCGTTGACCCCCGGAACTCTCTCCAGGTAAACTCCAGGTAAGCCAATATGGGAGTGTGACATATGCCAAATAAATTGTAACATACTTTTTGCATGCCACAGGTGTGATCACATGACTCACAGCTACCCCAGTGGTTGAAACAGCTACCCCAGTGGTTGAAACAGCTACCCCAGTGGTTGAAACAGCTACCCCAGTGGTTGAAACAGCTACCCCAGTGGTTGAAACAGCTACCCCAGTGGTTGAAACAGCTACCCCAGTGGTTGAAACAGCTACCCCAGTGGTTGAAACAGCTACCCCAGTGGTTGAAACAGCTACCCCAGTGGTTGAAACAAGTGGACAAAGGGTTAACAAGAGTTAAGCAAATTATACAACCAAATATATCCTACCTAATTTACACAAGTTAGGTCAAATAATAATAAAAAGCAAAATATTTTCATTTTAGTGATTAATGAAAACATCTCCAATATAAAATTATATGATAATAAGAGATATACAGAATATTAAATGATTGCATCCAGTTCAGAGGGTGCAACATTGTGGTTGCAGGGGTTGAGTCACAGCTCCTGGCCCCACCTCTTCACTGGTCATTACTAGGTCACTCTTCCTGCTCTATAAACTTTATCATACCTCTTCTTAAAGCTATGAATGGGTCCTGCCTCCACTACATCATTTCCCAGACTACTCCACTTCCTGACAACTCTGACTGAAGAAACACTTCCTAACATCCCAGTGATTCATCTGAGTCTTCAACTTCCATTTGTGACCCCTTGTTGCTGTCCCATTTCTGGAACATCCTGTCTCTGTCCACCTTGTCAATTCCTCTCTGTATTTTATATGTCGTTGTGTGTGTGTGTGTGTGTGTGTGTGTGTGTGTGTGTGTGTGTGTGTGTACTCACCTACTTGTGGTTGCAGGGGTCAAATCTTAGCTCCTGGCCCAGCCTCTTCACTGGATGCTACTGGGTCCTCTCTCTCCCTGCTCCATGAGCTTTATCAAACCTCCACTACGTCACTTTCTAGGCTATTCCACTGTCTGACAACTCTATGACTGAAGAAATACTTTCTAACATCCCTCAGAGTCTTCAACTTCCAATTGTGACCTCTTGTTTCTGTGTCCCCCCCCCCCTGGAACATCCTGTCTTTATCCACATTGTCTATTCCGCGCAGTATTTTATAGGTCGTTATCATGTCTCCCCTGACCCTCCTGTCCTCCAGTGTCATCAGGCCGATTTCCCTTAACCTTTCTTCATAGGACATTCCCCTTAGTTGTGTGTACTCACCTATTTGTACTCACCTATTTGTGGTTGCAGGGGTCGAGTCTTAGCTCCTGGCCCCGCCTCTTCACCGGTTGCTACTGGGCCCTCTCTCTCCCCGCTCCATGAGCTTTATCAAACCTCGTCTTAAAACTGTGTATGGTTCCTGCCTCCACTACGTCATTTTCTAGGCTATTCCACTGCCTTACAACTCTATGACTGAAGAAATACTTCCTAATATCTCTCTGACTCATTTGTGTCTTCAACTTCCAATTGTGGCCTCTTGTTTCTGTGTCCCCTCCCTGGAACATCCTGTCTTTGTCCACCTTGTCTATTCCACGCAGTATTTTATATGTCGTTATCATGTCTCCCCTGACCCTCCTGTCCTCCAGTGTCGTCAGGCCGATTTCCCTTAATCTTTCTTCATAGGACATTCCCCTTAGCTCTGGAACTAACCTTGTCGCAAACCTTTGTACTTTCTCTAGTTTCTTGACGTGCTTTATCAAGTGCGGGTTCCAAACAGGTGCTGCATACTGTGTGTGTGTGTGTGTGTGTGTGTGTGTGTGTGTGTGTGTATGTGTGTGTGTGTGTATATGTGTGTGTGTGTGTGTGTGTGTACATGTGTATTTGTGTATGTGAGAGGGAGACTCGTGTACGTGTAGTCCCACCAGCAAAACTATACTCGTGGTGTCATGTCTTGATTCATTAGTTTACCACAATTTCTAAAGCCCTCGAGGGCTATAGCAACCTCACCCTAATCTTGCCACCCTCAACACCATTGTTAACGAGGAGCTTATCAAAATATCAACTTGGATGACAGCCAATAAACTTACACTTAACACTGACAAAACCTACTATATTATGTTTGGTAGCAGAGCAGGAGTTGCGCAAATTAACATTAAGATCGACAACACTCTAATTGCCAGGCATAATGAGGGCAAATTCCTAGGCCTATACCTCGACAACAACCTGAATTTCAGCGCCCATATCCAACACATAACCAAAAAAGTATCCAAAACGGTTGGGATCCTCTCCAAGATACGATACTACATGCCGCAAAATGCCCTTCTCACACTATACCACTCACTTATTTATCCATACCTCACCTATGCTATTTGTGCTTGGGGATCAACTGCAGCAACACACATAAAGCCAATAATCCAACAAAAAGCCGCAGTAAGAATAATCACTAAATCCCATCCCTGGCAACACACCCCCCCCACTCTTCATAGATCTAAACTTACTCCCTGTTCAGTACATCCACACTTACTACTGTGCAACCTTAAATTCCAATATTAACCTTGACCTAAAATGCTTTCTTGATAGTTGTGATAGAACCCACAGGCATAGCACCAGACACAAACATCTCTGTGACATTCCCCGTGTCCGACTAAACCTTTACAAAAAATCAATGTATGTCAAAGGCCCTAAAATCTGGAATACCCTACCTGAAAACTCTAGAACTGCGGACACATTCATCACCTTCAAAACTACCATTAGAAAACATCTTATCTCCCTGATACACCCCCGTCAACTAATTACACGAATACCACCTGGTGGTTCACACTTACACTCACTCACCCATTTGACCATAAACAGAAATATCAATCTCAATCTTAAAATAATGAATCCTAACTAGTTATAAGTTGGCCTGTGATACTCCAATACTGAAACTATGTATTGTGCCAAAACAAAAGCATTCACATTGCTAAACTCACAAGCTAGTATTTAGTCACTTAGCCATAATACCAACTTACCTCATAATTTGTAATATTTTAAATTTAAGAATTAATCTAAGTCTGCCCGAAATGCCTAGCCATGCTAGGTGTTCTAGTGGTACACTCTGTAATCATTATTTTACTACATGTAAACCACACAATAACCAAATTCTGTAAACTCAGCATTGTAATACTTATAGAGAATAAACTTTGAATTGAATTGAATCTTGACCTCGTACCCATTCTGGCAGTTCACTGCCCTTTCTGTGAATGAATGCAATATAACTTCTTACAATACTGGTCTTTCCTAGTTTTCTCTTGTTACAATTATGATACAAGAAGCCCCGCTTGTACAGAATCGATTTTTCGATGTTCCACGTTTTCACTGGCTCTTAAATGAGTCATTGTTCCACCCACCGGGGAGAGTCGCCGGCGGATGGAACATAATGAACAATAGCACAATTTGAAGCCAACGAGAATGTGGAACAACGAAAAGAAGATGCTGTGTATGCCGGGCCTAAATCTGTGTAACTGTACTTGTGTGTACCTAAATAAACTTACTCCAAGATGGGCCTCAAATATGTCGTATATATGAACATGATTGACTTCTGAGGTTCTCCATCTACCATGCGAGCACAAGATGTACAAAATATTTAGCAACACCAACAGAGCACCTATAAGTAATTAATAAGTTTTTTTCCTTCCTCCTCGTTTATAACTCGAGAACTCCTAATCCGATCGGCTTCCAATTTTTATGTCTGATTTAATATAACCAGGGAAAGGTTCGTGGAACTATTGGCATGTGCAGGTCCCTCTGGTTAGACATTTCCAAATGATTGGAATCTGCATGATAAATTTAGAGAGCCTCTTCTGATTGGCCTCAAATATTAAGTGTGTCCCACTCAAAGATTATGATTGTTATCTAAGTGTGTAGCTGCTGATTTGCCAGTCATATTTTTAAAATGGCTGAATGTCTCTTTTGATCAGCTTCAAGATATAAACACAATGTACATGATCACACGGGAGTACATGGGAAAGGCAGATATTAGAGGACATGGAAGTCCATACTAAGATTATCTGTTGACATCTGTCTATTTCTACCTAGATTATGGATTGTGTATTCTCTAGATGTACTTACCTAATTATGCTTGCCTAATTGTGGTTGCAAGGGTCGATTCATAATACCTGGCCCCGTCTCTTCACTGGTCGCCTGTGTGTGTGTGTGTGTGTGTGTGTGTGTGTGTGTGTGTGTGTGTGTATGTACATGTCAAAAATAGAAAAGCAGAAGGCTTTCTGCTCTCCATTCCATCCGGCCACTGCCGACACAAAAGCTGAGAAAAAACGAGCGTTCAGAAGTACAAAGACATAATCACAAGCATTCAAAAGTGTGAAGATGCCTACATAAGCGTTCAAAAGCACAAAGGCATCCTCATGAGAATTTAAAAGCGCAATAATGCCCTCAGAAGCATTCAAAAGTGTGAAGATGCCCTCATGAGCGTTTAAAAGCTCAAAAACGTCCCCACATGAGTTGGAAAGTGCAAAGACGCCCTCAGAATCTTTCAGAGACGAAGATTCCTAGAATCGCACTCAAACCCGTGAACATTTCTCCTCAAGGTCGATTAGAAGAGTAAATAGCACCTCAGGCATCAGTTTCTCGCCTGCTTGGGAAACAGTTTCATAAGCCTGACCTGGTCTGGAACATGATTCCTGGTCTAGGACTGGATCGCAGGGGGTGGTGAGGCCCAGAATGAACTTAGGACAACCTTCAGGCAACATTTGACTCACCCACTTGTAGTGTGTAACCTGACAATGAAAATTTCACTTTTATTGGAGAAAGAAATGATAATACTGGAAGAGTGATAAGAATGAATGGGGGAGTGTCGGTACTCAGGGATGAGATTATCTTCGGGTGAAATTCAACTCCAAATTGACTGTGGAGAACCACATTGTAAATCTTGTAAAGCTGCCAGGAAGCTTACAGCACTTAGAGATATCTTGCATCTGCTCGACAGTAGAAGTTGTAAGACTGTACAAGGCACAAGTGAGCGCACACCTTAATTATGCTCCACTGTCTTGGACTGCCTACTTCCTGTCTCATCTGCGACTTCTTGACAAAATAGAGAACAAAGCAAGGCGACTCATCTCTAGCCTGGACCTGGCCTGGACAAATTTGTCATTTAAGCAGAGCCTTCAATAATGGAGGGTGTGGAGATCTTATTGTTAAGTACAAGGCCAATGTTGTCAAGTTATCACACTGGGCTCCACTTCATGATCATTGAGAAATGAGCTTCTACACAACAAGATGGGCAGCAAACAGCAATTACACTCTTGCTGTACTCTTCTCATAAACATCACTTCATCTGAAATCATCTCTTCCTAGAATGACGTGAGCCTCTAGCATCTTTGTACAGCATAATGACATCAATGAAATAAAGTCAGCTGATTAAAAGAAATCACTGGCCCAAAAAGGCTCTATAATGAGCTGATATAGGTAACAGTTCTTAGCTTGTAAGGTTAGAAACCCTTAACCTTGTAAAACCCTTGTCTAAAAGAGAGAGAGAGAGGGGGGGGAGGGAGAATAGAGTAGACAGATGGTAAGCAACAGTGTAGACAAGAAGTCAGTACACATTCAGTCATAATAAACAGTGTGTGAGAGAGAGAGCAACAAATTACTCAACTATCATCATTTTTGAAAATTATTATTATGTGAGTAAATTACCTGCACGAGGCTTACAGGGCATTACATGAATGATTACCTGCAAGTAATCTGGGTGAGGTAAGTGAGACTGAGTCACAGTAGGTCGCTGAACTGCAGCTCTTTCAACTGCCCACTTCTTCACCACTCTCACAAAAAGCTAGACATGACATTAAATTAATAATTATAATATTAAGACCAGCTACTCGGGTAAAATTTAATTTGTGTAGACTGCATATGACCAGGGTTGCTGGGTACACAAAATATAATTATACATAAATTATTAGTGCTATTAAAATGATATTCTTATTAAAAAGTACCATTTAATTACTGTAGATGGATCACACCACAACACCTGCCTAACACCTAGACCTAACACTGGCCAGCTAAGATCTAAATGCAAGAGCTAATGGTGTACTTCCCTGTGAGTGATGTTCCCTTATCTTCCGACATTCACTCATAATTCTTGAGGTCCCGAAAAAACTTCCTGTCCCAATTCTTCATCAGGAGACATTAACACGGGTTCCTATTAAAAATTCAGGCCAAAACACACCAAACTGGCCTCGGAAAATGCCATATTTCATTGCACCATGCAGTCCAGTGTTCGCACATTAAATTCAATATGGCGACCCTCCCCGGCGTCACTCAGCAGCTGTTCTACACCCCCTCACTAGAAATTTCTCGAAAGGATCAAATCAGCATCACATTTTATTACACAATTATTGTAGTATTCCAATTTACCCATGCTGAATTTAGGAAAATCCAAAATTTTCCACAATCATCCCCTGCACTACACTAGTTACCATAGTTTGTTCCACACCAGAAATTGTTCTTAAACCTTCAGCCTGACTCTATATCACTTTCTGATCGAATTATTATTATTATTATTATTATTATTATTATTATTATTATTATTATTATTATTATTATTATTATTGTTATTATTTTAGCTGTTAAGAATCATATAGTAATTTTCAAAAGCTTGTTCATATATAAATGTTAAAATGTTCATTGCAGTTTCAAATCTTTGATTTTTTCACATAAAGCTTATTTTATTATTATTCATTTTTTTCAGATGACAAGATAAATTTTTATGTTATAAAATTAAGATGGACATAGATCCCGGTTTATTTCAAGGCTTCAAATATTCATTAAGTTTATAAATGGGACTTACTCTCGTTTGCTATAAAACTATCTCTCTCTCTCTCTCTCTCTCTCTCTGTCTCTGTCTCTCTGTCTCTCTGTCTCTCTGTCTCTCTGTCTCTCTGTCTCTCTGTCTCTCTGTCTCTCTGTCTCTCTGTCTCTGTCTCTCTCTGTCTCTCTCTGTCTCTCTCTGTCTCTCTCTGTCTCTCTCTGTCTCTCTCTGTCTCTCTCTCTCTCTCTCTCTCTCTCTCTCTCTTTCTTTTTCTCTTTCTCTTTCTCTTTCTCTTTCTCTCTCTCTCTCTCTTTCTCTCCTCCCACAACTTTTTTATTCACTATAAATATAGTTTCCCTGCTATTGTTTGAATTTGTTAATTTATTATATATTGTTTGTGCCTTGTTTCATATATTCAGTTTGGACATTGTTTGTTTTTTTTGCAGTCCTTTGGCTCTGGAGAAGGAAGAAGTGATATTAACATAATGGATGACTTCCTGGTGAGTACATCACCCGTTGCTCCACTCATCTAACAACTACTCATCCCTAAACTATTCTCCTTAATTAACCTTACCCTAAGCTACGTGTGGAGTGGTGGAGGCTCGATCCTCCGCACAGTTAAGTGCAAGATGCACCATACGTTTTTACATAGGTTTACCTAACCCATACCAACCTAACTTAGCCACACTAACATAACATAAATAGTTAATTTAAAATAGAGAGAACAGATTTTGGGAAAATATAGGAAGAGTTATGAGAGTGACTTTCCGCGCCAGGTAAATGTTGAGCGCAGTAACATGTATGGCTGTTGTCGGGTTTTGAGTAGCTCTTGTCGGGGAGGGGAAACCTCCCCTCCAAAACCCCTCACCTCCAATACCCTTCACCTCCAAGACCTCTCACCTCCAAGACCTCTCACCTCCAAGATCCTTTACCTCAAAGATCCTTTACCTCCAAGACCCTCACCTCCAAGACTCCCTCCAAGACCCTCACCTCCAAGACCCCCATCCAAGACTCCTCCCAGGAGAGGTACACAAAGCAAGGGGAAGGTGCATGATATTCACAGGATGGGTGTGGGGTGCATAATAAACATATTAAACTAATATGGACAACAATTTCCTGACTCATAATTCACTGTCGAGAGACCAAGGTCATGGACCGGGCCGCGGGGGCCTGGACCCCAGGAACACTCTTCAGGTATAATCCAGGTAGGCCTATCTTTTAATGACATACCAAAGTTTAAGGTATATTTTTTATATTAATGCCTGTATTCCTCTCCCAGTACAGGACTTCTGGTGCCCAAAAAAAAGTTGACATTAATAACCTAAATGCAAGGTTGCCGTGTCAACAGTGATTCCATCTGTGTTTCATGTTTATATATATATATATATATATATATATATATATATATATATATATATATATATATATATATATAAACAACACTGCGACTAGCCGAGGATTTGAACCCATGTCGTTTTGGCCCACCTCATGGTAAGCAAAATTTACATGATGCTCCAACCTACAAGACCATGTATTCCTACAAGAATCAAGGACCCAGCAGAGCTAGATGTTTTACCTTGATCCGAGGACATACGGTAGTGTGGGTACATCTGAGCTAATTTCATTCTAATTCCCATTTGGTGTACTAACCTTCATGAGCAGTATTTTATATTATAGTAACCACGACCAAGTGGTACTGAATCAATAACAACACTGCTCGTGAAGGCTAGTACACCAAACAGGGATTACAATGAAATTAACTCGGATCCACCCACACCACCGTATGTCCTAGAATCAAGGTAAAACACCTAGCTCTGCTGGGTGCTTGATTCTTGTAGGATTGTGTGGTCCCAAGAGCTAGAGCATCATGTGATTTTTGCTCACCACGAGGTCATCCAAAACAACATGGATTCGAATCCTCGGCTAGTCGCAGAGTTGTTATTTGTTCAATCTTTGAAAAATTAAGTCATAGGCAGATCTATTCCTACCTCGTCTCCCACAACATACTCAGCCCCTGTCAGTTTGGATTCAGGCCCAATAAAAACATGAATGACGCTATTATACACATGCTAGAACTCATATACACAGCTCTCGAGAAAAAAGAAGTCCCATTGGGAATCTTCATTGATTTACATAAAGCTTTTTGAGCCCACGGAAGTCACCGAGATTATAAAGTCACTTAAAAATAACTCAGGGAATCTGTCTCATGTCCCACCATTATTGTACAAGAGAGCGGCCCATGTCCTCTCTCATACTATCTCATTGCTTTTTACAAGTCACTAGAAGCTAGCACCTTCCCGAAACTACTCAAGACGGCAAGGGTTACACCAATACATAAAGGTGGTGACCCTACAGATTTAAACAACTATAGGCCAATATCAAACTTACCATTGCTATCCAAAATCTTTGAGAAACTCGTGCACAGGAGACTATATTCATTTATAACGTCACAAAACATACTCAACCCCTGCCAATTTGGATTCAGGAAAAATAAAAGCACTAACGATGCAATTATAAAAATGCTAGATCTGCTTTACACAGCATTGGAAAATAAGGAATATCCACTAGGAATTTTTATTGACCTAAGAAAAGCTTTTGACACAGACCACGGCATCCTACTCCACAAACTTTACCATTATGGTATAAGAGGCCATGCGCTTGCATATTTCAAATCTTACCTTACTAATAGGTATCAGTATGTCACCATTAAAGACACAGCATCAACAACACAGCCACTTGATACTGGAGTTCCGCAGGGAAGTGTCCTTGGTCCCCTGCTCTTCCTCATATACATCAATGATCTTCCAAACGTATCTCGACACCTGAACCCCATTCTCTTTGCTGACGACACGACTTATGTCATCTCTCACCCTAATCTTGCAACCCTCAACACCATTGTTAATGAGGAGCTGATCAAAATATCGACTTGGATGACAGCCAATAAACTTACGCTTAACGTTGACAAAACCTACTACATGTTTGGTAGCAGAGCAGGAGATGCGCAAATTAACATTAAGATCGACAACACTCTAATTACCAGGCATAATGAGGGCAAATTCCTAGGCCTGTACCTCGACAACAACCTGAACTTCAGCACCCATATCCAACACATAACCAAAAAAGTATCCAAAACGGTTGGGATCCTCTCCAAGATACGATACTACGTGCCGCAAACTGCCCTTCTCACACTATACCATTCACTTATATATCCATACCTCACCTATGCTATCTGTTCTTGGGGATCAACTGCAGCAACACACCTAAAGCCAGTAATAACCCAACAAAAAGCCGCAGTAAGAATAATCACTAAATCCCATCCCTGGCAACACACCCCCCCACTCTTCATAGATCTAAACTTACTCCCTGTTCAGTACATCCACACTTACTACTGTGCAATCTACATCTACAGGACCTTAAATTCCAATATTAACCTTGACCTAAAACGCTTTCTTGATAGTTGTGACAGAACCCACAGGCACAACACCAGACACAAACATCTCTATGACATTCCCCGTGTCCGACTAAACCTTTACAAAAATTCAATGTATGTCAAAGGCCCTAAAATCTGGAACACCCTACCTGAAAATTCCAAAACTGCAGACACATTCATCACCTTCAAAACTACCATCAGAAAACATCTTATCTCCCTGATACAGCCTGTCAACTAATAATACGAATACCACCTGGTGGTTCACACTTACACTCACTCACCCATTTGACCATAAACACAAATATCAATCTCAATCTCAAAATAATGAATCTTAACTAGTCATAAGTTGGCCTGTGATACTCCAATACTGAAACTATGTATAGTGCCAAAACAAAAGCATTCACATTGCTAAACTCACAACTAGTATTTAGTCACTTAGCCATAATACCAACTTATCTCATAATTCTGTAACATTTTAAACCTAAGATTTAATATAAGTCTGCCCGAAATGCCTAGCCATGCTAGGCGTTCTAGTGGTACACTCTGTAATTATTATTTTACTACATGTAAACCACACAATAACCAAATTCTGTAAACTCAGCATTGTAATACTTATAGAGAATAAAGTTTGAAGTTGACCATGATTTGTTGCACATAAAATTAACACACTATGGTATAAGAGGGCACTCCCTCAATTACCTACAGTCATAACTTCGCAACAAAAGCCAGTATGTGTACACAAATGGAGCTAACTCTTCCACACAACCAATTACAGTCGTCATCCCGCAGGGAAGTGACCTTGGCCCACTTCTCTTTCTCATTTACATCAATGACCTGCCAAATGCATCTCAACTACTCAGACCCATATTATTTGCCGATGACACTACATACATCTTCTCTTCCCCAAGCCCAGTCATACTAGCCAACACTGTAAATGCTGAATTACAGAAAATGTCTACCTGGATGAAGACTAACAAGTTTACTCTCAGCATTAACAAAACCTATTTCATTCAGTTTGGAAAAAGAGCTATAAATGTTCCACTTAACATAATGATAAATGGATCACCTGTCACAAGACTCACAGAGGAAAAATTCTTAGGAGTCCACCTTTACAATAGCCTCAAATTTCAGACACACATACAACGAATCTCCAAGAAAATCTCTAAGACCGTAGGCATATTATCAAAAATACGGAACTATGTTCCACAACCAGCTCTCCTTGCCCTCTATCACTCATTTACGCTTATCTCACCTATGGAATTCATATGGTTCAACAACAATAAACCATCTCAGACCACTAATAACATAGCAAAAGGCTGCAGTCAGAATGATGATAAATTCCCACTCCAGACATCATACTCCATCAATATTCAAAAGTGTAAACCTACTCACCATAGAGAACATCCATACCTATTATTGTGCCTAATACATAGAACACTACACTCAAACCCTCAACTCAAACTTCTCCTTACCAATCTTAACAGGACACACGACCATAACACAAGGCACAGATCACTCCTTGAAGTTCCTGTGTCCATCTCACACTATGTAAAAAAACTATGCACATAAAGGGCCCAAAAATTTGGAATTCATTACCAATGAATACCATAGGAACCCAGTCTGTACATAATTCAAGACTCTTCGTAAAAAGCACCCACTCACCCAAAACTAAATATTCAGCACTTAACCTTACCAATAAAGCTACCAAATCACTCTCCACTGCTTCAAATTATAATTCCTCACTGTGTTACTTCCCTAGCCTCAGAACCCCAAAAGTAAATGCTCAGAGTATAATAAATTCTCTTATTTTAATGCGAATGTTGAATAACATATATTTGACACAAGTATAACTTTTTGTATAATTAGTGCAACCTGATCAAACTATGTTTTTACGTCTAGCGTTAAGTAATCTGTTAAGTTTTGACTGCCCGTAATGCCAAGGCATGATAGTGGCTCTCTCTGCACTACAAATTGTAATTCTTCACAGACAGAGTCAAACTGTCTGTTTTCTCATCAATGTTTTTGAGAGCTTTACGAATTTGTAGTCCTGAGTTCATAGATGAGGAAATATCCAAAATTTATGAAATAGGTAATGATTTAAAATACCCAAGAAATGTAATTGATAAATCTTTTAAAGTTGCTAGAAATACTTTTTACAATCCAAAAAGGGACAACCAGCCTTATTCAACTAAAAATATGTTGGTTCTCCCTTACCATGAAAACTTGGTTGATATGCCTTCTCTTCTTAAGACTTTTAATATTAAAG
Organism: Cherax quadricarinatus; assembly: GCF_038502225.1. Classification (NCBI taxonomy): domain Eukaryota; kingdom Metazoa; phylum Arthropoda; class Malacostraca; order Decapoda; family Parastacidae; genus Cherax; species Cherax quadricarinatus. Next base: position 27,486,725 of record NC_091310.1, on the reverse strand, counting down.
TTGTATTCAAAAATCTTGATACAGTAAAAAAAACTTTTGATAGAGAATTCCCCCCAAAATGCTGATGGATGTGTCTATAAGATTCCTTGTAAAATTTGCCATAAAGTTTATTGCGGTCAAACTGGTAAAAAATCTCGAACTAAGATTAAAACAACATAAATATAGCATTAGAACTGGACAAGATTCCAATGCTCTATTTATTCATGTAAGAGATTCTAACCATCCAATTGATTTTCAAAAAGTTGAGAAAGTAGTATCAAGCAAGTCCATGGTCGACAGGAATATAATTGAATCTTGTTTCATAAAAAGCAGTTTTGACAATAATATGAATATTTCCTTTGGTTTATATAAATTAGATCCATTTATAATTAATAGAATTTGGGAAGAATTTAATAATACACTGGACAAATAATAATTTTAAAAATTTTCTTGGGTAGAATAGTTTGTTGGTGGGTTGTGCAAAGGACCTGTCCAGTTGGGCCGGTGCGCGTCAGGTGTTTAACCGTTGTGGGATCTGATAGTGAGGTGTTGGCCAGACCTGGAGTTTACCTTGAGTTTACCTGGAGAGAGTTCCGGGGGTCAACGCCCCCGCAGCCCGGTCTGTGACCAGGCCTCCTGGTGGATCAGAGCCTGATCAACCAGGCTGTTGCTGCTGGCTGCACGCAAACCAACGTACGAGCCACAGCCCGGCTGGTCAGGAACCGACTTTAGGTGCTTGTCCAGTGCCAGCTTGAAGACTGCCAGGGGTCTGTTGGTAATCCCCCTTATGTATGCTGGGAGGCAGTTGAACAGTCTCGGGCCCCTGACACTTATTATATGGTCTCTTAACGTGCTAGTGACACCCCTGCTTTTCATTGGGGGGATGTTGCATCGTCTGCCAAGTCTTTTGCTTTCGTAGTGAGTGATTTTCGTGTGCAAGTTCGGTACTAGTCCCTCTAGGATTTTCCAGGTGTATATGATCATGTATCTCTCCCGCCTGCGTTCCAGGGAATACAGGTTCAGGAACCTCAAGCACTCCCAGTAATTGAGGTGTTTTATCTCCGTTATGCGCGCCGTGAAGGTTCTCTGTACATTTTCTAGGTCAGCAATTTCACCTGCCTTGAAAGGTGCTGTTAGTGTGCAGCAATATTCCAGCCTAGATAGAACAAGTGACCTGAAGAGTGTCATCATAGGCTTGGCCTCCCTAGTTTTGAAGGTTCTCATTATCCATCCTGTCATTTTTCTAGCAGATGCGATTGATACAATGTTATGGTCCTTGAAGGTGAGATCCTCTGACATGATCACTCCCAGGTCTTTGACGTTGGTGTTTCGCTCTATTTTGTGGCCAGAATTTGTTTTGTACTCTGATGAAGATTTAATTTCCTCGTGTTTACCATATCTGAGTAATTGAAATTTCTCATCGTTGAACTTCATATTGTTTTCTGCAGCCCACTGAAAGATTCGGTTGATGTCCGCCTGGAGCCTTGCAGTGTCTGCAATGGAAGACACTGTCATGCAGATTCGGGTGTCATCTGCAAAGGAAGACACGGTGCTGTGGCTGACATCCTTGTCTATGTCGGATATGAGGATGAGGAACAAGATGGGAGCGAGTACTGTGCCTTGTGGAACAGAGCTTTTCACCGTAGCTGCCTCGGACTTTACTCTGTTGACGACTACTTTCTGTGTTCTGTTAGTGAGGAAATTATAGATCCATCGACCGACTTTTCCTGTTATCCCTTTAGCACGCATTTTGTGCGCTATTATGCCATGGTCACACTTGTCGAAGGCTTTTTCAAAGTCTGTATATATTACATCAGCATTCTTTTTATCTTCTAGTGCATTTAGGACCTTGTCGTAGTGATCCAATAGTTGAGACAGACAGGAGCGACCTGTTCTAAACCCATGTTGCCCTGGGTTGTGTAACTGATGGGTTTCTAGATGGGTGGTGATCTTGCTTCTTAGGACCCTTTCAAAGATTTTTATGATATGGGATGTTAGTGCTATCGGTCTGTAGTTCTTTGCTGTTGCTTTACTGCCCCCTTTGTGGAGTGGGGCTATGTCTGTTGTTTTTAGTAACTGTGGGACGACCCCCGTGTCCATGCTCCCTCTCCATAGGATGGAAAAGGCTCGTGATAGGGGCTTCTTGCAGTTCTTGATGAACACGGAGTTCCATGAGTCTGGCCCTGGGGCAGAGTGCATGGGCATGTCATTTATCGCCTGTTCGAAGTCATTTGGCGTCAGGATAACATCGGATAGGCTTGTGTTAACCAAATTTTGTGGCTCTCTCATAAAAAATTCGTTTTGATCTTCGACTCTCAGTCTGGTTAGCGGCTTGCTAAAAACTGAGTCATATTGGGACTTGAGTAGCTCACTCATTTCCTTGCTGTCATCTGTGTAGGACCCATCTTGTTTAAGTAGGGGCCCAATACTGGATGTTGTTCTCGACTTTGATTTGGCATAGGAGAAGAAATACTCTGGGTTTCTTTCGATTTCATTTATGGCTTTTAGTTCTTCCCGCGATTCCTGACTCCTATAAGATTCCTTTAGCTTGAGTTCGATGCTTGCTATTTCTCTGACCAGTGTCTCCCTACGCATTTCAGATATATTGACCTCTTTTAGCCGCTCTGTTATTCTTTTCCGCCGCCTGTAAAGGGAGCGCCTGTCTCTTTCTATTTTACATCTACTCCTTTTTCTTAGAGGAATAAGCCTTGTGCATACATCGAGTGCCACCAAGTTAATCTGTTCTAGGCATACGTTGGGGTCTGTGTTGCTTAGTATATCTTCCCAGCTTATATCGGTTAGGACTTGGTTTACTTGGTCCCACTTTATGTTTTTGTTATTGAAGTTGAATTTGGTGAATGCTCCCTCGTGACTAGTCTCATTATGTCGGTCTGGGGCTCCACGCATACATGTCTGAACCTCAATTATGTTGTGATCTGAGTATATTGTTTTTGATATGGTGACATTTCTTATCAGATCATCATTGTTAGTGAAGATGAGGTCTAGTGTATTCTCCAGTCTAGTAGGCTCTATTATTTGCTGGTTTAAATTGAATTTTGTGCAGAGATTTAAAAGCTCGTGTGAGTGTGAGTTTTCATCAGAGCTGCCTCCTGGTGTTATTACTGCAACAATATTATTTGCTATATTCCTCCATTTTAGGTGCCTTAAGTTGAAATCCCCCAGGAGCAAGATGTTGGGTGCAGGAGCTGGAAGATTTTCCAGACAGTGGTCAATTTTTAACAGCTGTTCCTGGAATTGCTGGGATGTTGCATCCGGAGGCTAGTCATTGCATCCACAATGACTAGGTTTTGGTTCTCGACCTTTACTGCTGAAACTTCCACTACATCATTTGAGGCATTTAGCAGTTCTGTGCAAACAAGTGACTCTGCAATGTACAGGCCAACCCCCCCCCCCCCTTTTGCCTGTTCACTCTGTCACATCTGTATAGGTTGTAACCTGGGATCCATATTTCGTTGTCCAAGTGATCCTTTATGTGGGTCTCAGTGAAAGCCGCGAACATTGCCTTTGCCTCTGCAAGCAGTCCACGGATGAAAGGTATTTTGTTGTTTGTTGCTGGCTTTAGACCCTGTATATTTGCAAAGAAGAATGTCATCGGACTGGTGGTATTGTTGGTACTGGGGGGGGGGGATTTTTTCCGGCATTAGTATCTGTATCTGTTGGTTTGGAGTGGAGGCCATCGACTGTGGTTCCACTCCAGGAATGACTGGATTTGGTGTACGATTTCTGCCATTTCCTGCCAGTTTTTTTTCCTTCCTGGCACTAAAAAACCTCTCCCTCTTGAGTGGCTGTGGCTACCCAGGTTTTCCCATGGCCTGGATGTTTTGTATCTTTTTGTACCCTTTAGATGGTGTGCCTGGCAATTTAAGTTATAGCACAGTCTTTCCTGTACTGAAGAGGTACACATTTCAGGGTGAAAAAGCTTACAGGAAGGGAGTTTGCATTTTCCTGTTGTCATATGGTCATGGCATTTTCTAGGGTGGTCATAGTTGCACGTCCCGTCTGTTTTTCCAGATTTCCCATGTCTGCAGATACCAAGTGCATAGTATGTGCACAGGCTTGGTTTCCGTTTGCCTTGGGTTTCTGTGACTGTATTTCCTGTTGGTGCATGTTTCCCTGTCTTATTCCTATCCTCCCTAGCACCAACAATGGAGCTCCCACCAGTTGTTTTTGGTAATATATCCTCACTATAGCTAGTGGAGTCCTCTTGTTTGCTATTTCCTGTGGTATTTCTAGTTTGCAATATTGGTTTTATCTTATCTTTGACTACACTTGTTTCCCCACTATGGCTCCTGTCCCCTATGAGGTCATTTATATGTATTCCTTCCTGCGTATAATTCCCGACTACCTGGACAAAATCTCCAGCTTCACCATTACTGTCTCCCAGGACAGCACCTCCAGCTTCACCATTACTGTCTCCCAGGACAGCACCTCCAGCTTCACCATTACTGTCTCCCAGGACAGCACCTCCAGCTTCACCATTACTGTCTCCCAGGACAGCACCTCCAGCTTCACCATTACTGTCTCCCAGGACAGCACTATCAGCCCCACATTTACTGACTACCAGGACATCACCTCCAGCCTTACAGTTTCTGACTACATGGCCAGTATCAAGGGCAGTACCATTCAGCCCAGACTTTTTGTTCCCATCTGTTGTAGAAAGCTTCCAGGTTGTCTATGAAAGCAGCTTTGATGTTGTCCTCTTTTAATACCCTTGTGATTTTAGTCCACAGATTTTCCTCATTTGGGCATACCCAAAAACACTTTCCTGCTTTAATACTGCTTGTAGCTAGTTCTTGGATATCTGCACAAGGGGCGTGACACCAATTTCCACAAAAATGACAATTTATCCATGTGGAAGCCCGTTTGTTTGATTGTCTGCAGACTACGCACAGCTTCATAATGATTTGAGTGGTTGATTTACTGTAATTCTACTAGCAACCTCTTGAATACTCTATTAATAACCTCCTTAAATGAAGCTCTAGCTATTTGTATTTCTATTTCTAACTGTACTTGTATATTGGACAGCTTACCGTGTACGTTCCTGATTTATATTTATTGTTTGTGTTTGATAAGGGCGCCTACAACCCCATCCGTTTACAGTCTGCTTTATTGTCCAACGAAACCGTTTGAAACCAGCCAAGGGTTCGGACCATCAAGGGTTCGGACCAGTCAAGGGTTCGGACTATCAAGGGTTCGGACCAGTCGAGGGTTTGGACCAGTCGATCTGATCTGATCAGTGGGTCACTTATTTAAAACATACTAGTCGGTGATTTGGGCTAACACATGAAGGATCTACTTGAAATTATCTACCCGAGTAATATGTGATTTGATTGATACAAAAGTATAACTTGCGTGTTGAAGAACCGGTGATTGCTGGCAGCTCCTACAGTGGTGAACGGTCGAGCCTCATCCCTTGTTTATCAATTGCTGTATCATGCTTTTCTAGTTTTTTTTTTTCGTCTCCACCACAATAAATGCTATATTATCACTATAGTTGACTGGTGGAAATTTTGGAGAAAGGACGCTTTTTCTGTAGTAATAATTGCTTCTCGTTGTGTATATTGCGACCGCTGGTAACTACAGGTTATATGAAATTCACAGTAAATGTCTGGTATTTCAAGAAAAAAGAAACTAATGAAAGTCACTCCACTCCACTAAGTACCATTATAATACTGGTTAGTTGCTACTACAACACTGTATTCTGCTATTCACTGATATCACTAGATTATATGCGAGTACACTAGCAGGCCAGGAAGATTATTAAAACAGCTGACCAGTGTGGTAAGATTCTGGCGACTTCTGGCACCTGCCTCTATAGGCTTATCACTTCATTTACAAATTCACCTGTTTTCAAATGACACTTTAGCCTTTATCATCTATATACTAGAGAGCCACTGTAGTATACACTATACACTATGTATACACAATGTTATCAGGGAGACTTTCTTTCCTCTGACAAAGAAAAGTTCTTTTATTATTATTTTGCACACGGAACACAGGCCTATTATTCCCCTCTGGCTGTAAACTCTGCTAGGTAGTGCGCTGTATAGTCCTTGTGGCTTAGCGCTTCTTTTTTATTATAATAATAATAATGCTAGATAGTGCACACTAATTCTCCTTTTTTGACTCAGTATATAATGTTTTCCGCCCAAGATTGGTTCCAGGCGCTAGAGGGATGTATCGTATAGGATTGATGACACAAATTAAAGTTCTAGCACGTAAGAGCGACCGTGAAAACAAGAGAAAACCCGGAGCACAATGAGGCACGCGGCACTGCTCCACACACTGGCACTTGCTTTACTTTATAGTTCCTTGATAATGTGAGTAGTCACGAAAGCGCTTGGAATTTCTCTATTCTTTCAGAGTGGTTGTTTTGCATATTCTGAAATCACCTGTTTACTGTGATCTTATTGCATATATATATATATATATATATATATATATATATATATATATATATATATATATATATATATATATATATATATATATATATATATATATATATATATATATATATATACACCTGGAGTTTACCTGGAGAGAGTTCCGGGGGTCAACGCCCCCGCGGCCCGGTCTGTGACCAGGCCTCCTGGTGGATCAGAGCCTGATCAACCAGGCTGTTGCTGCTGGCTGCACGCAAACCAACGTACGAGCCACAGCCCGGCTGGTCAGGAACCGACTTTAGGTGCTTGTCCAGTGCCAGCTTGAAGACTGCCAGGGGTCTGTTGGTAATCCCCCTTATGTATGCTAGGAGGCAGTTGAACAGTCTCGGGCCCCTGACACTTATTGTATGGTCTCTTAACGTGCTAGTGACACCCCTGCTTTTCATTGGGGGGATGGTGCATCGTCTGCCAAGTCTTTTGCTTTCGTAGTGAGTGATTTTCGTGTGCAAGTTCGGTACTAGTCCCTCTAGGATTTTCCAGGTGTATATAATCATGTATCTCTCCCTCCTGCGTTCCAGGGAATACAGGTTTAGGCACCTCAAGCGCTCCCAGTAATTGAGGTGTTTTATCTCCGTTATGCGCGCCGTGAAGGTTCTCTGTACATTTTCTAGGTCAGCAATTTCACCTGCCTTGAAAGGTGCTGTTAGTGTGCAGCAGTATTCCAGCCTAGATAGAACAAGTGACCTGAAGAGTGTCATCATGGGCTTGGCCTCCCTAGTTTTGAAGGTTCTCATTATCCATCCTGTCATTTTTCTAGCAGATGCGATTGATACAATGTTATGGTCCTTGAAGGTGAGATCCTCCGACATGATCACTCCCAGGTCTTTGACGTTGGTGTTTCGCTCTATTTTGTGGCCAGAATTTGTTTTGTACTCTGATGAAGATTTAATTTCCTCGTGTTTACCATATCTGAGTAATTGAAATTTCTCATCGCTGAACTTCATATTGTTTTCTGCAGCCCACTGAAAGATTTGGTTGATGTCCGCCTGGAGCCTTGCAGTGTCTGCAATGGAAGACACTGTCATGCAGATTCGGGTGTCATCTGCAAAGGAAGACACGGTGCTGTGGCTGACATCCTTGTCTATGTCGGATATGAGGATGAGGAACAAGATGGGAGCAAGTACTGTGCCTTGTGGATCAGAGCTTTTCACCGTAGCTGCCTCGGACTTTACTCTGTTGACGACTACTCTGTGTTCTACCGACTTTTCCTGTTATTCCTTTAGCACGCATTTTGTGCGCTATTACGCCATGGTCACACTTGTCGAAGGCTTTTGCAAAGTCTGTATATATTACATCTTCATTCTTTTTGTCTTCTAGTGCATTTAGGACCTTGTCGTAGTGATCCAATAGTTGAGACAGACAGGAGCGACCTGTTCTAAACCCATGTTGCCCTGGGTTGTGTAACTATATTCTATATTCTATGTAGACTTTATTTAAAGACAGAATTCATTGACAAAAATACAATAGGGAGTAGAACAACCAGAGCTACATCTCGAATACTTTGTCCAGCTCCCCAGCGGTGGGTCACTTGCCCAGAATACTGCAGGCATTTCCCCTCTGAGTCTCTGAAAGAGGAAGCTGGCTGCCCTGTGTTCTTTGATTTCTATGATGAGTTTTTCACCCAGCTCTTTGAGGAACTTTAGAGCACACTTGCCCCATGCTCCAAGGGTCTCCAACCATACTCAAAGTTTATTCTCTATAAGGATTACAATGCTGAGTTTACAGAAATTTGGTTATTGTTTGGTTTACATGTAGTAAAATTGTGATTACAGAGTGTACCACTAGAACGCTTAGCATGGCTAGGCATTTTGGGCATACTTAGTTTTATTCTTAAATGTAAAATATTACAAATTATGAGATAAGTTGGTATTATGGCTAAGTGACTAAATACTAGTTTATGAGTTTAGCAATGTGAATGCTTTTGTTCTGGCACAGTATATAGTTTCAGTATTGGAGTATCACAGGATTCATTATTTTAAGACTGAGATTAATATTTCTGTTTATGGAAATAAATGGTATAAAATACCGACACAATGGCAATATAAACACAAATGCAGTATAATGTGATCCTTTATTGACTACGTTTCGCCCACACAGTGGGCTTTTTCAAGTCACAAACAGAACTACCTGGGGTGGAAGGAAAGCGAGTATTTATAGTCCGGCTGAGGTCAGGTGAAGAATGCTGCATCTGATGATGTACCGAGTTGGGTTGTAGAGTCTAAAAACTTGGGTAGCTTGGAAAGGAGACTGGACAAGTTTGTGAGCAGACCTTCTACAGTGTTCTTATGTGGGATAGCGATGAAGAAGTTTCTTGGCAAGTGGTTCAGCTATGTTATAGAAGCCACTATTCTGGTTGAAGTTGTCGGATATAGAAATAAGTGATGATTCCAGGATTCTTCGGTATTGGGTGTTGTCTTCTGTGGCGATAAGTCTTGAGTTTCTGTAGTTTATCAAGTGGTTGTGTGAATTACGGTGTTGTACGCAGGCATTCCTTGTGTCGTCAGACCTGCTTGCGTATTGGTGTTCTGAAATACGTGTTTGGAGGTCCCTTGATGTTTCGCCCACGTATAACTTGTTGCAGTCATTACAAGGGATTATGTATACCCCTGCAGAGGATGGAGGCTTGTCCTGCCTACTACTGGTGATGTCCTTGATGGTCGTGGTTGTGGAGGTAGATACTTGGATTGCCAAAACATCATTCCAAGTATCTACCTCCACAACCACGACCATCAAGGACATCACCAGTAGTAGGCAGGACAAGCCTCCATCCTCTGCAGGGGTATACATAATCCCTTGTAATGACTGCAACAAGTTATACGTGGGCGAAACATCAAGGGACCTCCAAACACGTATTTCAGAACACCAATACGCAAGCAGGTCTGACGACACAAGGAATGCATGCGTACAACACCGTAATTCACACAACCACTTGATAAACTACAGAAACTCAAGACTTATCGCCACAGAAGACAACACCCAATACCGAAGAATCCTGGAATCATCACTTATTTCTATATCCGACAACTTCAACCAGAATAGTGGCTTCTATAACATAGCTGAACCACTTGCCAAGAAACTTCTTCATCGCTATCCCACATAAGAACACTGTAGAAGGTCTGCTCACAAACTTGTCCAGTCTCCTTTCCAAGCTACCCAAGTTTTTAGACTCTACAACCCAACTCGGTACATCATCAGATGCAGCATTCTTCACCTGACCTCAGCCGGACTATAAATACTCGCTTTCCTTCCACCCCAGGTAGTTCTGTTTGTGACTTGAAAAAGCCCACTGTGTGGGCGAAACGTAGTCAATAAAGGATCACATTATACTGCATTTGTGTTTATATTGCCATTTCTGTTTATGGTCAAATGAGTGAGCGAGTGTAAGTGTGAACCACCAGGTGGTATTTGTGTAGTTAGTTGATGGGGTGTATCAGGGAGATAAGATGTTTTCTAATGGTAGTTTTGAAGGTGATGAATGTGTCTGCAGTTCTAGAGTTCTCAGGTAGGGTATTCCAGATTTTAGGGCCTTTGACATACATTGAATTTTTGTAAAGGTTTAGTCGGACACGGGGAATGTCGTAGAGATGTTTGTGTCTGGTGTTATGCCTGTGGGTTCTGTCACAACTATCAAGAAAGCGTTTTAGGTCAAGGTTGATATTAGAGTTTAAGGCCCTGTAGATATAGATTGCACAGTAGTAAGTGTGGATGTACTGAACTGGGAGTAAGTTTAGATCTTTGAAGAGTGGGGGGGGTGTGCTGCCAGGGATGGGATTTAGTGATTATTCTTACTGCAGCTTTTTGTTGGGTTATTACTGGCTTTAGGTGTGTTGCTGCAGTTGATCCCCAAGCACAAATAGCATAGGTGAGGTATGGATAAATAAGTGAGTGGTATAGTGTGAGAAGGGCATTTTGCGGCACGTAGTATCGTATCTTGGAGAGGATCCCAACCGTTTTGGATACTTTTTTGGCTATATGCTGGATATGGGTGCTGAAATTCAGGTTGTTGTCAAGGTATAAGCCTAGGAATTTTCCCCCATTATTTCTGGTAATTAGAGTGTTGTAAATCTTAATGTTAATTTGTGCATCTCCTGCTCTGCTACCAAACATAATATAGTAAGTTTTGTCAGTGTTAAGCGTAAGTTTATTGGCTGTCATCCAAGTCGATATTTTAATCAGCTCCTCATTCACAATGGTGTTGAGGGTGGCAAGATTAGGGTGAGAGATGACATAAGTCGTGTCATCAGCAAAGAGAATGGGTTTCAGGTGTTGGGATACGTTTGGAAGATCATTGATGTATATGAGGAAGAGCAGGGGACCAAGGACACTTCCCTGCGGAACTCCAGTATCAAGTGGCCGTGTTGCTGATGCTGTGTCTTTAATGGTGACGTACTGATACCTATTAGTAATGTAAGATTTGAAATAAGCAAGCGCATGGCCTCTTATACCGTAGTGGTCAAGTTTGTGGAGTAGGATTTCGTGGTTTACTGTGTCAAAAGCTTTTCTTAGGTCAATAAAAATTCCTACTGGAATGAAGTTATAGCAAGGGGGAAGGCCTTCATATCTGCGGGTCTTCTGGGTCTCCCTATGACTGGCAGCTCCACTCCCTTCAGCTGCGGAGTATGGCAAGTAGGTGTCTGCCAATGTGGCGACACAGGTGTAGTCCCAGGCAATCTGCTTACCATCCTTCCACTGGTTCCATCAGGGCACTTTTGACTTCCGTCAGACCTCTGTGCTTGGGGTTCCCATTGAGCTAGGCAATGGGCTGTGGCAAGGCTTCTCTTTATGATGTCGTTGACCTCCTCATGTCTAGCATACTTCCCTTCTGATGTGTGACACACGAGACCATGAAGTCCAAATTGATCAGCCATCGCCCTGCCACAAATACACCTATGTTCAGTGAGTATGGGAGCAGCTAGGCGAAGAGCAACACCAATCCAAATGACCTGTGGGTCGAGTCGAGTGCCCAGGGAGGAATTGGGAACAGCTAGAAGGAAATCTCCTGAATATGGTGCCTTCATCACTAGGAGATGCACTTTGTCCTTTCTTGAAGCATTGGTGAGCATAGTGTTGGCGATTTATTCCATGATCGGTTTGTCCCAGTGGGACTGTTTGTGCTCTCTGGGAGGTGCTGGTCTACTGGAGGAGTCGGCAAGGGTGTCCCACCCCAACGGCTGCTTCAGTGAACCTGGGGTCTTGAACTCCTACTGTGCTTCTCAAGCATTCGGAGACAATCTCCGAATGCTTGAGAGAACAGAAATGCAGGTAATGCTACCTGAATTGCTTTGCACACCCCTATACGTCCCAGTCACACTGGGAGAGTTGCCTGATTCCATTGCTGATCTTCCAGTGATAGATTCAGTACTTTCTTGAAGATTGATCTCAGGAGTGAGTCATATTCGTTGAGTGTTGGTTTGTCAAAAGAGGGTGTGCACCTCAGGAAGTGAGTCTTGGCAGAATAAAACACCTTGTGAGGAGATACAGAGCATCATTAGCATCAAGATCGCTTATTCTCTCCTCCATTCTATATATAAATTCGGTTTAGGGTTAGGATTGACACTTTCCGATTCATATATATTTGCAAAAATATGTACATTGACAAGAAACAAAATTTAGACAATACACAAGTATTTCAGCAAAATAAGTATTTGGTACATCATTTCAGCTTTGTCAGGATGGGGAAGGGATGAACTGGGGGTAGGATAGACCATTGAAAAAAAAAAACTGAGTAAATAAGAAAAGTTGACCTGGTCAATTTTGATGAGTTTCAAGGAAATGATTTTTGTCATCTAATGATGTGTCATGAAGTGTTTCAGTTAAGTATTAAACTAACAGTTATTGAAAGATATACCTTAATTCAAATGCAAATTTGTTGTCTTCATACCTAAACCTAATGAAACACCACTACATCCCACTGACACAGCTAACAAGATAAACGACTTCTTCTCAACCATAGGATCTAATCTCGCCAATAAAATCCCACATACTAATGCCCATGCCGGGGACTACCTAGATGGGAATTTCCCAAATTCCTTCTATCTTGCACCAACTGAGCCCTCGGAAGTCACCGAGATTATAAAGTCACTTAAAAACAACTCGGGGAATCTGTCTAATGTCCCACCATTACTGTACAAGCAAGCGGCCCATACCCTTTCGCATGCTATTTCATTACTTTTTAACAAGTCACTAGAAACTAGCACCTTCCCGAAACTACTCAAGATGGCAAGGGTTACACCAATACATAAAGGTGGTGACCCTACAGACTTAAACAACTATAGGCCAATATCAAACTTACCATTGCTATCCAAAATCTTTGAGAAACTCGTACACAGGAGACTATATTCATTTATAACAGCACAAAACATACTCAACCCCTGCCAATTTGGATTTAGGAAAAATGAAAGCACTAATGATGCAATCATAAAAATGCTAGATCTGCTTTACACAGCATTGGAAAATAAGGAATATCCACTAGGAATTTTTATTGACCTAAGAAAAGCTTTTGACACAGACCACGACATCCTACTCCACAAACTTGACCATTACGGTATAAGAGGCCATGCACTTGCTTATTTCAAATCTTACCTTACTAATAGGTATCAGTATGTTACCATTAAAGACACAGCATCAACAACACGGCCACTTGATACTGGAGTTCCGCAGGGAAGTGTCCTTGGTCCCCTGCTCTTCCTCATATACATCAGTGATCTTCCAAACGTATCCCAACACCTGAAACCCATTCTCTTTGCTGATGACACGACTTATGTCATCTCTCACCCTAATCTTGCCACCCTCAACACCATTGTTAACGAGGAGCTGATCAAAATATCGACTTGGATGACAGCCAATAAACTTACGCTTAACACTGACAAAACCTACTATATTATGTTTGGTAGCAGAGCAGGAGATGCACAAATTAACATTAAGATCGACAACACTCTAATTACCAGACATAATGAGGGCAAATTCCTAGGCCTATACCTTGACAACAACCTGAATTTCAGCACCCATATCCAACACATAACCAAAAAAGTATCCAAAACAGTTGGGATCCTCTCCAAGATACGATACTACGTGCCGCAAAATGCCCTTCTCACACTATACCACTCACTTATTTATCCATACCTCACCTATGCTATTTGTGCTTGGGGATCAACTGCAGCAACACACCTAAAGCCAATAATAACCCAACAAAAAGCTGCAATAAGAATAATCACTAAATCCTATCCCTGGCAACACACCCCCCCACTCTTCATAGAACTAAATTTACTCCCTGTTCAGTACATACACACTTATTACTGTGCAATCTACATCTACAGGACCTTAAACTCCAATATCAACCTTGACCTAAAACGCTTTCTTGATAGTTGTGACAGAACCCACAGGCATAACACCAGACACAAACATCTCTACGACATTCCCCGTGTCCGACTAAACCTTTACAAAAATTCAATGTATGTTAAAGGCCCTAAAATCTGGAACACCCTACCTGAGAACTCTAGAACTGCAGACACATTCATCACCTTCAAAACTACCATTAGAAAACATCTTATCTCCCTGATACACCCCATCAACTAACTACACGAATACCACCTGGTGGTTCACACTTTCACTTACCCATTTGACCATAAACAGAAATATTGATCTCAATCTTAAAATAATGAATCCTATGATACTCCAATACTGAAACTATGTACTGTGCCAAAACAAAAGCATTCACATTGCTAAACTCACAAACTAGTATTTAGTCACTTAGCCATAATACCAACTTACCTCATAATTTGTAATATTTTAAAATAAAGAATTAAACTAAGTCTGCCCGAAATGCCTAGCCATGCTAGGCGTTCTAGTGGTACACTCTGTAATCATTATTTAACTACATGTAAACCACACAACAACCAAATTCTGTAAATTCAACATTGTAATCTTTATAGAGAATAAACTTTGAATTTGAGTGTTTATGATGTAATAAAGTCTGATGGTGCTAATTTAAACGTTTTATTGTTAATGTGTGATAGTCAAGGTGGTTCATGAGTTCATATATACAAAGTATTTTTTTTATTTATTGCTCAATATACATAATACAAAGGTAAGTCACACATAACAGGAAAAATAATATTGCTATACAATACAACCCCTTCCCACAAAGAACCTATATGCACCTCAAGGAATTTACCCCACCTATTTGCACCTCCCAATGACTTAGAAAACGGTAAACACTTCCAACATAATCCACAACCATGTATGCCGCCACCCTCGCCTCTTTCTCTGACACCCCACCCACGTCCAAACTCCAAACTGATCACCCTCAAAACAGACATCCCCCCCCACCACCGAAGTTAAAACATGAGCGAACTATTCTCTTAGCTCCTTCAGAAGCTCACAAAAATACACAACATAAAAAGCCATCTTCTTCTTCCCATGGAATCAACAGACTTCATCTTCCACCACCCTTCTTTTTCGTAACTCCACACCCGATGACAGGATTCCATGTAGGAACCTGAACATCACCTCACAAAACCTAGGTTGGACCCTCAATTTTGTAAACCTCTTCCAAATCCCTCCCCAATCATATACAGGGTATAGTGCCACCACCAGGGCTTCTATGTATCCCAGTAAAGCCCTATACAGCACCCTCACCCTGATCTGTTCCGGTTCCCTTACCAGCATCACTCTCAACAACTGTTCACACTCACGAAAATTGCTACCCCAAAAAGTCTGCCTAAGCACTTCATACACCTTCCCTAGGCACCCCCTTCCTTAAAAGCTCCAGCCCACATCACCACCCTTTTAACATATATGCACATCACCTGCTTACGCAGATCAAACAACCACAATCCCTCTTCTCTCACCGGCAACATAGCGACCTCCCTCCTCAGCCAATCACACCTTGACATCCGTAAGAATCGAAACACCCTTGCTTAAATCTGACCTATCACCTCCCTAGTGAGAGGGTAAATGTTAGCAATGTACCACACTTTACTATACAGGAGGACATTGACCAATGATAAATGATAATGTCTCAACCCCTGCAATCTGTTCACTACACTATTCACTACCCTCTCTGAATTAACCTCCCCCACTGTATCCCTATCGCCTGCATACACTATCCCACTAATCCTTAAAGAACGATCCACATTTGTGACAACCGAGCAAACCCACACCATCTCAACTACCAATACATCTCAACTACCCCACCCAGCACTTTCAGCTTCATATATTCATTAACCAATAACGTGGTATCGTCCACATAACCAACAATCACAAGAGCTCTCACTTCACACGGTGAGGGTCTGGGTTTGATTCCCGGTAAAGGGGTGGAAACATTGGACGTGTTTCCTTACACCTGTTGTGTATGTTCACCCATCAGTAAAATGGGTACCTGGGTGTTAGTCTACTGCTGTGGGTCGCATCCTGGAACAAAACTGACCTAATTTGCCTGAAATGCTCTGCATAACAAGTGGCTTTCTATGTAGTAGTATGTCATTGATGTTAGCTAGGCCTGTATACCTTGTACATGTACTTGTAGTAAATAGATATATTACTATTATTATTATTATTATTATTATTATTATTATTTTTATTATCTCCCCTGCCCACAACACCACCAAACCCCTCCCCATGTCCCCAACCCCGCCCAATCTACCATTAATCTGAACCCTCGCCTTGGCCTTCTAGTACAATGTGTCAACCCACCCCACTATTTCCTCCCCAAACTCCTGGCTGAGGAGAATTCTTTGCATAGCATCCCGTTCAACAGAATCATATGCCCCCTCAAGTCTAGTGCCAATAAAGCTCCCTTTCTCCCCCTGCTACTCATGTCTACCACAAAATCTTCAATAACAGAATGTCCAGAAAGCATTGACCTACCTGGAAGGTCATACTGTCCCAGTGAGACAACATGATCCACAATGCACTTAATAGTTTCCCAACACCTTGGCAAACAATTTGTAGTCAGCACACAACAAAGAAATCAACTTATAATCCACAAGACTCCTCTGCCTCTCTACCTTTGGCACCAACACTACCACTGTCGCTTACTACACCAACCCCAGCCTACCCGTCTTTCATCACATTCAGCAGTCACACCAAAAACCCATGCAAAATGTTCCAATGCTGTACATAAAATTCCACCAGAATCCCATCCAACCCGAGGGATTTACCCCTCGCCATCACCATCAAGGCATTCGAAATTTCTCCCTCCTCAATCAACCCTCTCCCCCCCCCCACAACACCGTCCTGTCACTCTGCCCCAGGTTGTGCAGTATTCACTCACATACTTCCACCATGTCCCCTTCTCTCACACCTTTTCCACTGCAAAAACCCTTATACCACCTATCCTCAAACACACCCATTGCCTCTGCATTGGCTGGGCTGAATGGTACTGCCCTTGATACTGGCCATGTAGTCAGAAACTGTAAGGCTGGAGGTGATGTCCTGGTAGTCAGTAAATGTGGGGCTGATAGTGCTGTCCTGGGAGACAGTAATGGTGAAGCTGGAGGTGCTGTCCTGGGAGACAGTAATGGTGAAGCTGGAGGTGCTGTCCTGGGAGACAGTAATGGTGAAGCTGGAGGTGCTGTCCTGGGAGACAGTAATGGTGAAGCTGGAGGTGCTGTCCTGGGAGACAGTAATGGTGAAGCTGGAGGTGCTGTCCTGGGAGACAGTAATGGTGAAGCTGGAGGTGCTGTCCTGGGAGACAGTAATGGTGAAGCTGGAGGTGCTGTCCTCCAAGCTCGGTATGTCAGTTGCCTTCCTCCTTTGCTGCTACCCCCTTAAAACACAAGCTTAATGTCACCCCATAACACCACCTCTACTGCTGCCTGTACCCTCACCCCCTCACTGCATCAAAACACTCATTATGGATGTCCTTAACTCATTCCTTCAATCCCTCAATTTCATCAACAGGGTACACCCCCATCATAGCCCCCTGCTTATGACATTCCCTCAGTCCATCCTCATAATAATTTGCCAGCCCGTATTTCATATTATTCACTCTTCTTGCCTCTCCCACATAAAACTTATGTATTGCCAGTTTGGTCACCTCATCCCACCAACTCTCCCCCACCCACTAACCCCTCGAACCCCTCTCCACCATTCCTCAAAGCCCACCACTGCCTCCTCATCATGCAGCACCCTTGTATTTAATTTCTAATGCCCCCTATGTCGCAAGGCCAAAGACTCCCACTCCACCTCAGCAATAACTGCCCTATGATCGGAATAATCTGCTGTTTATGGTACTCATCGAACATAGTTTCACACAAGATGTAACATAAATCTGATCCAAACGTGCCCTGTATCATGCCTTTTTCCCAGGCCTTTAAACAGGCATCAGGACGTCATCCGAATCTGAGGCCATTGCTGTCCTCTTCCTTGTACCCACATCCTCCATGACACACATCTCTAGCTCTGTCTCCCGATATACCTCCACCTCTGCATTCACTAAACAGACGCCTCCCTCGATGTTCTCAAGGGTTGCCTCTTCCACTTCAGCCACCTGCGACACATATGACGTGGCTTGCAAGCCCTCTACGAATGTCTCTGATACTTCCCCCTCTCGGGGGAAAAACGAGCTCAGTAAAGCCTTTTCCAGTTCCTCACCAAGGCCAGCTCCCTCAGCCTCAATCCTCACTCACTCCTGACCATGCCCCATGTCCAAACGTTCCTCCACTTCCTCAATCAGATCTCCATTCAGCTTATCATCCAAGACAGTCGTCACATCACTCCACAATCTACCGGCTCCATGACCACCATGCGGTTCTGTTTCCCTGGTATTACTGACCTGTACACACCCTGGGGATACCCTTGTCAACCACACTCCGCTGCCACATGTCATACTCCCCACAAATCCTGCACGTGCGGTGCTGTCCTGCATAAGTATACCAAATCGAATCGAATCGAGGACGACGAGAGCTGTCGTAAGATGGGAAGGAAGAAGGATAAGGAAGGATGGAAATAACTGGAAAAGGATGGTGAGGAGGGGAAGAGGAGGAATCGAGGCAAGTGGCCCAACCACTTTGGGACATGTACAAAAGTACTGGAGACGTAGATAGAGAGGCTTGACTGATGTCATTGCTTGGCTCACTAGGAGAGGATGGCGAAGGCAGTGGTAGGAGCTGGGAGTGTCAGAAGGCAGCAAGCAGGATGAGTTGGTTATGGTCTTAAACTGTTTATCAGTGCGATAAATTGTTTTTGAGAGAGTTGTATCACACTTATGGGAGAGCTGTAGTAGTATTCGTTGGTTTGGAGTTGGTGGAGTATCTGGTTGTAGGTAGGGAATGGTCTTTCTTCGCTTTGGTACGATACAGTGTTGTCTTGGAGATGTTGGATGAGTTCTAGGCGAGTCATGCTTGCAGGGTATAGCTTCGTGGTGTAGAATATGAGTCCTTTGTGTTTAACCCATGGTGTTCCAGGTAATCGACGTGAGCTAAGTAGAGAAGGCGGTGGTGGAGTAGAGGAAGGTGGTGTTGCTTCGTTTTCAACTTCAGTAGACGAATTAGAAGATGTTTCTGGTGGTAAGGCTTCTGATTGGTTGGATTCAGTGAGAGGTGGTGGCGGTGGAGGCTTCTCATTGGTCGTTGTTGGATTGACGTCACTAGTTGGTGGTGTTGATGGAACTTCTGCAGAAGAGTTGGCGATTAAGTTTTTGGTGAATTTGAGAATTTCTTCAGAAGGTGGAGATGCTGGAAATGTAAATGAAGGCATGTTATTTAATGCAAATAACTCGTTGATGGTAGAGTTAAATGATCCAGGTACAGCCATATTTTGCATATGAGCGTATAGTAGACAGTAGTGAATCTTCGTTACGTCACATGTTGGAGGAGTGATGGTAGTGGTGGTGGTGGAGGCGGGCTGAGTAGATGCTTGAAATAATTTTGTAGTGTCTGCTTGTATTTTTGCAATTGCTGCATACGTTGGAGTGTTGCTAGTAGGTTTTTTCTTTGCTGCATCTTGTGTTTTCTTCATAATATCCTTTGTAGGACATTTTGCTGCCAGTGTATGGTGATCATTACTCTTGCAGTTTAAGCACGCTGGTTGTGTTGGAGCAGCAGCGGTGCAGGAACTGAAGTTGTGTCCCTCACTACCACATGTAGTGCAGAACTTCTTGTCTTTTACTGGACATGCTTTGGTGGTGTGATGGTATGAATAACAGTTCCAGCAATGTTGGATGTAGTGATATCTCTCTGCTTCAATGTAGGTAGGGCTGATGTAGTAGTAGTAGACAGCAAGACTTTCGTTCAGTGCAGTGGCAGCCATGTTCACGTCGGTGAAGGTGACCTTGATCATGGACGTTGCATTTGGGATTTTTGTAATGCTGTCAACAGACGCAAAAGCTTCTCGATGGATGACTTGAGTTCAGCAGGTGTTTGAGACGTCAGAATCTTGTCCAGTTTTTTTAGGAATACTGATTTCCTTGCCCTGAGGGCAGGAGATGATGTAACAGTAAAACCTTGAGTAGTAAGAGTAGTGATGGCTTCTGTAGTGAGTAGCTTCTCTGCTTCAGCATCATTGTGACACACAACAATGAATGCTTCTTTCAGTGACAATATGGTGTTGAATTTTACTTCCACTGCTCCCTGAACAACAGTTGCAAGAGCAATCTTCGTTGAATCATCAACGGTACCATTTCTTGGTTTGATCTTTACACGATTTGCGTAGCTCATCGTGTAAGTCAAGACGATGACAACACTGGTTAAGGTTCCCCTCCCCAACGGGGATCGTAGGGAGACAGAATAAGTAAGGAGAGCTGCTATGACCTGCCTGGGCATAAGTATACCAGGAGTATATAACTGGAGAGGGTTTCGGGGGTTAATGCCTCCATGGCCCTGTCTGCAACCAAGCCTCATGGTGGATCAGAGCCTGATGAACCAGGCTGTTACTGTTGACTGTACATAACCTGATGTATGAACCACTTCTCAGCTGGTTGGGTACTGACTTTAGGTGCCTGTCCAGCACCTTCTTGAAGACAGCCAGGGGTATATTGGCAATCCCCCTTATGTATGCTGGGAGACAGTTGAACAGTCTAGGGCCCCTCACACTTATTGTGTTGTCTCTTATCATGCTAGTGGTGCCCCTACTTTTCATTGGGGGGATATTGCATTGTCTGCCATGTTTTTTTGCTTTCATAGGAAGTGATTTTCGAGTGCAAGTTTGGTACTAATCCCTCTAGGATTTTCTGAGTGTATGTACACCTGTATGTACAATGTTATGGTCCTTGAAGGTGAGATCCTCTGACATTATCACACCCAGGTCTTTTACATTAGTTTTTCGTTCTATTGTGTGGTTGGAATTTGTTTTATACTCCGATATAGTTTTAATTTTCTCACATTTTCCATATTGGAGTAATTGAAATTTCTCATCGTTGAACTTCATATTGTTTTCTGTGGCCCATTTAAAGATTTGGTTGATGTCCACCTGGAGTCTTGCAGTGTCTTCAATGGAGGACACTGTCATGCAAATTTGAGTGTTATCTGCAAAGGAAGACACGGTGCTGTGGCTTACACCCCCGTCTATGTCAGATATAAGGATGGGGAGCAAGATGGGAGCGAGTACTGTGCCCTGTGGAACAAAGCTTTTCACCGTAGCCACCTCAGACTTTACTCTGTTGACTACTACTCTTTGTGTTCTATTTGTTTGGAAATTATAGATCCATCTACAAACTTTTCCTGTTATTCCTTTGTCACACATTTTGTACGCTATTACACCATGGTCACATTTGTCAAAGGCTTTTGCAAAGTCTGTGTATACTACATCTGCATTTTGTTTATCTTCTAGAGCATCCAGGACCTTGTCATAGTGGTCCAGTAGTTGGGACAGACAGGAGCAACCTGCTCTAAACCCATGTTGTTTTGGGTTGTGTAACTAATGGGTATCTAGATGGGTGGCGATCTTACTTCTTAGAACTCTTTCAAAGATTTTTATGATATGGGACATTAGCACCATCAGTCTGTAGTTCTTTGCTATTGCTTTACTGCCCCCTTTGTGGAGTGGGGCTATGTCTGTTATTTTTAGCAGCTGTGGGATGACACCTGTGCCCATGCTTACTCTCCATAGGATGTTAAAAGCACATGATAGGGGCTTCTTGCAATTTTTGATGAACACGGAGTTCCACGAGTCTGGGCCTGAGGCAGAGTGCATGGGCATGTCATTTATTGCCTTTTCGAAGTCATTTGGCATCAGGATAATATCAGATAGGTTTGAGTCTACCACATTCTGTGTCCCTCTCATAAAAAACTCGTTTAGATCTTCGACTCTGTCTGGTTAGCAGCTCACTTAAAACCGAATCACACTGAAACTTGAGTAGCTCACTCATTTCCTTGCTCTCATCTATGTAGAACCCATTTCGTGTAAGTAGGGGCCCAATACTGGATGCTGTTCTTGACTTTGATTTGGCATAAGAAAATAAATATTTTGGGTTTCTTTCAATTTCATTTATGGCTTTTAGTTCTTCCCACATTTCTTGACTCTTGTAAGAATCCTTTAGCTTTAGTTCGATGTTTGCTATTTCTGTTAGGACATGGTTTACTTGGTTCCACCTTTATGTTTTTGTTGTTGAAGTTGAATTTGGTGAAGGCTCTCTTGTGTACGTGTAGACAGCCTGTAATGTCTGCATAGACAGCCTATGCTGTCAGCCAGCTGAGTTTATATTTCGCACCATGCTTGTGCTGCCACCTATAGGCCTATGCCACTTCAGTATGCCCAGACCTGCTTCTACCTCACTCTCTCAGCGACCTTCACTCAGTCAACAGGTCTAGTCCTCTCTCCCTCACTGACATGGCCCTCCCAGGCCATGGACACTTAACACACTGCCTGTGTACCCCACAACATTGCAAATAAAGTAAGACGTGAAGGAAGAGGAATGAAGTCTTCACTTCATCACCCCATACAAGAAGCATCCGTCTCTCAACGAGTTATACTGATGTTGTGTCTGAAGGTTTCAGCATCCAGACTCAACATCCCACGCTGTTCAAGTCAAGTGTTCAGCGTATGGTTCTGCTTTTGTTGTTCAGCTCAGCACGGCTATTTCAGCAAGTCAGAGGTGAGTCTGTGGTGATTTCAGCATCCAGTGTGGGTGTTTCTCCAAGAGGGTATGTGGGAGAGGAAACGGCTGGGTTCCTCGCCTCACTCACACCTCACCTGCCTACCACCACACTCCACCACTATGTACTCACTGTCTATGCTGTGTTTCCTGGGAATTTCCATGTGAATTCATTGCCAGTGCTGTGTATCCGAGTGCCCGAGGCCACTCGAAGCTACGTGGATCACCAAACCATGTAGATCACCAAGCCATGATCATGAAGCCACATGGGGTGTGGATGATGCCACATGGATCTACAAGCCACGTGGGTTACCAAGCCACACGTCCAAAGCCACATGCTGTGGTCTGCTGCTGTATCACTCCACTGATGTCACCTCACGACGTCACCCACGATGCTGCCCGACTTCACGACGTCACCCACGATGCTGCCCGACTTCACGACGTCACCCACGATGCTGCCCGACTTCACAACGTCACCCACGATGCTGCCCGACTTCACAACGTCACCCACGATGCTACCCGACTTCACGACGTCACCCACGATGCTGCCCGATTTCATGATGTCTGCTGACATCACCTCGCGATGTCACCCTATGACATCACCTCACGACATCAAACCTGATCGACAGTGTTAGTTTCAAGTGAGCAATATGTTGTGTTGTCAAGAATATAGAGAGAAGATATATGTCATGTGTTAACCCGTAAACGGTCCAAGCAGATCTACGTTCACATGTGTAGTGCTACAAAAGTAGATCTACGTTTTTTTTACATATTTTCAAATATAAAAAAAAAAAGTGGATCAAAGTTTTTTACACATTTTCAAATGTAAAAAAAAAAAAAAAGATGATCTACTTTTTTTACATACTTTCACTTTCTAGTGATACCAGTGAATAGCAGAATACAGTGTTGTAGTAGCAACTAACCAGTATTATAATGGTACTTAGTTGAGTGGAGTGACTTTCATTAGTTTCTTTTTTCTTGAAATACCAGACGTATACTGTGAATTTCATATAACCTGTAGTTACCAGCGGTCGCAATATACACAACGAGAAGCAAATATTACTACAGAAAAAGCGCCCTTCCTCCAAAATTTGCACCAGTCAACTATAGTGATAATATAGCATTTATTGTGGTGGAGACGGAAAAAAAAATAGAGAAGCTAGATACAGCGATTGATAAACAAAGGTGGAGGCTCGACCGTTCGTCATTGTAGGAGTGCCAGCAGTCACCGGCTCTTCAACACGCAAGTTATACTTTTGTATCAATCAAATCACATATTACTCGGGTAGATAATTTCCAGTAGATCCTTCATGTGTTAGCTCAAATCACCGACCAGTATGGTTTAAATAAGTGACCCACTGATCAGATCAGATAGACTGGTCCGAACCCTTGACTGGTCCGAACCCTTGACTGGTCCGAACCCTGGACTGGTTTCAAACGGTTTCGTTGTGCACCACCTAGCAGGTTATTAATAGAATATTCAAGAGGTTGCTAGTAGAATTGCAGTAAATCAACCATTCAAATCATTATGAAGCTGTGTGTAGTCTGTGGTCAGTCAAACAAACGGGCTTCCACATGCATAAATTGTCATTTCTGTGGAAATTGGTGTCACGCCCCTTGTGCAGATATCCAAGAACTAGCTACAAGCAGTATTAAAACAGGGAAGTGTTTTTGGGTATGCCCAAATGAGATAAATCTGTGGACTAAAATCACAAGGGTATTAAAAGAGGTCAACATCAAAGCTGCTTTCATAGAAAACCTGGAAGCTTTCTACAACAGATGGGAACATAAAAAGTCCGGGCTAAATGGTACTGCCCTTGATACTGGCCATGTAGTCAGAAACTGTAAGGCTGGAGATGATGTCCTGGTAGTCAGTAAATGGGGGGCTGATAGTGCTGTCCTGGGAGACAGTAATGGTGAAGCTGGAGGTGCTGTCCTGGGAGACAGTAATGGTGAAGCTGGAGGTGCTGTCCTGGGAGACAGTAATGGTGAAGCTGGAGATGCTGTCCTGGGAGACAGTAATGGGGAAGCTGGAGATGCTGTCCTGGGAGACAGTAATGGTGAAGCTGGAGATTTTGTCCAGGTAGTCGGGAATTATACGCAGGAAGGAATACATATGAATGACCGCATAGGGGACAGGAGCCATAGTAGGGAAACAAGTGTAGTCAAAGATAAGATAAAACCAATATTGCAAACTAGAAATACCGCAGGAAATAGCAAACAAGAGGACTCCACTAGCAATAGTGAGGATATATTACCAAAAACAAATGGTGGGAGCTCCATTGTTGGTGCTAGGGAGGATAGAAGTAAGACAGGGAAACATGCACCAACAGGGAATACAGTCACAGAAACCCAAGGCAAACGGAAACCAAGCCTGTGCACATACTATGCACTCGGTATCTGCTGGCATGGGAAATCTGGAAAAACAGATGGGACGTGCAACTATGACCACCCTAGGAAATGCCATGCCCATATGACAACAGGAAAATGCAAACTCCCTTCCTGTAAGCTTTTTCACCCTGAACTGTGTACCTCTTCAGTACAGGAAAGACTGTGCTATAACTTAAATTGCCAGGCATACCATCTAAAGGGGACAAAAAGATACAAAACATCCAGGCCATGGGAAAACCTGGGTAGCCACAGCCACTCAAGAGGGAGAGGTTTTTTAGTGCCAGGAAGGAAAAAAAACTGGCAGGAAATGGCAGAAATCGTACACCAAATCCAGTCATTCCTGGAGTGGAACCACAGTCGATGGCCTCCACTCCAAACCAACAGATACAGATACTAATGCCGGAAAAAAAATCCCCCCCCAGTACCAACAATACCACCAGTCCGATAACACTCTTCTTTGCAAATATACAGGGTCTAAAGCCAGCAACAAACAACAAAATACCTTTCATCCGTGGACTGCTTGCAGAGGCAAAGGCAATGTTCGCGGCTTTCACTGAGACCCACATAAAGGATCACTTGGACAACGAAATATGGATCCCAGGTTACAACCTATACAGATGTGACAGAGTGAACAGGCAAAAGGGGGGGGTTGGCCTGTACATTGCAGAGTCACTTGTTTGCACAGAACTGCTAAATGCCTCAAATGATGTAGTGGAAGTTTTAGCAGTAAAGGTCGAGAACCAAAACCTAGTCATTGTGATAGTCTACAAGCCTCCGGATGCAACATCCCAGCAATTCCAGGAACAGCTGTTAAAAATTGACCACTGTCTGGAAAACCTTCCAGCTCCTGCACCCAACATCTTGCTCCTGGGGGATTTCAACTTAAGGCACCTAAAATGGAGGAATATAGCAAATAATATTGTTGCAGTAATAACACCAGGAGGCAGCTCTGATGAAAACTCACACTCACGCGAGCTTTTAAATCTCTGCACAAAATTCAATTTAAACCAGCAAATAATAGAGCCTACTAGACTGGAGAATACACTAGACCTCATCTTCACTAACAATGATGATCTGATAAGAAATATCACCATATCAAAAACAATATACTCAGATCACAACATAATTGAGGTTCAGTCATGTATGCGCGGAGCCCCAGACCGACATAATGAGATTAGTCACGAGGGAGCATTCACCAAATTCAACTTCAATAACAAAAACATAAAGTGGGACCAAGTAAACCAAGTCCTAACCGATATAAGCTGGGAAGATATACTAAGCAACACAGACCCCAACTTATGCCTAGAACAGATTAACTCGGTAGCACTCGATGTATGCACAAGGCTTATTCCTCTAAGAAAAAGGAGGAGTAGATGTAAAACAGAAAGAGACAGGCGCTCCCTTTACAGGCGACGGAAAAGAATAACAGAGCGGCTAAAAGAGGTCAATATATCTGAAATGCGTAGGGAGACACTGGTCAGAGAAATAGCAAGCATTGAACTTAAGCTAAAAGAATCCTTTAGGAGTCAGGAATCGCGGGAAGAACTAAAAGCCATAAATGAAATCGAAAGAAACCCAAAGTATTTCTTCTCCTATGCCAAATCAAAATCGAGAACAACGTCCAGTATTGGGCCCCTACTTAAACAAGAAGGGTCCTACACAGATGACAACAAGGAAATGAGTGAGCTACTCAAGTCCCAATATGACTCAGTTTTTAGCAAGCCGCTAACCAGACTGAGAGTCGAAGATCAAAATGAATTTTTTATGAGAGAGCCACAAAATTTGATTAACACAAGCCTATCCGATGTTATCCTGACGCCAAATGACTTCGAACAGGCGATAAATGACATGCCCATGCACTCTGCCCCAGGGCCAGACTCATGGAACTCTGTGTTCATCAAGAACTGCAAGAAGCCCCTATCACGAGCCTTTTCCATCCTATGGAGAGGGAGCATGGACACGGGGGTCGTCCCACAGTTACTAAAAACAACAGACATAGCCCCACTCCACAAAGGGGGCAGTAAAGCAACAGCAAAGAACTACAGACCAATAGCACTAACATCCCATATCATAAAAATCTTTGAAAGGGTCCTAAGAAGCAAGATCACCACGCATCTAGAAACCCATCAGTTACACAACCCAGGGCAACATGGGTTTAGAACAGGTCGCTCCTGTCTGTCTCAACTATTGGACCACTACGACAAGGTCCTAAATGCACTAGAAGACAAAAAGAATGCAGATGTAATATATACAGACTTTGCAAAAGCCTTCGACAAGTGTGACCATGGCGTAATAGCGCACAAAATGCGTGCTAAAGGAATAACAGGAAAAGTCGGTCGATGGATCTATAATTTCCTCACTAACAGAACACAGAGAGTAGTCGTCAACAGAGTAAAGTCCGAGGCAGCTACGGTGAAAAGCTCTGTTCCACAAGGCACAGTACTCGCTCCCATCTTGTTCCTCATCCTTATATCCGACATAGACAAGGATGTCAGCCACAGCACCGTGTCTTCCTTTGCAGATGACACCCGAATCTGCATGACAGTGTCTTCCATTGCAGACACTGCAAAGCTCCAGGCAGACATCAACCAAATCTTTCAGTGGGCTGCAGAAAACAATATGAAGTTCAACGATGAGAAATTTCAATTACTCAGATATGGTAAACATGAGGAAATTAAATCTTCATCAGAGTACAAAACAAATTCTGGCCACAAAATAGAGCGAAACACCAACGTCAAAGACCTGGGAGTGATCATGTCGGAGGATCTCACCTTCAAGGACCATAACACTGTATCAATCGCATCTGCTAGAAAAATGACAGGATGGATAATGAGAACCTTCAAAACTAGGGAGGCCAAGCCCATGATGACACTCTTCAGGTCACTTGTTCTATCTAGGCTGGAATATTGCTGCACACTAACAGCACCTTTCAAGGCAGGTGAAATTGCCGACCTAGAAAATGTACAGAGAACTTTCACGGCGCGCATAACGGAGATAAAACACCTCAATTATTGGGAGCGCTTGAGGTTCCTAAACCTGTATTCCCTGGAACGCAGGAGGGAGAGATACATGATTATATACACCTGGAAAATCCTAGAGGGACTAGTACCGAACTTGCACACGAAAATCACCCACTACGAAAGCAAAAGACTTGGCAGTCGATGCACCATCCCCCCAATGAAAAGCAGGGGTGTCACTAGCACGTTAAGAGACCATACAATAAGTGTCAGGGGCCCGAGACTGTTCAACTGCCTCCCAGCACACATAAGGGGGATTACCAACAGACCCCTGGCAGTCTTCAAGCTGGCACTGGACAAGCACCTAAAGTCAGTTCCGGATCAGCCGGGCTGTGGCTCGTATGTTGGTTTGCGTGCAGCCAGCAGCAACAGCCTGGTTGATCAGGCTCTGATCCACCAGGAGGCCTGGTCTCAGACCGGGCCGCGGGGGCGTTGACCCCCGGAACTCTCTCCAGGTAAACTCCAGGTAACTGTTGAAAAAACGTATATATACGTTTGGACCGTTTACGAGCTAATTAATTCCTCTCAGTCAGTGTTCTCACATGTTCGTGTATAGCTTAGTGTCGATTTTTACACAGAAAAGCATCATTTGTAGTAAGCCATGTAGTACCGCATGTGCAGTGCAGGTGTGTGTGTGCAGTTTTCCGTGTGTCCTGTGTGGTCCTGAGCCCAGCTGTGTGTGGACCACAGGTCTGCGCCCAGACTACTGTGTAGCACCTTGTGTTACCTGTCACCCAGTGTGACCCGTACATTTGACAGCTGATATTAGTCACCCCCAAGCATCTAAGCCTCTTGTACAGAAAGCCTATGTTCGCCGCTCGTGATGCCCTGCAGAATCATACCTGCTACGATTCCCATCGAGATTTGTTTCACTTCGCCTCCAGACTGTCAGAGTGCAGTTATATGTAGACCAGTCTGGGGACGCTTAGACTAACCTCTGCTATAACTCCAACTGCCGAGAGAATTAAACTCGTCAAGCTGCAGTTAGACCCTGATGGCAGGCGTTGTGTCAGCCTCGTGTCATAGCTTCAGTGAGCAGCCTGCACAAAGATGTCACTTTGACTGCTAGCCCACTCACTGCAGTGCAGTGTATGATGTTACGACTCCCAGATGTTTTGCCGAGTCGTCTCTGCCATGACTCACTCCACGCTCACTGGCAGTAACAGCCCCAGCAACAGTACCAGTCGAGAAATGTCCTCCTGAGTCGCTTGCCAGAAGTCCTGCCAGTTGCTGAGTACTGACGACGCCTCACTCGAGGGCACCAGCAGGTTATGCCCCAGGTTGGGTGAAACCCTGCAGCGACTCCTACGATGACTGCTTCACCATTCCAGAGGAGATCGTATCCTGTTACGTTACAGCTCAGCTGCAGTGATGTCTCCTGTGCTGCAGTATCTGTCCAGATGCAGGAAGGCGTGCAGTGATGCCCATCAATGCTCACTGCCTATAACCATGATGTTTAGCACGCCCCACCTGCTTTTTTCTTCCCTCCCTGTAGGAAGTTTTTTCCCATGTCCATGTATATATATGTGTTTTTATTTTGTGTTCTGTGCCCTGTTCCTGCGAGACAGAGAGAGCATGGCCGAGCGAATGTAGACAGCCTGTACTGTCTGCATAGACAGCCTATGGTGTCTGCCAGCTGAATTCATATTTTGCACCATGCTCATGCTGTCACCTATAGGCCTATGCCACTTCAGTATGCCCAGACCTGCCTCTACCTCACTCTCTCAGTGGCCTTCACTCAGTCAACAAGACTTACTCCTCTCTCCTTCGTGGGCATGGCCCTCCCAGGCCATGGGCACTTAACACACTGCTTGTGTACCCCACGACATTGCAAATAAAGTAAGAAGCCTCCAAAGCCTTATCATTACTCCCCACTACCAAGAATCACCAATAAACCCATAATATACGAAAGTCAGATAGGAAGGCACAGGGTGTCGCAACAACATCTTGAGGGAGAAAATTTCTTCCAGCAAACCTGCATACACACCATCAACCCACTTCCCCTGCTGTGCCACATGCACAATGCCATACTTGCTGAACACCTGTCGGAGATCCATTTCATCCACCTCAAACGGCACATTCCACAGCCTAAGCCAGGTGTAGCATTTAGACACGTCTATCAGACGTACCCGAACAGTGTCAGTAACTTCCATTACTACATCTTGATACTGCTCCACGATTGTCTCTTACACTTGTGTCGACAGCAACTTCACAAACAGTCGAACTGCCCCATTCAGAGCAACAAAGGAGATATTAATAAAATACCAAGGATATCGAACCAGGTAAGAAACAGAAATAACAGATTTAACTTAGATAAATTTAGATTTAGAAAGGACATAGGTAACTACTGGTTTTCAAACAGAGTTGTGGATGCACAGAACAATCTTCCAAGTAAGGTGATAGAAGCTAGGACCTTGGGTGGCTTTAAAAAGAGATTGGACAAATATATGAATGGGAGAGGCTGGGTTTGATTGGTGTTCGGTAGCTTTGGGTAGTGGTGGTTTGATTAGGATCTGCCTTGTATGGGCCAGTAGGCCTTCTGCAGTGTTCCTCCATTCTTACGTTTAACACCGTACAACTCTTCATCTGCAATCCCATGCGTGTCCCTGATGATTTTTGGCAATAACACTTGCTACACTTCTGGGGTGATTCAATTCAAATTCAAAATTCAAAGTTTATTCTCTATAAGGATTACAATGCTGAGTTTACAGAAATTTGGTTATTGTTTGGTTTACATGTAGTAAAATTGTGATTACAGAGTGTACCACTAGAATGCTTAGCATGGCTAGGCATTTCGGGCATACTTTGTTTTATTCTTAATTGTAAAATATTACAAATTATGAGGTAAGTTGGTGATGGCCCCAAGGAGCAGCTCAATGCCAACAGCATTTAAACGTCTGTGCAGACTTGACGCCAAAGTGCAACTGGCAGGGAGTATCACACACACACACACACACACACACACACACACACACACACACACACACACACACACACACACACACACACACACACACACACACACACACACACACACACAAAGGTTTGCAACAAGACTAGTCCCAGAGCTAAGAGGTATGTCCTACGAGGAGAGGTTAAGGGAAATCAACCTGACGACACTGGAGGACAGGAGAGATAGGGGGGACATGATAACGACATACAAAATACTGAGAGGAATTGACAAGGTGGACAAAAACAGGATGTTCCAGAGATTGGACACAGTAACAAGGGGACACAGTTGGAAGCTAAAGACACAGATGAATCACAGGGATGTTAGGAAGTATTTCTTCAGCCACAGAGTAGTCAGTAAGTGGAATAGTTTGGGAAGCGATGTAGTGGAGGCAGGATCCATACATAGCTTTAAGCAGAGGTACGATAAAGCTCACGGCTCAGGGAGAGTGACCTAGTAGCGATCAGTGAAGAGGCGGGGCCAGGAGCTCGGACTCGACCCCCGCAACCTCAACTAGGTGAGTACAACTAGGTGAGTACACACACGTCTGCTCAGGCTGCTGTCCATGCAGGGAATATTCTGATACGTCGTGTGCTGGTCAGAATGTATAGAAATGTGCATTTTATGCAAAAAAATGGAAGTGGTCAATTGTTTGTTGCACATAAGAAAAACTGAAACTTTCAGCAATTATAATTCCTGTGGTTAGTTTTGAATGTCACGAGGTGTTGTGAAATATGAAAAAGTGTTGTGTTGAGAGGTATGAAATGTGACAAGTGTTGTGTGGTGTAGAAATTGATTTTACACTAACTACCCTCACCCTCCCACAGTCTGACATGGAGAATGACCCAGAGTCTCCGCTGCCGCCCTTTGAAGGATCTGGGGAAGATGAAGACCTTGATGACATGTCCTCACCCCCGCCCATGCCCGTGCCTCCACCACCATCGCCAGGTATGTCCCTACTTGGGCAGGTCAACCAGAGGGTAGCTAAGAATGTATTAGGCACTCTCGCAGGTATCCCAGATGTGTTAGTCACCAGGGCAGAGGAACCAAGGGGTAGGTGAAGAACGCATTCTGTGGCAGGGCATTGGTGATGGCTAAGAAGAAACAAGTAAATGAGTTGGCGGGAGTGTAAGTGGTGATGGTGATGGTGGGGGTGCAAGTAGAGAATGCGATGGTGGGGGTTAAGTAGAGAATGTGATGGTGGGGGTGCAAGTGGAGAATATGATGGTGGGGGTGTAAGTAGAGAATGTGATGGTAAGGGTGTAAGTGGAGAATGTGATGGTGGGGGTGTAAGTGGAGAATGTGATGGTGGGGGTGTAAGTGGAGAATGTGATGGTGGGGGTGTAAGTGGAGAATGTGATGGTGAGGGTGTAAGTGGAGAATGTGATGGTGGGGGTGTAAGTGGAGAATGTGATGGTGGGGGTGTAAGTAGAGAATGTGATGGTGAGGGTGTAAGTGGAGAATGTGATGGTGGGGGTGTAAGTGGAGAATGTGATGGTGGGGGTGTAAGTAGAGAATGTGATGGTGGGGGTGTAAGTAGAGAATGTGATGGTGAGGGTGTAAGTGGAGAATGTGATGGTGGGGGTGTAAGTGGAGAATGTGATGGTGGGGGTGTAAGTAGAGAATGTGATGGTGAGGGTGTAAGTGGAGAATGTGATGGTGAGGGTGTAAGTGGAGAATGTGATGGTGGGGGTGTAAGTGGAGAATGTGATGGTGGGGGTGTAAGTAGAGAATGTGATGGTGAAGGTGTAAGTAGAGAATGTGATGGTGAGGGTGTAAGTGGAGAATGTGATGGTGGGGGTGTAAGTAGAGAATGTGATGGTGGGGGTGTAAGTAGAGAATGTGATGGTGGGTTTACCTGGAGTTTACCTGGAGAGAGTTCCGGGGGTCAACGCCCCCGCGGCCCGGTCTGTGACCAGGCCTCCTGGTGGATCAGAGCCTGATCAACCAGGCTGTTGCTGCTGGCTGCACGCAAACCAACGTACGAGCCACAGCCCGGCTGGTCAGGAACCGACTTTAGGTGCTTGTCCAGTGCCAGCTTGAAGACTGCCAGGGGTCTGTTGGTAATCCCCCTTATGTATGCTGGGAGGCAGTTGAACAGTCTTGGGCCCCTGACACTTATTGTATGATCTCTTAACGTGCTAGTGACACCCCTGCTTTTCATTGGGAGGATGTTGCATCGTCTGCCAAGTCTTTTGCTTTCATAGTGAGTGATTTTCGTGTGCAAGTTCGGTACTAGTCCCTCTAGGATTTTCCAGGTGTATATAATCATGTATCTCTCCCGCCTGCGTTCCAGGGAATACAGGTTCAGGAACCTCAAGCGCTCCCAGTGGGGGTGTAAGTAGAGAATGTGATGGTGGGGGTGTCAGTAGAGAATGTGATGGTGGGGGTGTAAGTAGAGAATGTGATGGGGGGCTGTGTTACGCCCTTTTGTCCATTTTAAGTAGACAGTTTCTACTTGTTATTATCGCAGTGGTATACTTTTACATGTTATTTTTGCTATTTCACTTAATATTATATTCAAGAGTAATTCCATTAGTAGCTAAAATGGGTTTACTCGACTTTATAATATTATCTGGTCATATATTACTTAGCTTTGTACATAGGTTATTTAATTAGTCTAAACTGTTGGTGCGACCTGGCCAAGCACAAGTAGGTGTTTTGAGCTGCTCAACCCCTGCTCCGACCGAGTCAAAGTTGGCTGGTAAAACCTTACTTTGTTCAGTTCATACCTTCCTCTTGACCAGGAAGGGTCTAGGGAAGTATCCAGTTCTAAACCACCATTCGCCTCCCTAGAAGATACAAGGAATTTTCGGAAACTCATAATTAAGGCTTACCTCAGTTGGAGAAGGCGGTTGAGAAACTCTTAAAGAAAGTGAAACCAAGTGAGCAAGCCTCGGTGTTTTAAGAGGGCTTATTGCAGAGTGAACCCTATGTAAGAGCTCTATCAATGTGGTGTTCGAGTTTTTAAGCAACGCCTGTGCATGTACATATACTGATATTTCCTGACTCACTCAGAGCCATTTGTAAATACTTAACCTAGTACTGTGATGTTTTAATGAGGAGGGGGATAAGTGTTCTACTCATAGTCCAAAATATAAGAAAATGAATTTAAGTAGTTATTATGGTTATTAATAAATTAAATAGAAACCAAGAAAATTCCTTTTCCTCTACGAGTGAAGACCCCTAGATGTGCTAAGTTTGTTTGTTACGAAAAGCACTATAACCCAGGGACCAACTGGCTATGTTCATAACAGGGTGTAAGTGGAAAATGTAATGGTGGTGGTGTCAGTGAAGAATGTGATGGTGGGGTTGTAAGTGGAGAATGTGATGGTGGGGGTGTAAGTGGAGAATATGATGGTGTGAGTGTAAGTAGAGAATGTGATGGTGGGGGTATAAATGATGAATGTGATGGTGGGGGTGTAAGTGGTGAATGTGCATTTAATTTTAACTATTATCAGGTGTAGTCCACTCACACTGACTCGTATGTACTGACTCGCCAGTATTGTTCCATGGATGCCATTTTACCCACACTAACTCATCCATTTTCCCCCATCAGCCCTCTCTTTACAATCCCACACCCCTCAAGGAAGGCTCCTTGATGTTGGTGAGGGGCTCGCCCTCTCTTTACAATCCCACTCACCAATCGTTTCTTAAAATATATATTTGTGCCATCATATCAACTTAATTTTGATGACCTTGACAAATAACGCACATTAACCCCACGGGCCAGCATCATTAACATGGATCCTGGAAAAATAGTGTAAAAGACGGGCTTGATGAGGCTGGCAGTGCTGGAAAAGATCTTTGGTAAAAGAAACCATCATGGCTTTAGCTGGGCTAAAAACCTGCAAAATTTCCATGATAATAAGTTAGTAACCAGGAAATTTATCTAATTTTTTTTATTGACATTATGCCACCATTTATATATATTCTTCTTCTTTCAACAAACCGGCCGTATCCCACCAAGGCAGGGTGGCCCGAAAAGGAAACCGAAAGTTTCTCTTTTTAAATTTAGTAATTTATACAGGAGAAAGGGTTACTAGCCACTTGCTCCCGGCATTTTAGTCGCCTCTTACAACACGCATGGCTTACGGAGGAAGAATTCTGTTCCACTTCCCCATGGAGATAAGAGGAAATAAAAAAGAACAAGAACTAGAAAGAAAATAGAAGAAAACCCAGAGGGGTGTGTATATATATGCTTGTACATGTATGTGTGGTGTGACGTAAGTGTAAGTAGAAGTAGCAAGACATACCTGAAATCTTGCATGTTTATGAGACAGACAAAAGACACCAGCAATCCTACTATCATGTAAAACAATTACAGGCTTTCGTTTTACACTCACTTGGCAGAACGGTAGTACCTCCCTGGGTGGTTGCTGTCTACCAACCTACTACCTTGAATTTATTTATATATATATATATATATATATATATATATATATATATATATATATATATATATATATATATATATATATATCCTAGGTAGTAGGTTGGTAGACAGCAACAACCAAGGGAGGTACTACCGTCCTGCCAAGTGTAAAATGGAAGCCTGTAATTGTTTTACATGATGGTAGGATTGCTGGTGTCTTTTTTTCTGTCTCGTACACATGCAAGATTTCAGGTACATCTTACTACTTCTACTTACACTTAGGTCACACTACACATACATGTACAAGCATATATATACACAGCCCTCTGGGTTTTCTTCTATTTTCTTTCTAGTTCTTGTTTATTTCCTCTTATCTCCATAGGGAAGTAGAACAGAATTCTTCCTCCGCAAGCCATGCATGTCGTAAGAGGCGACTAAAATGCCGGAAGCAAGGGGCTAGTAACCCCTTCTCCTGTATATATTACTAAATATAAAAGGAGAAACTTTCATTTTTCCTTTTGGGCCACCCTGCCTCGGTGGGATATGGCCGGTGTGTTGAAAGAAGAAATATATATATACAGTGGACCCCCGCTTTACGATCACCTCCCAATGCGACCAGTTATGTAAGTGTATTTATGTAAGTGCGTTTGTACGTGTATGTTTGGGGGTCTGAAATGGACTAATCTAATTCACAATATTCCTTATGGGAACAAATTCGTTCAGTACTGGCACCTGAACATACTTCTGGAATGAAATAATATCGTAAACCAGGGGTCCACTGTATATATATGTAAATATATATATATTAATATATATTATATAAATGGAAGTACGGCAAACTGAGCTTTATTTTTTCCACTAGCACACACCGGCAGGAGGAGGAAAGGTAAGACTAGTAGTGTGAATGACCAATGTGATGATCATCAGATATAATGAGTGTTA
This sequence comes from Cherax quadricarinatus, assembly GCF_038502225.1. Lineage (NCBI taxonomy): Eukaryota > Metazoa > Arthropoda > Malacostraca > Decapoda > Parastacidae > Cherax > Cherax quadricarinatus. Next base: position 27,450,571 of record NC_091310.1, on the reverse strand, counting down.
AAACCATAGATGCTGGGAGGGAGGGAAGGAAGGGTATGAAGGCAACTTGTGCAGAGAAAACTACTTGCATTGCTTATTCTTCATGGTACTGGTACTATAACTATTATTTATTATTGCTATTATTAAAGCTTAATATTATTGTTGTTATTATTATTATTACTGTTGCTAAATGCATATTATTACTATCACTTGTGTGTTGCTGTTACTTACTATTGCTATTACTTATTATTGTTTTTTTATTATTACTAATGCTACTACTTACTGTTCTTTTACTTAATAATATTTTGTACTAATACTTTCTGATACTGATGTTTTTTATTAGTATTACAACACTGCATGTATATTCTTTTTTTCATTATATTCATGTGGTAAGCGCTAAAGTCATAGGGGCCATAAAGCATCAGGGATAATTGGAAGACATCAGAGCTGTTCCAAGGAGAGGGAGAACAGCTCCAATTCATTGAATCAAGAATCCTTCACTACCATCAAAGCACCTCCCTTCAAGGGAATTAGTATCGAAGATAGGGAGAAGTCCTGCTTTGCAAACAGAGCTTGCTGACTTGACATGCAAAGCAACGATCAGTCTGCCATGTTGAAGGTGTCAGAGCCAAACATCAAGAGATAATGTATTGGTTGACTACCAGCGAATCAAGGAGGAGGAGGAGGAGGTTGACTATTCAAACGACTAAATTTAGCTTGATCTAAAGAATGTTATGAGGTTAGACGAGCTAAAGATAAAAGATAAGATTTCTTTGGATATTTAACCCCGGAGGGTTAGCCACTCAGGATAACCCAAGAAAGTCAGTGCGTCATCTAGGACTGTCTGTCTTATTTCCATTGGGGTCCTCAATCTTGTCCCCCAGGATGCGACTCACACAATCGACTAACACCCCGGTACAGTGTACCTACTTGCTGGTAGGTGAACAGGACAAAAGGTGTAAGGAAACATGTCGAAATGTTTCTGCTCCCCCTGGAATCAAACCCAGGCCATCTGTGTGTGAAGCAAGAGCTTTTGCCAGCCAGGCCCCAGGGTCACCGCAGCTCAGATTCAGATTCATTTATTTCTTTGCAAGTAGTACATTGAGATTATATTTTTTTACAATAATGGGTTGCTAAATTGTATAATTTCATTGTTTTTCCTATAATTTTCCCTAGTTTTATAATATCTACATAGTTTTATTCCTAAGTCTAATTATAGATTCACTATAATTCTTTGATTACAAGCATTGTTCTTATACCAACCTCCCATTTGTAACAATCAATTAGTCAGTAAGATAAAAGTAGATAAGTATCATAATTCTAAATAACATAATATCTAGCACAATTACAAACCTACCATGGTGTGTGTTATTATATATTAATAGGGTCCACCTCTAATGCAAAGTGTGGGACTTGTAGCATCAGAGAAGTGGATAAAAAGGCTTCAAGGAAGAATATTTTTATTTCTTCCTGAAGTCATTTGAATATTACACTTCCCCTACCACCCCATCTTTTATTTTTTTAACTAATAGGTATATTTTATTACATAATATGGTACACAATGTTTCAAAGATACATTGCTGGTACAAAGATGGTATATACAGTATATGAGGTTTGAGGGATACATTTTAAGTGCATATTGCTACATGCTTATCACAGATTGCAATATATATAATGTAAGTATGTTGTGTCGAATAGGTAAAACTTGCAATTTTGGCTTAATTAAATAGCAACACTCTTCCTGCCAAATAAGGCAAGCGAAAATTTGTAAATGCCATAATTTCGCAAAAATCATTATGAACCTAATGAAAAAAATATATTTCATTGATTTGTTTGTTATTAAATTATTGTAAACTTATCTAAAATACATTTGTTGGATTAGGCTAAATTAAATTGTGCTCATCAGAATAAGTTTAGGAAAGTTTTCTAAGGTTCTTTTAGTACAAAATTATTAATTTTTACACTAACATAAATGAAAAAAATACTATATCTTTAAACATATAAGGGAAAATTTTAGAAAGGGCTTAATTTTAAATGAGTTCTTGCTAATTAACCAATTTTACCTATTTGGTACAACACACACACACACACACACATACTGCTACAAGCAGTATTAAAACAGGGAAGTGTTTTTGGGTATGCCCAAATGAGGAAAATCTGTGGACTAAAATCACAAGGGTATTAAAAGAGGATAACATCAAAGCTGCTTTCATAGACAACCTGGAAGCTTTCTACAACAGATGGGAACATAAAGTCTGGGCTGAATGGTACTGCCCTTGATACTGGCCATGTAGTCAGAAACTGTAAGGCTGGAGGTGATGTCCTGGTAGTCAGTAAATGTGGGGCTGATAGTGCTGTCCTGGGAGACAGTAATGGTGAAGCTGGAGGTGCTGTCCTGGGAGACAGTAATGGTGAAGCTGGAGGTGCTGTCCTGGGAGACAGTAATGGTGAAGCTGGAGGTGCTGTCCTGGGAGACAGTAATGGTGAAGCTGGAGGTGCTGTCCTGGGAGACAGTAATGGTGAAGCTGGAGGTGCTGTCCTGGGAGACAGTAATGGTGAAGCTGGAGGTGCTGTCCTGGGAGACAGTAATGGTGAAGCTGGAGGTGCTGTCCTGGGAGACAGTAATGGTGAAGCTGGAGGTGCTGTCCTGGGAGACAGTAATGGTGAAGCTGGAGATTTTGTCCAGGTAGTCGGGAATTATACGCAGGAAGGAATACATATAAATGACCTCATAGGGGACAGGAGCCATAGTGGGGAAACAAGTGTAGTCAAAGATAAGATAAAACCAATATTGCAAACTAGAAATACCACAGGAAATAGCAAACAAGAGGACTCCACTAGCTATAGTGAGGATATATTACCAAAAACAACTGGTGGGAGCTCCATTGTTGGTGCTAGGGAGGATAGGAATAAGACAGGGAAACATGCACCAACAGGGAATACAGTCACAGAAACCCAAGGCAAACGGAAACCAAGCCTGTGCACATACTATGCACTTGGTATCTGCAGACATGGGAAATCTGGAAAAACAGACGGGACGTGCAACTATGACCACCCTAGAAAATGCCATGCCCATATGACAACAGGAAAATGCAAACTCCCTTCCTGTAAGCTTTTTCACCCTGAAATGTGTACCTCTTCAGTACAGGAAAGACTGTGCTATAACTTAAATTGCCAGGCACACCATCTAAAGGGTACAAAAAGATACAAAACATCCAGGCCATGGGAAAACCTGGGTAGCCACAGCCACTCAAGAGGGAGAGGTTTTTTAGTGCCAGGAAGGAAAAAAAAACTGGCAGGAAATGGCAGAAATCGTACACCAAATCCAGTCATTCCTGGAGTGGAACCACAGTCGATGGCCTCCACTCCAAACCAACAGATACAGATACTAATGCCGGAAAAAAAATCCCCCCCCCCAGTACCAACAATACCACCAGTCCGATGACATTCTTCTTTGCAAATATACAGGGTCTAAAGCCAGCAACAAACAACAAAATACCTTTCATCCGTGGACTGCTTGCAGAGGCAAAGGCAATGTTCGCGGCTTTCACTGAGACCCACATAAAGGATCACTTGGACAACGAAATATGGATCCCAGGTTACAACCTATACAGATGTGACAGAGTGAACAGGCAAAAGGGGGGGGGGGGTTGGCCTGTACATTGCAGAGTCACTTGTTTGCACAGAACTGCTAAATGCCTCAAATGATGTAGTGGAAGTTTTAGCAGTAAAGGTCGAGAACCAAAACCTAGTCATTGTGGTAGTCTACAAGCCTCCGGATGCAACATCCCAGCAATTCCAGGAACAGCTGTTAAAAATTGACCACTGTCTGGAAAATCTTCCAGCTCCTGCACCCAACATCTTGCTCCTGGGGGATTTCAACTTAAGGCACCTAAAATGGAGGAATATAGCAAATAATATTGTTGCAGTAATAACACCAGGAGGCAGCTCTGATGAAAACTCACACTCACACGAGCTTTTAAATCTCTGCACAAAATTCAATTTAAACCAGCAAATAATAGAGCCTACTAGACTGGAGAATACACTAGACCTCATCTTCACTAACAATGATGATCTGATAAGAAATGTCACCATATCAAAAACAATATACTCAGATCACAACATAATTGAGGTTCAGACATGTATGCGTGGAGCCCCAGACAGACATAATGAGACTAGTCACGAGGGAGCATTCACCAAATTCAACTTCAATAACAAAAACAAAGTGGGACCAAGTAAACCAAGTCCTAACCGATATAAGCTGGGAAGATATACTAAGCAACACAGACCCCAACGTATGCCTAGAACAGATTAACTTGGTGGCACTCGATGTATGCACAAGGCTTATTCCTCTAAGAAAAAGGAGGAGTAGATGTAAAATAGAAAGAGACAGGCGCTCCCTTTACAGGCGACGGAAAAGAATAACAGAGCGGCTAAAAGAGGTCAATATTTCTGAAATGCGTAGGGAGACACTGGTCAGAGAAATAGCAAGCATCGAACTCAAGCTAAAGGAATCTTATAGGAGTCAGGAATTGCGGGAAGAACTAAAAGCCATAAATGAAATCGAAAGAAACCCAAAGTATTTCTTCTCCTATGCCAAATCAAAGTCGAGAACAACATCCAGTATTGGGCCCCTACTTAAACAAGATGGGTCCTACACAGATGACAGCAAGGAAATGAGTGAGCTACTCAAGTCCCAATATGACTCAGTTTTTAGCAAGCCGCTAACCAGACTGAGAGTCGAAGATCAAAATGAATTTTTTATGAGAGAGCCACAAAATTTGGTTAACACAAGCCTATCCGATGTTATCCTGACGCCAAATGACTTCGAACAGGCGATAAATGACATGCCCATGCACTCTGCCCCAGGGCCAGACTCATGGAACTCCGTGTTCATCAAGAACTGCAAGAAGCCCCTATCACGAGCCTTTTCCATCCTATGGAGAGGGAGCATGGACACGGGGGTCGTCCCACAGTTACTAAAAACAACAGACATAGCCCCACTCCACAAAGGGGGCAGTAAAGCAACAGCAAAGAACTACAGACCGATAGCACTAACATCCCATATCATAAAAATCTTTGAAAGGGTCCTAAGAAGCAAGATCACCACCCATCTAGAAACCCATCAGTTACACAACCCAGGGCAACATGGGTTTAGAACAGGTCGCTCCTGTCTGTCTCAACTATTGGATCACTACGACAAGGTCCTAAATGCACTAGAAGATAAAAAGAATGCAGATGTAATATATACAGACTTTGCAAAAGCCTTCGACAAGTGTGACCATGGCGTAATAGCGCACAAAATGCGTGCTAAAGGAATAACAGGAAAAGTCGGTCGATGGATCTATAATTTCCTCACTAACAGAACACAGAGAGTAGTCGTCAACAGAGTAAAGTCCGAGGCAGCTACGGTGAAAAGCTCTGTTCCACAAGGCACAGTACTCGCTCCCATCTTGTTCCTCATCCTCATATCCGACACAGACAAGGATGTCAGCCACAGCACCGTGTCTTCCTTTGCAGATGACACCCGAATCTGCATGACAGTGTCTTCCATTGCAGACACTGCAAGGCTCCAGGCGGACATCAACCGAATCTTTCAGTGGGCTGCAGAAAACAATATGAAGTTCAACGATGAGAAATTTCAATTACTCAGATATGGTAAACACGAGGAAATTAAATCTTCATCAGAGTACAAAACAAATTCTGGCCACAAAATAGAGCGAAACACCAACGTCAAAGACCTGGGAGTGATCATGTCGGAGGATCTCACCTTCAAGGACCATAACATTGTATCAATCGCATCTGCTAGAAAAATGACAGGATGGATAATGAGAACCTTCAAAACTAGGGAGGCCAAGCCCATGATGACACTCTTCAGGTCACTTGTTCTATCTAGGCTGGAATATTGCTGCACACTAACAGCACCTTTCAAGGCAGGTGAAATTGCTGACCTAGAAAATGTACAGAGAACCTTCACGGCGCGCATAACGGAGATAAAACACCTCAATTACTGGGAGCGCTTGAGGTTCCTGAACCTGTATTCCCTGGAACGCAGGCGGGAGAGATACATGATTATATACACCTGGAAAATCCTAGAGGGACTAGTACCGAACTTGCACACGAAAATCACTCACTACGAAAGCAAAAGACTTGGCAGACGATGCAACATCCCCCCAATGAAAAGCAGGGGTGTCACTAGCACGTTAAGAGACCATACAATAAGTGTCAGGGGCCCGAGACTGTTCAACTGCCTCCCAGCATACATAAGGGGGATTACCAACAGACCCCTGGCAGTCTTCAAGCTGGCACTGGACAAGCACCTAAAGTCGGTTCCTGACCAGCCGGGCTGTGGCTCGTACGTTGGTTTGCGTGCAGCCAGCAGCAACAGCCTGGTTGATCAGGCTCTGATCCACCAGGAGGCCTGGTCACAGACCGGGCCGCGGGGGCGTTGACCCCCGGAACTCTCTCCAGGTAAACTCTAGGTAAACACACACATTATATATACAGTGGAACCCCGAATATTGGCCGCTACTTTTATCAGCCGAATTGTACTTAGGCCGGTTTTTGGGTGGAAATTTTGCTCCATATTTCAGCCGGTACCTTGCACGTTGGCCATATTATACATGTCAGCCCACCTTCTGCCGGGATGCTGCACATAGGTGAGTCAGTCTCCCCGTGTCTCTCAGTGAATGGGCATATACTCTGCGCATTCATCCAAACATTTTCTTAACCCCTTCAGGGTCCAAGGCCAAAATCTGAAGTGGTGCTCCATTGTCCAAGAAATTTTGAAAAAAAAAAAATTATTTTTTCTTACAGAATTAAAGAGCATATTTTTGTGAAGGTAATAAGACAAAAAAAAAATTCTGATCAGTACTTTCCGAGATACAGTGCCAAGAAGTTTGTCCAAAATGATGTGGTGGCGACAACATCGATGAATTCCACATACGCACATTACTTTATTTAGCAGTTTTTGTAGTTTTTTCCTTTTCTTTTCCATTTTTTTTCTTTTCCTACTAACATTTGGGGCCTGAGAGACCAATACTGTATATAATGTATATATATAAGCTCACTGTATTGAATACAATAACCGCACTAAAGTTATTATCATGTTATTGTTTACCACTGTTGTTTATTACAATAAACATGCACAAATCTTGTATAATACTAATGTTCTATCATAATATATATTTACATATTTAAAATCACTGGACATGGTTTTAGAACTGCTGGAGCTTGTGGAACTCCTTGAAACAAGGCACAATACACAGAGGCACCTTACATTCCTCACACATAAACCGAGTGTCTTTGCGTCTTTGTTGCCGTCGTTTTGTTTGTGCACAGACGATTCATCTCTTCTAAGCAAATTTCTTCTGAGTTGAAGGAAGCTGTATTATGAAATGATCACCTTCCCTCCTCAAACGCTTGGGTATATCCTGAAGAATTCGAGGACCTTGTTGTATAGCAGGTGTTCTTACCTGGTACTTCATTATGAGTTGTCTGACAACAGACAAACAAAATTCACCATACGGTGGTCTGTTGCCAGTCTTTATTTGGTACATATTATATGCATTGAGCATTGAAATGTCCATGAGATGGAAGAAAAGTTTCATGTACCACTTGTAACTCTTACGAACACAATCAAGAAAACCAATCTGCATGTCACATTTGTCAACCAAGCGCATGTTTTGTATATAATCAATCACTGTCACTGGTTTTTGAATACGTTCATTAGTCACTTGATCAACTTTGCCACTGTCTTGCATTTCATTACTGTGAATGGTTGTCAACAATGTGACATCTCGTTTGTCATGCCACCGTAATGCCATGATGTCATTGGCAGTAAACACCTGCACATCATCACCACGAGCACCTGCGTTGAGCCTGGGCATATGTTTACGATTAGAACGCACTGTGCCACACACATCTGTCTTGTTCACCCGCAAGAAATCATTGAGTAATGGGCTTGTGTACCAGTTATCGGTATATAATGTATGCCCCTTACCAAGATAAGGTGCCATCATGTTTCTCACTACGTCACCTGAGATACCCAATAACATCTTGGTATCTTTCAGTGTTTTACTTCCTGTGTATACAACAATATCCAACACCAGGCCACTGTCACAGTCACAGAGTACAAACAGTTTTATACCAAAGCGTTTCCTCTTGCTCGGTATATACTGCTTGAATGACAGTCTACCTTTGAACAAATTCAAAGACTCGTCAATTACAAGATTCTTGAATGGATAAAAGTATATGCTGAACTTTTGTTTGAGATACATGATGAAGATGATTGATCACGTTGACCCTGATCTAAACCTCCATAATCTGACACCCAATCAAAACCTATTGGAAAGTAACTGCCTTTATTACACAGCATCACAAGCCAGCACTATCCTAAACAATGCTAAAAGTCTATCGGTACTTAACTACAACATCAGGTCCTTAAGCAAACACTATGATGACCTCCTGGCACTCCTTGAATCACTAAAGACACCCTTCTCCTGCATTATTCTTACTGAGACCTGGCTTAAGCAGGACACAATAGATATCGACCCTCTACCAGGATACACAGCAATTCACAACTGCAGACCAAACCAAGTTGGGGATGGTATTGCAATCTATTACTCTAACCAATTATCTTGCATTAGCACCACTTGCTTTAGTGATGAATATGGGGAATACATTTTTGCTAATTTTACTGTAAAAAACCTTAAGACACCTATAACAATCGGTGCCATTTACCGGATACCTCACACAAACATCCCAAATTTCAGTGAGAAATTAAAGTCACTAATAACAAACAGACAAATGACTAAGCACCACCTTCTCTTAGCTGGAGACTTCAACATCAACCTTGGCTTACTAGATGATCAGCCTGTAACTGATTTCATCAACAATATGAACAACACACTTCTCATACCAACAATAACTAAACCAACCAGGCTCACTGAGACAAGTGCAACCATAATAGACCACATATGGACCAATATACTAGCCCCCCTTAAATCAGGGATAATCACAGATAGCACTACAGACCACTACCCTACCTTCCTCCTGACAAACATTAGTAAACCACCACTTGAATACAACAAAGTCTCATTTAGACTCCATGATGAGGCCTCAATAAGGAAGTTCACAGCTGACCTAGAGATTGTTGACTGGCCTACAGAATTCTCCAAGGCCAATGGTATTGATGACTGGACAGACATTTTTATTAACAAATTACTTAGACTATACAACAAACATTGTCCTATAAAAACAAAACAGATCACAAACAAACGGCTTGGTTGCCCATGGCTAACCAGCACCATTCTGAAATCCATTGACAAGAGACACCAATATGAAAAGCAATATAGACAGGGCTTAATACACAAAGATATTCTTAAACACTATTCATCAGTTCTCACCAAAGTAATAAAGAAAGCCAAACAACTATACTACTACAGTAGATTCACAGACACTAGAGGAGATATAAAAAAGACCTGGAAAACACTCTCTCAGATTCTAGGGACCCACAAACTAAAAAAAAACAAGAATATTGTCCTAACTAAACCTAATGAAACACCACTACATCCCACTGACACAGCTAACAAGATAAACGACTTCTTCTCAACCATAGGATCTAATCTCGCCAATAAAATCCCTTATACCAATGCCCATGCCGGGGACTACCTAGATGGGAATTTCCCAAATTCCTTCCATCTTGCACCAACTGAGCCCTCGGAAGTCACCAAGATTTATTATAAAGTCACTTAAAAACAACTCAGGGAATCTGTCTAATGTCCCACCATTACTGTACAAGCGAGCGGCCCATATCCTTTCGCATGCTATTTCATTACTTTTTAACAAGTCACTAGAAACTACCACCTTCCCGAAACTACTCAAAATGGCAAGGGTTACACCAATACATAAAGGTGGTGACCCTACAGACTTAAACAACTATAGGCCAATATCAAACTTACCATTGCTATCCAAAATCTTTGAGAAACTCGTGCACAGGAGACTATGTTCATTTATAACAGCACAAAACATACTCAACCCCTGCCAATTTGGATTCAGGAAAAATAAAAGCACTAATGATGCAATCATAAAAATGCTAGATCTGCTTTACACAGCATTGGAAAATAAGGAATATCCACTAGGAATTTTTATTGACCTAAGAAAAGCTTTTGACACAGTAGACCACGACATCCTACTCCACAAACTTGACCATTACGGTATAAGAGGCCATGCGCTTGCTTATTTCAAATCTTACCTTACTAATAGGTATCAGTATGTCACCATTAAAGACACAGCATCAACAACACGGCCACTTGATACTGGAGTTCCGCAGGGAAGTGTTCTTGGTCCCCTGCTCTTCCTCATATACATCAATGATCTTCCAAACGTATCCCAACACCTGAAACCCATTCTGTTTGCTGACGACACGACTTATGTCATCTCTCACCCTAATCTTGCCACCCTCAACACCATTGTTAACGAGGAGCTGATCAAAATATCGACTTGGATGACAGCCAATAAACTTACGCTTAACACTGACAAAACCTACTATATTATGTTTGGTAGCAGAGCAGGAGATGCACAAATTAACATTAAGATCGACAACACTCTAATTACCAGACATAATGAGGGCAAATTCCTAGGCCTATACCTTGACAACAACCTGAATTTCAGCACCCATATCCAACACATAACCAAAAAAGTATCCAAAACAGTTGGGATCCTCTCCAAGATACGATACTACGTGCCGCAAAATGCCCTTCTCACACTATACCACTCACTTATTTATCCATACCTCACCTATGCTATTTGTGCTTGGGGATCAACTGCATCAACACACCTAAAGCCAATAATAACCCAACAAAAAGCTGCAGTAAGAATAATCACTAAATCCCATCCCTGGCAACACCCCCCCCCCCCCCACTCTTCATAGATCTAAACTTACTCCCTGTTCAGTACATCCACACTTACTACTGTGCAATCTACATCTACAGGACCTTAAACTCCAATATCAACCTTGACCTAAAACGCTTTCTTGATAGTTGTGACAGAACCCACAGGCATAACACCAGACACAAACATCTCTACGACATTCCCCATGTCCGACTAAACCTTTACAAAAATTCAATGTATGTCAAAGGCCCTAAAATTTGGAACACCCTACCTGAGAACTCTAGAACTGCAGACACATTCATCACCTTCAAAACTACCATTAGAAAACATCTTATCTCCCTGATACACCCCATCAACTAACTACACGAATACCACCTGGTGGTTCACACTTACACTCACTCACCCATTTGACCATAAACAGAAATATTGATCTCAATCTTAAAATAATGAATCCTATGATACTCCAATACTGAAACTATGTACTGTGCCAAAACAAAAGCATTCACATTGCTAAACTCACAAGCTAGTATCTAGTCACTTAGCCATAATACCAACTTACCTCATAATTTGTAATATTTTAAATAAAGAATTAAACTAAGTCTGCCTGAAATGCCTAGCCATCCTAGGCGTTCTAGTGGTACTCTCTGTAATCATTATTTAACTACATGTAAACCACACAACAACCAAATTCTGTAAATTCAACATTGTAATCTTTATAGAGAATAAACTTTGAATTTGTATAACCTGTCACTTCTGTCAGGCCTGGTTTTGTCAGAGAAGTGTAACATACTTAACAGTAAGATAAACCTGTTCACTGGGATGATTTCACTGAAGACCGGGATAGAAATTAGCCAATCTGTGGACCAGTATGCTTTTATATTATGCTTATAGACATGAGGCATAAGCATTATTGTTGCAAAAAGCAAATACATTTCTGCAACAGTCATCTCTTTCCACCGGTGTTTACCTGGAGAGAGTTCCAGGGGTCAACGCCCCCGCGGCCCGGTCTGTGACCAGGCCTCCTGGTGGATCAGAGCCTGATCAACCAGGCTGTTGCTGCTGGCTGCACGCAAACCAACGTACGAGCCACAGCCCGGCTGATCAGGAACTGACTTTAGGTGCTTGTCCAGTGCCAGCTTGAAGACTGCCAGGGGTCTGTTGGTAATCCCCCTTATGTGTGCTGGGAGGCAGTTGAACAGTCTCGGGCCCCTGACACTTATTGTATGGTCTCTTAACGTGCTAGTGACACCCCTGCTTTTCATTGGGGGGATGGTGCATCGTCTGCCAAGTCTTTTGCTTTCGTAGTGAGTGATTTTCGTGTGCAAGTTCGGTACTAGTCCCTCTAGGATTTTCCAGGTGTATATAATCATGTATCTCTCCCTCCTGCGTTCCAGGGAATACAGGTTTAGGAACCTCAAGCACTCCCAGTAATCGAGGTGTTTTATCTCCGTTATGCGTGCCGTGAAAGTTCTCTGTACATTTTCTAGGTCGGCAATTTCACCTGCCTTGAAAGGTGCTGTTAGTGTGCAGCAATATTCCAGCCTAGATAGAACAAGTGACCTGAAGAGTGTCATCATGGGCTTGGCCTCCCTAGTTTTGAAGGTTCTCATTATCCATCCTGTCATTTTTCTAGCAGATGCGATTGATACAATGTTATGGTCCTTGAAGGTGAGATCCTCCGACATGATCACTCCCAGGTCTTTGACGTTGGTGTTTCGCTCTATTTTGTGGCCAGAATTTGTTTTGTACTCTGATGAAGATTTAATTTCCTCATGTTTACCATATCTGAGTAATTGAAATTTCTCATCGTTGAACTTCATATTGTTTTCTGCAGCCCACTGAAAGATTTGGTTGATGTCCGCCTGGAGCCTTGCAGTGTCTGCAATGGAAGACACTGTCATGCAGATTCGGGTGTCATCTGCAAAGGAAGACACGGTGCTGTGGCTGACATCCTTGTCTATGTCGGATATGAGGATGAGGAACAAGATGGGAGCGAGTACTGTGCCTTGTGGAACAGAGCTTTTCACCGTAGCTGCCTCAGACTTTACTCTGTTGATGACTACTCTCTGTGTTCTGTTAGTGAGGAAATTATAGATCCATCGACCGACTTTTCCTGTTATTCCTTTAGCACGCATTTTGTGCGCTGTTACGCCATGGTCACACTTGTCGAAGGCTTTTGCAAAGTCTGTATATATTACATCTGCATTCTTTTTGTCTTCTAGTGCATTTAGGACCTTGTCGTAGTGATCCAATAGTTGAGACAGACAGGAGTGACCTGTTCTAAACCCATGTTGCCCTGGGTTGTGTAACTGATGGGTTTCTAGATGGGTGGTGATCTTGCTTCTTAGGACCCTTTCAAAGATTTTTATGATATGGGATGTTAGTGCTATCGGTCTGTAGTTCTTTGCTGTTGCTTTACTGCCCCCTTTGTGGAGTCTTGACTGTAGTGATATGATCGTATTTGCCATGGTGTACTCAAAATACTTATTACTTTCCCTGACAATAGTTTCTATCAATGGCTGGTCAAATAATAATTCAAAGAATTCCAGTTTATTGGCCGTGGTTCCAAGGGGACAAGTAAGTAGAATTCCAATTTGAGAGTCATCAAAGTGGTGGGGCTTGGGAACAAAATTGGGATTTTGCTGCCAATCCCAGATACGGTTTGCTGGTGGATACTGGACATCATAGGCTGGTTGTGTGGGTGGTTGTGGTTGTTGTGGGCTTGTGGCTGGCGCTCCGCTTTGTCCTTGAACTGACGAGTCAGCAGCGTGGGTCCCAGCCTGGGCTGGTGAGTCACGCATGGCGGTGCCACTACCATCACCACTACCACCATCTGCTGATGCCTGTGGTCTATCCATGCCAAGTGTACCCACATCATCCTCACTATCACTATCTAAACCTGGTGTAGGGCCACGGGATGTACTCCAGGATGTACTCCGTCCCCTGGGCACAGCATAGGGTACACTACCCAAGCGCATGCGGCAGCGTACATACCGATGCTTCACTGGTGAATATGATTCCTCACTATCACTACTCGAATGATCGTCAAGCGCAATAAAATCACAATCCACGTCACTATCATCATCATTACTGAAGTCAGAGGCCTGGCCATGCGAAAATATTAGTTTTCTCTTGCGTTGAGGTACAACTGACCATGACTGATGAGTGCCCACACCAGAGGTAGAAGGTTGAGGATCGTCAGAGTTTTCTGCACTATTATCGATATCCTGGTCATTCCTTTCGGTCACTAACTGATCAAAGCCAAAGAATTAGTCTTCATTTCCACTTCCATCAGTGTCAGAACTATCAGATAGGAAGAGGAGAGTCCCAGTTTTCCGTGGAGTGAGAGCTGACTTGCAACGAGGCATGGTGAACAAGGGTAACTGAGCTGGTGTTCCCACAATGCTATGCGGGCGCCTAGATTTTTTGTTTATGGCGCACACCCACCACGCAGACCCGTTCTCTCACATGTAGGCCTATGAGCGCTTTCGTGCTAAATTTGACAGCGCTAGAATTTTGGCGTAGATCTATGGTTTGGACACTCAACGTGAAGCCGTAGATCTATTTGACGGACCCTGAAAGGGTTAAAATTCATTGGTTTACTTGTTTATTAAGTGCAACTGTGAAATAAGCCACCATGGGCCCAAAGAAAGTTCCTAGTAAAGATCCTTTTGTAAAAAAAAGTGAGAAACATGATGGAATTTAAGAAAGAAATTATTGAAAAATATGAGAGTGGTGTGCAGGTGCTGGAATTTGCCAGGATGTATGGGAAATCCAAATCAACAATCACTTCTATCCCGGTAAAGAAAGAACAAATAAACAAAGCTGATGTGGCGAAAGGGGTAAACATGTTAACGAAAAAGAGATCACAAACAATGCAAGTGTTGGAGAAGTTGTTGTTATTTTTGTGGATCAGCAAAAAACAGTTAGCAGGAGATAGCATTTCAGAGATGATCATTTGTGACAAGGCAAGGCAGTTGCATGCAGATCTCATAAAAAAAAATGCCTGGAACTAGTGCTGATGTTAGTGAACTTAAGGGCAGCAGAGGCTAGTTTGACAGATTTAAGAAGCGTAGTGACATACACAGTGTTGTAAGGCATGGTGAGGCTGAAAGTTCAGAAAAACATGTGACTGAAAATTTTGTGCAGGAATTTAAGGGGTACATAGAGACTGAAAAATTCCACCCCCATCAAGTGTTCACTTGTGACAAAACAGGCCTCTTTTTTAAGAAAATGCCAAAGAGGACCTACATCATGAAGGAGGAAAAGGCACTGCCAGGATACAAGCCTATAAAGGACAGGCTAACTCTTTTGTTCTGTGCTAATGCTAGTGGGGATTTCAAAATGAAACCTTTACTAGTGTATCACTCTGAAAATCCCAGAGTGTTCAAGGAAAACAATGTTGTCAAGAGTAGATTGTGTGTGATGTGGAGGACTAACAATAAGGCATGGGTCACAAGGCAAATTTTCATTGACTGGGTGCATGAAGTGTTTGGCCCGAGTGTGAAAAAATACCTCCAGGAAAATAAATTGCCACTCAAGTGCCTCCTGGTAATAGACAATGCTCCTGTTCATCCTCAAAACTTGGTAGACCAATTGTCTAGGGATTTCGGTTTTATAACAGTGAAGTTCTTTCCTTCTAACACTACTCCTCTCATCCAGCCCATAGACCAGCAGGTCATTTCTAACTTCAAAAAACTCTACACAAAAGCAGTGTTTCAAAAATGCTTTGAAGTGACCTCAGAAACTGAATTGACCCTAAGAGAGTTCTGGAGGAAGGAATTCACAAGAGCGAATTCCTTGCATTGTTAATATCTCTATTAAGGGTGATGCATGCAGGGGATGAGATGAAAAGTTGTAAGCCTTCTTCCTGAAAGCTGGCTGCCTTGGATCAAAATCTAGCGCAAGCTGGACTCCAAGGTATTGGTCCAGTATGGGTAGATTGGTAAAGCACTACATACCTTGTTCCAAGGTTCGTAGGTTCGAGTCTCCTTCAACCAGAGATCAGTATGTGTATATATATATATATATATATATATATATATATATATATATATATATATATATATATATATATATATATATATATATATATATATATATATATATATATATAATCTTCTTTCAACACACTGGTCATATCCCACCAAGGCAGGGTGGCCCAAAAAGAAAAACGAAAGTTTCTCTTTTAAATTTAGTAATTTATACAGGAGAAGGGGTTACTAGCCCCTTGCTCCCGGCATTTTAGTCACCTCTTACGACACGCATGGCTTACAGAGGAAGAATTCAGTTCCACTTCCCCATGGAGAATATATATATATATATATATATTTTCAACAAGTCGGCCGTCTCCCACCGAGGCAGGGTGACCCAAAAAAAGAAAGAAAATCCCCAAAAAGAAAATACTTTCATCATCATTCAACACTTTCACCACACTCGCACATTATCACTGTTTTTGCAGAGGTGCGCAGAATACGACAGTTTAGAAGCATACACATATAAAGATACACAACATATCCCTCCAAACTGCCAATATCCCAAACCCCTCCTTTAAAGTGCAGGCATTGTACTTCCCATTTCCAGGACTCAAGTCCGACTATATGAAAATAATATATATATCTATATATATATATATATATATATATATATATATAATATATATAATATATATATATATATAATATATATATATATATATATATATATATATATATATATATATATATATATATATATATATTTTATTATCACACTGGCCGATTCCCACCAAGGCAGGGTGGCCCGAAAAAGAAAAACTTTCACCATCATTCACTCCATCACTGTCTTGCCAGAAGGGTGCTTTACACTACAGTTTTTAAACTGCAACATTAACACCCCTCCTTCAGAGTGCAGGCACTGTACTTCCCATCTCCAGGACTCAAGTCCGGCCTGCCGGTTTCCCTGAATCCCTTCATAAATGTTACTTTGCTCACACTCCAACAGCACGTCAAGTATTAAAAACCATTTGTCTCCATTCACTCCTATCAAACACGCTCACGCATGCCTGCTGGAAGTCCAAGCCCCTCGCACACAAAACCTCCTTTACCCCCTCCCTCCAACCCTTCCTAGGCCGACCCCTACCCCGCCTTCCTTCCACTACAGACTGATACACTCTTGAAGTTATTCTGTTTCGCTCCATTCTCTCTACATGTCCGAACCACCTCAACAACCCTTCCTCAGCCCTCTGGACAACAGTTTTGGTAATCCCGCACCTCCTCCTAACTTCCAAACTACGAATTCTCTGCATTATATTCACACCACACATTGCCCTCAGACATGACATCTCCACTGCCTCCAGCCTTCTCCTCGCTGCAACATTCATCACCCATGCTTTACACCCATATAAGAGCGTTGGTAAAACTATACTCTCATACATTCCCCTCTTTGCCTCCAAGGACAAAGTTCTCTGTCTCCACAGACTCCTAAGTGCACCACTCACTCTTTTTCCCTCATCAATTCTATGATTCACCTCATCTTTCATAGACCCATCCGCTGACACGTCCACTCCCAAATATCTGAATACGTTCACCTCCTCCATACTCTCTCCCTCCAATCTGATATTCAATCTTTCATCACCTAATCTTTTTGTTATCCTCATAACTTTACTCTTTCCTGTATTCACCTTTAATTTTCTTCTTTTGCACACCCTACCAAATTCATCCACCAATCTCTGCAGCTTCTCTTCAGAATCTCCCAAGAGCACAGTGTCATCAGCAAAGAGCAGCTGTGACAACTCCCACCCTGTGTGTGATTCTTTATCTTTTAACTCCACGCCTCTTGCCAAGACCCTCGCATTTACTTCTCTTACAACCCCATCTATAAATATATTAAACAACCACGGTGACATCACACATCCTTGTCTAAGGCCTACTTTTACTGGGAAAAAATTTCCCTCTTTTCTACATACTCTAACTTGAGCCTCACTATCCTCGTAAAAACTCTTCACTGCTTTCAGTAACCTACCTCCTACACCATACACTTGCAACATCTGCCACATTGCCCCCCTATCCACCCTGTCATACACCTTTTCCAAATCCATAAATGCCACAAAGACCTCTTTAGCCTTATCTAAATACTGTTCACTTATATGTTTCACTGTAAACACCTGGTCCACACACCCCCTACCTTTCCTAAAGCCTCCTTGTTCATCTGCTATCCTATTCTCCGTCTTACTCTTAATTCTTTCAATTATAACTCTACCATACACTTTACCAGGTACACTCAACAGACTTATCCCCCTATAATTTTTGCACTCTCTTTTATCCCCTTTGCCTTTATACAAAGGAACTATGCATGCTCTCTGCCAATCCCTAGGTACCTTACCCTCTTCCATACATTTATTAAATAATTGCACCAACCACTCCAAAACTATATCCCCACCTGCTTTTAACATTTCTATCTTTATCCCATCAATCCCGGCTGCCTTACCCCCTTTCATTTTACCTACTGCCTCACGAACTTCCCCCACACTCACAACTGGCTCTTCCTCACTCCTACAAGATGTTATTCCTCCTTGCCCTATACACGAAATCACAGCTTCCCTATCTTCATCAACATTTAACAATTCCTCAAAATATTCCCTCCATCTTCCCAATACCTCTAACTCTCCATTTAATAACTCTCCTCTCCTATTTTTAACTGACAAATCCATTTGTTCTCTAGGCTTCCTTAACTTGTTAATCTCACTCCAAAACTTTTTCTTATTTTCAACAAAATTTGTTGATAACAGCTCACCCACTCTCTCATTTGCTCTGTTTTTACATTGCTTCACCACTCTCTTAACCTCTCTCTTTTTCTCCATATACTCTTCCCTCCTTGCATCACTTCTACTTTGTAAAAACTTCTCATATGCTAACTTTTTCTCCCTTACTACTCTCTTTACATCATCATTCCACCAATCGCTCCTCTTCCCTCCTGCACCCACTTTCCTGTAACCACAAACTTCTGCTGAACACTCTAACACTACATTTTTATATATATATATATATATATATATATATATATATATATATATATATATATATATATATATATATATATATATATATGTGTGTGTGTGTATTTTTTTTAACAAGTCGGCCGTCTCCCACCGAGGGAGGGTGACCCAAAAAAGAACGAAAATCCCAAAAAAGAAAATATTTTCATCATCATTCAACACTTTCACCTCACACATAATCACTGTTTTTGCAGAGGTGCTCGGAACACAGCAGCTTAGTTTTAATATTCCAAACTGTCAATATCCCGAACCCCTCCTTTTGAGTGCAGGCATTGTACTTCCATTTCCAGGACTCAAGTCCGGTTATATAAAAATAACCGGTTTCCCTGAATCCCTTCACTAAATATTACCCTGCTCACACTCCAACAGATCATCAGGTCCCAAATACCATTCGTCTCCATACACTCCTATCTAACACGCTCACGCACGCTTGCTGGAAGTTCAGGCCCCTCACCCACAAAACCTCCTTTACCCCCTCCCTCCAACCTTTTTGAGGACGACCCCTACCCCGCCTTCCTTCCCCTACAGATTTATACACTCTCCATGTCATTCTACTTTGATCCATTCTCTGTAAATGACCAAACCACCTCAACAACCCCTCTTCAGCCCTCTGACTAATACTTTTATTAACTCCACACCTTCTCCTAATTTCCACACTCTGAATTTTCTGCATAATATTTACACCACACATTGCCCTTAGACAGGACATCTCCACGGCCTCCTCACTGCTGCATTCACAACCCAAGCTTCACACCCATATAAGAGTGTTGGTACTGCTATACTTTTATACATTCCCTTCTTTGCCTCCATAGATAACGTTTTTTGTCTCCAAATATACCTCAACACACCACTCACCTTTTTTCCCTCATCAATTCTATGATTAATCTCATCCTTCATAAATCCATCCGCCGACATGTCAACTCCCAAGTATCTGAAAACATTCACTTCTTCCATACTCCTCCCCAATTTGATATCAAATTTTTCTTTATTTAAATCATTTGATACCCTCATCACCTTACTCTTTTCTATGTTCACTTTCAACCTTCTACCTTTACACACACTCCCAAACTCATCCACTAACCTTTGCAATTTTTCTTCAGAATTTCCCATGAGCACAGTATCATCAGCAAAAAGCAACTGTGTCAATTCCCATTTTGTATTTGATTTCCCATAATTTAATCCCACCCCTCTCCTGAACACCCTAGCATTTACTTCTTTTACAACCCCATCTGTAAATATATTAAACAACCATGGTGACATTACACATCCTTGTCTAAGACCTACTTTTACTGGGAAGTAGTCTCCCTCTCTTTTACACACCCTAACCTGAGCCTCACTATCCTCATAAAAACTCTTTACAGCATTTAGTAACTTACCACCTATTCCATATGCTTGCAACATCTGCCACATTGCTCCCCTATCATATGCCTTTTCCAAATCCATAAATGCAATAAAAACTTCCCTACCTTTATGTAAATACTGTTCACATATATACCTCAATGTAAACACTTGATCTACACCCTACTCCACATTGCACAAATCTCCTTAATCTCTGAAGAAGGCACCTCCTTCCCTCTCTCTTCCTCCTCCTCTGAAGCAAGTTCCTCATCTGTGGTCTGTTGCTGTTCCAGTTGAAGGTGTTGCAGCTCTTCAATGGTTAGCTCTTCCCTGTGGTCCTCCTCCAACTCTTCCACATCCTTGCCACTAACATCCATCCCCATGGACTTCCCCAAAGACACAGTGAATGTATCGTCTAACGATAAATTTGACTAACAAAGCATTTGAGCGTAAAAATTTTGGCCCAACCAATGATGAAAAACTTGACCAACATGATTCATCCTGAACACGTCCACGTGTCCCGTCTGGCCTGAGCGCGCTTTAGCTGCCCTGCCTTCAGTTAGTGTGCCAGTGTTTACAAGCCAGTGCGGTCACATCCACGCATACATTTGGTACATTTTGTATTATTCCAGTGTTTTTAGTGTTTGTAACTGCTAAATAAGCCACCATGGGCCCCAAGAAAGTTTCTAGTGCCAACCCTGTGGTAAAGAGGGTGAGAATTACAATTGAAATGAAGGAGATCATCACAAAGTATGAAACTGGAGTGCATGTCTCTGAGCTGGCCAGGTTGTATAACAAACCCCAATCAACCATCGCTACTATCTTGGCCAGCAGAAAGGCATTCAAGGAAGCTGTTGTTGCGAAAGGTGCAAGTATGTTTTCAAAACACAGATCGCAAGTACTCGATGTTGAGAAACTGTTATTGGTGTGGATAAACGAGAAACAGGTATCAGGAGATAGCATCTCTTAAGCGATCATATGTGAAAAAGCAAGGTAGTTGCATGGCGATTTAATTAAAAAAGTGCCTGCAACTAGTGGTGATGTGAGTGAATTTAAGGCCAGCAAAGGTTGGTTCGAGAGATATAAGAATTGTAGTGGCATACACAGTGTGATAAGGCATGGTGAGGCTGCCAGTTCGGACAAAAAAGCGGCTGAAAAATATGTGCAGGAATTCCAGGGGTACATAGATGCTGAAGGATTGCAACCCCAACAAGTGTTTGTGATGAAACTGGCCTGTTTTGGACGAAAATGTCAAACAGAACCTACATTACACAGGAGGAAAAAGCACTCCCAGGACACAAGCCTATGAAGGACATGGTTATTTTAATGTTGTGTAGTAATGCTAGTGGGGATTGCAGAGTGAAGCCTCTACTCTTGTATCACTCTGAAACTCCCAGAGTGTTCAGGAATAACAATGTCGTCAAGGCTAATTTGTGTGTGATGTGGAGGGCAAACAGTAAGGCATGGATCACTAGGGACATTTTCTGTGACTGGTTTTACCATGTGTTTGGCCCCGCTGTGAAAAATTACCTCCTGGAAAATAAATTGGACCTTACGTACCTCCTGGTATTAGACAATGCTCCTGCTCATCTTTCAGACTTGCCAGAGTGAATTTCAGGGGAGTTGAGTTTTATTAAAGTTTTTGCCTCCTAATACCACTCCTCTCCTCCAGTGCATGGACCAGCAGGTCATTTCAGATTTCAAAAAACTGCACACAAAAGCTATGTTTCAGAAGTGCTTTGCAGTGACCTCAGACACTCGATTGACCCTAAGAGAGTTTTGGAAAGATCACTTTAGTATCCTCATTTGCATAAACCTTATAGGTAAGGCTTGGGAGGGAGTGACTAACAGGACCTTGAACCTTGGAGGAAATTGTGGCCAGAATGTGTACAAGAGAGGGATTTTGAAGGGTTTGGGAGCCTATGCCAGCTGTGGAATCTATTGTGGCACTGGAGAAGTCTATGGGGTTGGAGGTTAGTGGGGAGGATGTGGTAGAGTTGGTGGAGGATGACGATAAAGAACTAACCACTGATGAGCTGCAAGAGCATCTGCAACAGCAAGAGGCCACAACTGAGGAAATTGCTTCAGAGGAGGGGAGAGAGAAATTGAGGAAGTTGCCTTCTTCAACAATTAAGGAAATGTGTACAATGTAGACAAAGGTGCAAACCTTTATGGAGGAAAATCACCCTGACACAGCTATTGCAAGCCATGCTGGTGACTTTTACAATGACAATGTTGTGAACCACTTTAGGAAAATCTTAAAGGAACGCAAGGTACAGAGCTGTATGGACAGATTTTTGGTGCGGCAGAGATCCAGTGACTCAAGTTGTTCCCAGTGGCATTAAAAAACACAGAAGGGAAGTAACCCCGGAAAAGGACTTGCTACCTTAAAGTCCTTATGGAAGGGGATTCACCTTCCAAACAATTGTAAACTCCATCATCTCCCCTCCTCCCATCTCATCACTCATCACTGCATCTTCAATAAAGGTAAGTGTCATTTATTCTTCATTTAGTACAGTACATCATTTATTGTGCATGATCTTTTTCTGTGTAGGAAAATGTATATTTCATGTGAAAAAAAAAAATTCATACTTTTGGGTGTCTGGAACAGATTAATTGGATTTCCATTATTTCTTGGGGGAAAATTAATTCGACTAATAATAAATTTGTCTAACGATGAGCTCTCTGGAACAGATTAATATCGTTGGTCGAGGGTCCACTGTAAGTAAATCATCTTAACTGCAAATGAGCAATTAAAGATGCAAAATAACCACAGGGGGTGTTGAATAATAGCTCTAGGCTTTTCATGTTGCAATTAACACATCATCAGGACCTTGCAATTTTGCAGAAATAGAGTAGGAAATCCAGACAGATTCTTTTAAGGGCACTTGGGTTAATTTGACCCACTCTGCCTAAAAAAGGCATATAATTAATATTAGTGACCATTTCTTAGTATTAATCCTAACTGCAAAGACCATTATTCTGCATTAACTGATATTTACTGTCAGTATCAGTAAAGGCAGAGAATTATCAGAGACACATGTCACACTGTCAGCATGGCACTTCATCTGTCACTCGGATCATCACATAATATTACTAGTTTTAATCTTTTCTGTTTAATAAAGTGGTAACTGCCTTTCTCTTTTCTAGTAAATTTCTAGTGTAGTTACTGAGTTAATCTGGGAGACAAGATGACAGACAACCTCAGAGCACTCATTACTTTAGTAAAGCAAGCATTAATTCATAAAATCAAAATCACAGTCTGGAGAATTTAGTATTGTTAAGAAAAGAATTTTATTTTCATTCCACTGCTGTAGTTGTACATTTTAGAGAGAAGTCCATGCTTGATGTTTCTTCTATTTATTTTTTTATTTATTTTTTACCTGATATCTGTTTTCTTTGACTTCAGGTTACCCACTACAAGGTCCCAAGGGCGAGAAGGGCGAGGCTGGGCCAAGAGTGAGTAGTTTCACCCTTTACTTAGTTACTAGTTGTCTAATGGGATTTGTTGATAGATACTTAGTCTGTTGTTTATAGTGTATTTGTTACTGTGTGTGTGTGTGTGTGTGAGTATATGTGTATAAAGCCTCTTCTCACTTAGCGGCATACTTGTTTACCGACGACTCGGATTTACAACAGGCTTTCTGACCAGTGTGCATACCTAAATAAAGTACATTAGAGCTAATTTCCTCTATTCTGTTTATTACAATATACAGTACACTACTGTATAAACATTTAAAAATATACCAGAAATATTATAAATGGTGCAAAGATGACATTAAAACATTATCAAAGATGGTTGACACAAACCCAGTACCATTATAGTATGCTCATCACTTCACTTAGCAACAAATTCGTTTACCAGCGTGGTCTTAGGAATGGAACTCCATCATTAAATGAGGATAGGCTGTATATATATTCCTCTTCTTTCAACAAACCAGCTGTATCCCACCGAGGCAGGGTGGCCTGAAAAGAAAAACGAAAGTTTCTCTTTTTAAGTTTAGTAATATATGTACAGAAGAAGAGGTTACTAGGTTCTTGCTCCCAGCAGTTTAGTCGCCTCTTACGATATGCATGGCTTACGGAGGAAGAATTCTGTTCCACTTCTCCATGGAGAATATACATACATGTACAGTAGGTAGTTTAACCCTTAACCCTTTCAGGGTCTGTCCTGTAGATCTACGGCTTCACGTTGAGTGTCCAAACCGTAGATCTACACCAAAATTCTAGCGCCGTCAAATTTAGCGCGAAAGCGCTCATAGGCCTACATGTGAGAGAATGGGTCTGCGTGATCATTTCATAATACAGCTTCCTTCAACTCAGAAGAAATTTGCTCAGAAGAGATGCATCGTCTGTGCACAAACAAAACGACATCCCGCAACAAGTTTTAGACGCAAATGACACTCGGTTGGTATGTGTGAGTGAATGTAAGGTGCCTCTGTGTATGGTGCCTTGTTTCAAGGTAGTTCCACAAGCTCCAGCAGTTCTAAAACCATGTCCAGTGATTGTAAATATGTAAATATATGATAGAACATTAGTATTTGCTTTTTGCATACAAGATTTGTGCATGTTTATTGTAATAAATATGTTGCAACAGTGGTAAGGTTATACAATAATATGATAATAACTTTAGTGCGGTTATTGTGTTCAATATATACCGAGCAAGAGGAAATGCTTTGGTATAAAACTGTTTGTACTCTGTGACTGTGACAGTGGCCTGGTGTTGGATATTGTTGTATACACGGGAAGTAAAACATTGAAAGATACCAAGATGTTATTGGGTATCTCAGGTGACGTAGTGAGAAACATGATGGCACCTTATCTTGGTAAGGGGCATACATTATATACCGATAACTGGTACACAAGCCCATTACTCAGTCATTTCATGCGAGTGAACAAGACAGATGTGTGTGGCACAGTGCGTTCTAATCGTAAACATATGCCCAGGCTCAACGCAGGTGCTCGTGGTGATGACGTGCAGGTGTTTACTGCCAATGACATCATGGCATTACGGTGGCATGACAAACGAGATGTCACATTGTTGACAACCATTCACAGTAATGAAATGCAAGACAGTGGCAAAGTTGATCGAGTGACTAATGAACGTATTTGAAAACCAGTGACAGTGATTGATTATACACAAAACATGCGCTTGGTTGACAAATGTGACATGCAGATTGGTTTTGTTGACTGTGTTCGTAAGAGTTACAAGTGGTACATGAAACTTTTCTTCCATCTCATGGACATTTCAATGCTCAATGCATATAATATGTACCAAATAAAGACTGGCAACAGACCACCATATGGTGAATTTTGTTTGTCTGTTGTCAGACAACTCAATGAGTTTATATATATACATTATATATAGTATTGGTCTCTCAGGCCCCAAATGTTAGTAGGAATAGAAAAAAATTGGAAAAGAAAAGAAAAAACTATAAAAACTGCTAAATAATGTAATGCGCGTATGTGGAATTCGTCGATGTTGCCGCCACCACATCATTTTTGACAAACTTCTTGGCACTGTATCTCGGTAAGTACTGATCAGAAAATTTTTTTTTGTCTTATTACCTTCACAAAAATATGCTCTTTAATTCTGTAAGAAAAAATAATTTTTTTTTTTTTTTTAAATTTCTTGGACACTGGAGCACCACTTCAGATTTTGGCCTTGGACCCTGAAGGGGTTAAATGGTCCAAACATATATATACATTTTTTCAACATCTGAAAGTATGTAAAAAAATGTAGATCTTTTTTGTTTTACATTTGAAAACGTGTAAAAAAACTTTTATCTACATTTTTTTTTGTTATATTTGAAAATATGTAAAGAAAAGTAGATATACTTTTGTAGCACTACG
>NC_091310.1:27374473-27421973 GCF_038502225.1 Cherax quadricarinatus | reverse complement strand
GAGCTCGGACTCGACCCCCGCAACCTCAACTAGGTGAGTACACACACACACACACACACACACACACACACACACACACACACTCCTGGAGTTCAGTCTCACCAAGTGCAGAGTCATGAAGATTGGGGAAGGGCAAAAAAGACTGCCGACAGAGTACAGTCTAGGGGGCCAGAGGCTACAAACCTCACTCAATGAAAAAGATCCTGGGGTGAGTATAAAACCAGGCACATCTCCTGAGGCACACATCAACCAAATAATTGCTGCAGCATATGGGCGCCTAGCAAACCTAAGAACAGCATTCCGACATCTTAATAAGGAATCGTTCAGGACCCTGTACACAGTACACTGTGTACATTAGGCCTATATTGGAGTATGCGGCACCAGTTTTGAACCCACACCTAGCCAAGCACATAAAGAAACTAAAGAAAGTGCAATGGTTTGCAACAAGACTAGTCCCAGAGCTAAGGGGTATGTCCTACAAGGAAAGATTAAGGGAAATAGACCTGATAACACTGGAGAACAGGAGAGATAGGGGGGCATGATAATGACACAAAATACTGAGAGGAATTGACAAGGTGGACATAGACAGAATGTTTCAGAGATAGGATACAGCAACAAGGGGACACAGTTGGAAGTTGAAGACTCAGATGAATCACAGAGATGTTAGGAAGTATTTCTTCAGTCACAGAGTAGTCAGGAAGTGGAATAGTTTGGGAAGCAATGTAGTGGAGGCAGGATCCATTCATAGCTTTAAGAAGAGGTATGATAAAGCTCATGGTGCAGGGAGAGTGACCCAGTAGTGGCCAGTGAAGAGGCAGGGCCAGGAGCTGTGACTCGACCCATGCAACCACAACTAGGTGAGTACAGCTAGGTGAGTATACACACAAACACACACACACACACACACACAGAGGTACGATAAAGCTCATGGTTCAGGGAGAGTGACCTAGTAGCGACCAGTGAAGAGGCGGGGCCAGGAGCTTGGACTCGACCCCTGCAACCTCAACTAGGTGAGTACAACTAGGTGAGTACACACACACACACACACACACAGGATGAACCAACAAGACTGGACCTCATGTTCACCCTGAGCAGCTCAGACATCGAGGACATCACATATGAGAGGCCCCCTTGGAGCTAGTGATAACGTGGTTCTGTGCTTTGAATACATAGAGTTACAAGTGGAGAAGGTAGCAGGAGTTGAATGGGAAAAGCCAAACTATAAAAGGGGGGACTACACAGGTATGAGGAACTTCCTTCAGGAGGTTCAGTGAGACAGGGAATTAGTAGGAAAGTCAGTAAACGAAATGATGGAATACGTAACAACAAAATGCAAGGAGGCAGAGGAAAGGTTTGTTCCCAAGGGCAACAAAAATAATGGGAAGACCAGAACGGACCCCTGGTTTACCTGAAGGTGTAGGAAGGCAAAAACTAAGTGCACTAGAGAAAGGAAAAAGTACAGAAGGCAAAGGACCCAGGAGAATAGGGAGATTAGTCGAAGAGCCACAAACGAGTATGCACAGATAAGGAGGGAGACCCAGCAACAGTACGAAAACAATATAGCATTGAAAGTCAAGTCTGACCCAAAACTGCTGTATAGCCACATTAGGAGGAAGACAACGGTCAAAGACCAGGTGATCAGGCTGAGAAAAGAAGGTGGGGAATTCACAAGAAATGTTCAAGAGGTATGTGAGGAGCTCAACACAAGATTTAAGGAAGTATTTACAGTAGAGATAGGAAGAACTCTGGGAAGACAGCATAGAGGGAAACACCAATAGGGAATATACCAACAAGTGTTGGATGACATACACACAACTGAGAAGGAGGTGCAGAAGCTGCTAAGTGACCTTGATACCTCAAAGGCGATGGGACCGGACAACATCTCCCCGTGAGTCCTTGGAGAAGGAGCAGAGGTACTGTGTGTGCCACTAACCACAATCTTCAACACATCCCTTGAAACTGGGCAACTACCTGAGGTATGGAAGATGGCAAATGTAGTCCCCATTTTTAAGAAAGGAGACAGAAACGAGGCACTAAACTACAGACTAGTGTCACCGACATGTATAGCAGGTAAAGTCATGGAGAAGATTATCAGGAGGAGAGTGGTGGAGCACCTGGAACGGAACAAAATTATAAACGACAACCAGCACGGCTTCATGGAAGGCAAATCCTCTGTCACAAACCTTGTGGAGTTTTATGACAAAGTAACAGAAGTAAGACATGAGAGAGAGGGGTGGGATGATTGTATTTTCCTGGACTGCAGGAAGGCCTTTGACACAGTTCCACACAAGAGATTAGTGCAGAAGCTGGAGGATCAGGCGCATATAACAGGAAGAGAATACCTGACAGGGGGGCAACAATGAGTCATGGTGCGTGATAAGATATCACATTGGGTGCCTGTGATGAGTGGGGTCCCACAAGGGTCAGTCCTAGGACCAGTGCTATTTTTGGTATATGTGAATGACATGATGGAAGGGATAGACTCAGAAGTGTCCCTGTTTGCAGATGATGTGAAGTTAATGTGGAGAATTAAATCCGATGAGGATCAGGCAGGACTACAAAGAGCCCTGGGCAGGCTGAACATGTGGTCCAGCAACTGGGTTCTCAAATTCAACCCCGCCAAATGCAAAGTCACGAAGATTGGGGAAGGGGAAAGAAGACCACAGACAGAGTATAGGCTAGGTGGCCAAAGACTGCAAACCTTGCTCAAGGAGAAAGATCTTTGGGTGAGCATAACACTGAGCACGTCTCTGGAAGCACACATCAGCCAGATAACTGCTGCAGCATATGGGCGCCTGGCAAACCTGATAATAACGTTCCGTATCTTAGTAAGGAATCATTCAAGACACTGTACACTGTGTACATTAGGCCCATACTGGGGTATGCAGCACCAGTTTGGAACCCACACCTGGTCAAACACATCAAGAAATTAGAGAAAGTGCAAAGGTTTGCAACAAGGTTAGTTCTGGAACTCAGGGGAATGTCCTACAAAGAAAGGTTTAGAGAAATCAGCCTGATGACACTGGAGGACAGAAGGATTAGGGGAAATGTGATAATGACATGCAAAATACTGCATGGAGTAGATAAGGTGGACAGAGACAAGATGTTCCAGAGAGGGGACACAGAAACAAGGGGTCACAATTGGAAGCTGAAGACTATTATGTCCGGAAACTTTCCAAAATTTCAATTGTTTTAAAGTTATTGCATATTTTATATGTACTCTGATAATTATATTTATGTGTACCTGTACCTAAATATGCTTGCACACTGTGCTGGCATGTAGGTACACATTAAAATCACTAAGAGTGTCCCTCTAGTCTTAATACCATAGTAATAATACTAATAGTACGTAATAATAATCACTCTTGGGCACATGAAATGTCATATTTTATGTTAATATAGACATTTTCATTAACCCATCTATGATATTGCCTTCAAAATTATTTAAGAAACATATTACATAGCATAGAAACATGATACATACACCCACAGTACAATAAATGTCACATAAATATGAAGTGTGGTAGCCGGGCAGAGGGAAAACATTACGTTTTCTCTAGTCCAGCACCAGAGAAAATGTGTATGAATCTGCATTTGGCCCAGTCACTCCCCTTAACACATTCTGCTTTGTTTACAGTTCTCGGCATGAATTCTCATTACTTCTCCCTTTGTTTATGATGGCATCTGAAGGTAGTTGTTAGAAATGATTAAACTCAGTGAACAAGGTATGTAATTGGTAATAATATGGCTCTGGGCCACATTAAATATTGTTTAGCTATGTAGCCCAGGCAGGCTACATCTACTGGCTACTTGCACCTGAACTCCTACAAATACAGTGGAACCTCAAATATCGAACTTTCTTCGGTCCAGAAGGCTGTTCGAGTGCCTTTACCGAATGAATTTATTCCCATCAGGAATAATGTAAATTAGATTAGTCCATTTCAAACCCTCAAAAATACACTTATAAAAGCACTTACAAAAATACACTTACATAATTGGTCATGTTGGGAGCAGTTCGATTTTTGAGGTTCCACTGTAAATACTACTCACCTCTCATCCTCCATTAAGACTACACATATTTTATAATAAATAATGAGTGTACTGTATGTGTATTTTATCTCTCTGGACTGCTTTAAATATTGTATATTAAGTTTGGAACAGGGAGCCAGGGCTACCTACACCTGACTTCCTACAATTAAATACAGCCTCTCCTCACTTAATGACGTATTCGTTTACCGACACCTCGGACTTATGACAGGCTCTCTGACCAATATTTATACAGTATTAGGATTAGTCTGCCTAAAATGCCTTGGCATGATAGTGGCTATCTTTGTACTTAGCAAATCAAAATTGTAATCACACATTGTAACCGTTACAAAGAAATAAACTTTACTTGCTCTCTTGCTGACTGATATAAGTTCTTGTCGGCATTATCTTCCAAAAACCCCTTGTCTCATCAGCATTAAACACTTGCTGTGGCTTGTAGCCATCCTCAGAAATAATCTCTTGCAATTCAGCAGGGAAATTGCTTGCTGCTGTATGATCAGTGGAAGCACTTTCACCAGAAACTTTAATATTATGTAACCTATTACATAACTGAAACTTGTGGAACCAGCCAGTGCTTAACACACACTCTTGTTCAGGCCTTCCCTCTTCATCACACACTTTTTATACAGTTGTAAGGCTTTTTCCCTAATTAACATGAAATTAAGTTTGTTTTTCATTTGATCCACTCAATTGGTAAATTTTCTGTTTTATTTACCTGTCGTGATCTATGTGTCATTCTTTTCATGAGGTGTCAATCTGAATTATTCATTCCACAAGCCCATATATTTGCCTCATTCATTTTAATTGTACGAACTCATGCTTCATTAAAGCAATAAGCTCTCGCCGTGTCCACCACACGTGCACCATTTTTAAGCTTGTCTAATATCTCGATTTTCTTTATAACACCAATTGAATGCATAAACTTTTTCTTACCACTTTCTGCATCTTTCAAGTGCCTCTTGGGTGCCATGGTTACTTTACAGATGCATGATATGGTGAAGAAAAGATAAAAACCTGATTCACAAACACAGATATGAGAATAACACGTGACACATGTGCAGAGCAGTGAGACATGGGAAGTGAGACAAGGGTGGCAGGAGAGGAAGCTAGGCCTTTCCCACAAAGACAATGGCCTGACCCACAAGCAGACTGCCTACAAGCCCATTAGACAGAGGGAAAAAATCCCACCATCCAGCTCATGGTGCTCCAAAGTTTTTCCCCAGAAGTGGCACCATGTTAGTTGAATATTATGGAGTGTTGGTCAGAAATATGATGCAATTTTGCAATAGTATGATAGAGAAAATGTGGTAAAGGAACATGTGTTTTTTGACCATCTACTGTATATTACATTTTAAATTAAAAAAAAAATTGTGTTTTGGCATTTATTATGACCCTGAGTTATATATTTCTGTTTAGAATATGTATCTCAGGGTAATGTTTTCTTTCTCCACCACAGGGTCCCCCGGGGGAATCAGTAGCGGGACCACCAGGGCCACCGGGACCCCCAGGGCCCCCAGGGAGAGGCTTTGTCACAGACATGCCTGAGCTGGGCTCAGGTGATGGTGAGAACCTCATGGTGAGTCATCATGTCTTGTGTTTTACTTCATGTCTTGTGTATTATACTTCATGTCTTGTGTATTATATTTCATGTCTTGTGTTATACTTCATGTCTTGTGTGTTATACTTCATGAATGTGTGTTATACCTCATGTCTTGTGTATTGTACTTCATGTTGTGTATTTTAGGTCTTGTCTTGTGTTATATTTCATATTGTGTGTTTTACATCTTGTCTTGTGTTATACTTCATCATGCTGTATGGTATTTCAGCTGGTAACTCGGTTCCATGTAATCTTCATCTTGAGGTGTTAATCAAAAAATATTGCAGGGGACCCTAATTTTTCTCTCACTTTTCAGTCGATGGAGTTTGGGGAAGGAGCGCAAGGGCCGCCTGGACCCCAGGGCGAGTGTACCTGTAACATGACCAGCTTAGTGGCCACTGTGCTGGCCACACTGCCCAAAGGACTGCCTGGTCCAGAAGGTCCTGCTGGAAGGGATGGTGTACCGGGTACACCAGGCACATCAGGGAGACCTGGAGCCCCTGGGGAGCGTGGGCCAGAAGGTCCTCCAGGCAGTAAAGGAGACAGGGGAGACCCTGGCAGCCCAGGTAGGGTGTAGACATACTCAGTGTCTGATCTTCTGGCAGGGATAATGTGAAGGTGA
The DNA here is from genome assembly GCF_038502225.1 of Cherax quadricarinatus. Taxonomy (NCBI): domain Eukaryota; kingdom Metazoa; phylum Arthropoda; class Malacostraca; order Decapoda; family Parastacidae; genus Cherax; species Cherax quadricarinatus. The sequence continues at coordinate 27,415,707 of NC_091310.1, read as the reverse complement.
TAAGGTATTACAAGGACCCCAATGGAAATAAGTCACTTTGTCTAATTTTTCTGGGTTATTCTAGGTAATTTATGCATGTTACTATGTATAATAATTGTAATCACCTAAATTTGTGTAACTGAACTTATGTGTACCTGTACCTTAATAAATTTCCTTATGTGTGATATCACCATGATTGCTTAACATTTATTGATGAGGTTGTAAAAGCAGTGAATACTGGAGTGTTGAGTAGAGAAGTGAGTTTAAAAGATAATGAATTAGCTACAAAAGGGAAAGTGTCACAGTTGCTTTTTGAATGTGACAGATTTTTTGGGAGGTTGTGAACAGAGGTTGCTAAGGTTGGTGGAGGAATTTGAGAAGGTATGTAAAAGGAGGAAGTTAATACTGAATGTAGGAAAGAGCAAGGTGATGAGAATAACAAAAAATCCAGGCAGTGAAAGATTGGTTAACATATTGCAGGGCGGGGGTATGGTGTACTAGAAAAAAAAAAAAAAGATGCCTTCACAAATGTAACATTAAGAGTTCATATCAGGAAACTTTATTAAACAATATTACATATACTATGCTCACAAAGGTTTATGTCTCATTAAATTACAACTAAAACTTTATTTTCTTCAATGTAGAATCACTTAATGTAATCATCTGTGTGTCTGTCTAGGACCCGAGGGACTGCAGGGCCCTAAAGGCGAGTCAGGTGTGGATGGGGCTCCGGGTCTACCAGGCGAGAGAGGACCTCAAGGGCCACCAGGATCCCCTGGCTGGGGAAATGCAGGCTTCGATGTAAGGGTCAAACTTTTCTAATAACAATTCAGTCAATGACAATATTTTATTATAAAGTGGGTAACATGCACATTGGTGGCAACAATAGCAATAACAAGTTTATTTTAGTATGATACATGTTTTTACAAAGGAGTGTAACAATTTGGTGAACATGCCAAAAGTCCCTTTATATGCAGAGCATTTTCGGCAAGCTTAAGACTAACTTAAGATTAATAAGGCAATAACAGTGCTGTAATTTTACATATGGTCATTAGTCCTTTCACTGTCAAGACCCCTGCTCACAAACTTGCTCTCAGTGTTGAAGAATTTAAAACAAAAAAAAATTATTTTTTCTTATGAAATAATGGTAATGACACCAAAAGTACAAAATTTGATGGAAAACTTATGGAATTATGCTCTCATGAAGTTAGTGGTCTTGGCAATATATATGCGTCGGTGATTTCGCCCACTTTGAGCCCTATTTTCAGCCAATTCCATTGTTCCAGTCGACAAAACTCATAGCTATTTCGCTAGAACTCCATTTGTTCTATCAATTGAATACAAAAAACTGCCCATTTACTGAATTCAACTACCCAATAAAGTGGTCAGAAATTGGCAATTTGGCCAATTTCACACAAATTTCAAAAGATGCCAGTTTCAAAATAGGTTCCAGAATAAACAATGCAGACATTCCTGGCACTAAAATAACATTTTCTCTGTTCATTAGTCATGTCTCCAGGCCCCTCTTTTATTTCTCTTGCTTTCCATTTTGAATTTTTATTCACACAAAAATAGAAGATTTACTGTTATGCAGACTACTGCATTATTGTAATAATTCTGTAAATAATGTCAGCTCATTCGTGAATGCATATTAGACTGGCCAGTTGGACACATATTGGAAGGTAACGTCATTTATTTACATTGAACATCGGCAGAAATCGAACATTTCCGCTACTTTCAGCTCAATTTCAAGGTACTTTTCTTCATGAAACTAATCAAAATCATCTTTATTTCTGTAATATAGCATCCATTCTACCAAATGAGACCAAGAAAATGAGAATACAACCAAATATACCATACAAAAATACACCTCAAAGTCGGCATTGTATACCAAAAACATGGTCGGAGTTTTTTTTTCTCATTATGCACTGCATGCTGCAGGATTTTTTTATACTGTGCACACTGACCATACATACCCATTCTCTCACATATAGGCCTACCAGCTTTCTCCCACCAAATTTGAAGGAGCTAGAATTTTTACGTTGTATTACTGTACCAACACCGACAGTGAAAGGGTTAGGCAAGTTACAGTGAATAGAAGGAAACTGAATATTCAACTAGTTCATGCTATATGGCTTTCATAAGTTTGGTAGAGAATAATTTCAGTTTTGATATACAGTGGAACCCCGGATATCAGTCGCTTTTTTGGCCGAAATCCTATCCTGGATTTCGGCCAGCAACTTGGAAATTGGCTGTATTGATTGCATCCCCCCGCCATTCCCCCACGTTTCTGAGTCAGTCTGGCTGTGTCTCTGGGTGAGTGAGGAACATTCTGCACATTCATTCAAACATTTCATTATAATACATTGTTTTTTGTGGTTGTTTATTGAGTGCGACTGCGAAATAAGCCACCATGCACCCAAAGGAAGTTCCTAGTACCAGCCCTTTGGTAAAGAAAGTGAGAAACACGATAGAATTCAGTGACAAAACCTTGTCCTGCTTCAGGCAAATCTTAGAGATGCCAGAAACAGACCTCTCTGGACAGTTTTTTTGTGTGCTAAGGGTGCAGTGACTCTCAAACTGGTCCTGGTGTGCCAGTAAAAAACAAAGAAGGGAAGTAACCCCAGAGAGGGATTGCAAATACGGCTTGTTTCAACTTGGTCAGGGTGATATTTCTCCACAAAACTTTGCACCTCCCTCCACTTTGCAGAAATGTACTTAATCGCTGAAGAAGGCACCTTCTTCCCTCTCTCTTCCTCCTCCTCTGAACCAATTTACTCAGCTGTGGTCTGTTACTGTTGTAGATGAAGGTCTTGCAGCTCTTCATTGGTTAGCTCTTGGGCCCACAAATAAACAACTACAAAAAACAATGGATTAGAACGAAATGTTTAGATGAGTGCGTGGAGTGTTGCTCACTCACTGAGAGAGACTGCCAGACTGACTTGCACAGTCCGCGTGGTGGGCGGACACGTCCAATATGACCAATTTCCGAGTTGTCGGCCAAAATCCTGGATAGAATTTTGGCCAAAAAAGCTGCCCAAATCCGATTTGGCCGATATCCGGGGGTCCACTGTAGTATATAAAAAATGAAGTATTACAATTTAGCACAATTTAAAACAATGTAATTGAAAGAATTTTAAGTGTGAAGTAATGATTAAATAGTTGAGCAATCATCAAGCACAATATACAATAATGAAATTGAAACAATTTTAAAGATGATGAGGATGCAGTTAATTCAGTTGTTCAACTGTGATCTATGTATCGATGCTTGATACATTATAAAAATATATTAGTTATAGAATGAGACGGCATGCTTAGTTCACTGAATGACTTTGTGTACAATAAGGTTTGTAGTGCCGTGACTGGAACAATTATTTACTTAAACAAACTGCAGAGATGAAACTAAATGACTTTTCAGCCCATCTTTAACAAGTCATAACTTAATAACTGCTCAGAACTGACTACAATGCCATATAGTTTTAATTTCACTTTGTAAGTTGTGATTTATTGTGTTATCTGTAGTTGTAGTATACTGGTTTCTTGATGTCAAAAGTAATCTTTAACAGTCAGTAGATTTCTCTGCGAAAAATCTGGTTTTAAATCATTTTTGTATCCTTCATGCAGCCAATGTGGAAACCACGAACAATGTTTAAGGTAATGACTAGGCTTTTCGGTATTTTTTCAGTTCTTCCAACAGTTATATTAATCATAAGTAAAACCTGGTCTTGATAGAGTAAGCAGTAACAATATGATATTAAATACTCCTCTGGATATTAAAGATGATGATAAATAGTTACATACTTTTCAGATATTAAAATCCTTTGATATTAATGAATATCACCACTTTCCGGCATGCACACAGGAGTTTAATATCTATATATTCCCACCTTTTCTTTCAGTTTTAAGGAAAATTGGTAAATTTGTGTAAATCATGACTTGTCTGTGACATTTCTTTAAGTATATATGAATCTCTCCACTGAATGAATTTGTAAAACCTTATTCTTTTCTTGCTATGTCTCAGAAGTCTCCTACCCTCACACCTCAGAGATAAATCCAAGAACTGAACCAGCAGTTCACTCTGTATGGAACTTCATCTCATGTCTTCCAAGGAGAACCATTGTGAGACTGAAATATATGTTATGTATCTCATCCTTTGATTTAATATATCCATGTCAGTTTGTTTGTGTCATAAAATATAAAAGACTAAGCACTAAGCTTTAATGGTGGCTGGTTTTTCTCAAAGGTTGATGGTGGTCTAGCAGTAGCCCCAGCCCGGCCAGGCACTCCGGGTACCCCTGGGGAGAAGGGTGAGCAGGGTCCCCCAGGGCCTAGGGGAAGCAGGGGCTACCTTGGTGCCAAGGGTGAGAGAGGCAACACAGGCAGGAAAGGCGATAAAGGAGAAAGGGTGAGTCAGCACTTGATTTAACAATTAAGTCATCTGGAAAATTATGCAGGTTTTATTGAAATGATACTTTCATAGGTCCCCATGGCTTTAATTTTGCTTGTCTCTGAGTAAAGCATAATACAGATTTCTACTCTTAAGTGCTATCAGAGCATAATACAATGGTTGTGAAGAATACAAGCCACAATACCATGGTTAAAACAGCTCACAACTAACTTACAAATTAAAGTGATATATTTATACGAGTAGGGGTCGGCCTAGGAAAGGTTGGAGAGAGGGGGTAAAGGAGGTTTTGTGTGCGAGGGGCTTGGACTTCCAGCAGGCATGCGTGAGCATGTTTGATAGGAGTGAATGGAGACAAATGGTTTTTAATATTTGACATGCTGTTGGAGTGTGAGCAAAGTAACATTTATGAAGGGGTTCAGGGAAACCGGCAGGCCGGACTTGAGTCCTGGAGATGGGAAGTACAGTGCCTGCACTCTGAAGGAGGGGTGTTAATGTTGCAGTTTAAAAACTGTAGTGTAAAGCACCCTTCTGGCAAGACAGTGATGGAGTGAATGATGGTGAAAGTTTTTCTTTTTCGGGCCACCCTGCCTTGGTGGGAATCGGCCAGTGTGATAATAAAAAAAAAATATTTATACGATGTTTCTATCCATACTGGGCCATTATAGTGATGACTTTGTAATGGTCTAGGATGGATGAAACATCATCTGAAACTTTATCTTCAATATGTAGGTTAGTTGTGAAAAGTTATCTTTGTCTAGTGTGCCTTAATATAAATGTAGGCTAGATATATAATTATTTACTTATTAAATATTGAATTCTCTAATGAAGTTGAATCCCAGAAACAAAAGAATCTTAAGATGCTAACAGAGATGAGGCTAAGAATATTATTAACCATATATGTATCACCAGGGACTGCCAGGTCATGATGGGAAGGCAGGACCCAAGGGTGAACCAGGGGCACCAGGCATGAACGGTGCCCCTGGACCACCAGGGTTCGATGGTTTCAAGGGTCAGCAAGGTACACCAGGAGAGAAAGGTGAGAACTTTGAACTTGAAAATTTTTCACCTTTGTGTCCTCAAAAGTGTTTCAAGGGAATTAACTCCATCTTCTGGGGCTTTTCTATAAGCCAGTAATTGATAGCTATGATGACTTAACTCAGTGTTTTATTCTATGTACAATGTGACACATGAACTGAATTTGCCCATATACATCACCCAGTCCAGGAATCAAACCAGATCCTTTCAGTTGTGAATAGTTTGTTCTACTGCTGTAGAAGTTTGAGCATATAGCAAGCCTGTGTGAGCATGTTAGATTAGAGTGAGCAAAATCCAGTGGTTTTTGGGATTTAACATATTGTTGCACTGTACAATTAGGTCATGCACTTCTGGCAAAGAGAATTAGTTAAGGAATTAATAATTGTGAAAGAGTTTTCATTTTTAGGTAACCATACCATTGTGAGAAATGACTGATATTTTATTTACTTTTTAAATTTAGTTATAGCATAAATAAGAAATGCATTCATATTTTTTCCTTAACAGTAAAGAGTAACTCCTTGAGCAGGTTTGTTAACAAAATACAATATGTGGTTTTATGGCATTATACAAATTAGATTCACTTATAATTAATAATCTACTGTACAACTATGAAATAATTACTATCCTACTGTACAACTATGATATAATCCTTGTTGTTAAGTAGTCTGTAAGCCAATAATGTTAAGTTGGCCCATAATGCCTAGGCATAATAGAGGCTCTCTTTGCATTGCAACCCACTATTGTAAATACAAAATCTCAATGTACTGTTTGCAAAGACAAAATAAATAAATAAATAAATTGCGTCTAACACTTCAAAATTCCTATTCAAAATTTTTGTTTCTTTCCGTACTACGTATACAATAATAATAAAAATAATAATAATAATAATTTTAGGTAGTAGGTTGGCAGACAGCAACCACCCAGGGAGGTTCTACCATCCTGCCAAGTGAGTGTAAAATGAAAGCCTGTAATTGTTTTACATGATGGTAAGATTGCTGGTGTCTTTTGTCTGTCTCATAAATATGCAAGATTACAGGTACGTCTTGCTACTTCTACTTACACTTAGGTCACACTACACATACATATACAAGCATATATATACACACCCCTCTGGGTTTTCTGCTATTTTCTTTCTAGTTCTTGTTCTTGTTCTTGTTTATTTCCTCTTCTCTCCATGGGAAAGTGGAACAGAATTCTTCCTCCATAAGTCATGCTGTTGTAAGAGGCAACTAAAATGCTAGGGGCAAGGAGCTAGTAACCCCCTTCTCTTGTATAAATTACTAAATTTAAAGAGAGAAACTTTTGTTTTTCTTTTTGGGCCACCCTGCCTTGGTGGGATATGGCCAGTTTGTTGAAAAAAAAAAATAATAATAATAATAATACTTTTATTTACTACAAGTACATGTACATGGTATACAGGCCTAGCTGACATCAATGACACAATACTATATAGAAAGCCACTTGTTATGCAGAGCATTTCAGGCAAATTAGGTCAGTTTAGTCCCAGGATGCGACCCACACCAGTAGACTAACTCCCAGGTATCCATTTTACTGATGGGTGAACATAGACAACCAGTGTAAAGAAACATGCCCAGTGTTTCTACCCTCACTGGGAATTGAACCCATACCCTCACCGTGTGAAGTGAGAGCTTTAGCCACCAGGCCATGGGGCACAAAAGCACAAAGAAAGCCTCTAGTATACATGAGCATTTTGGGCAAATTAATGGTAATTCTTACAGTTGCTTGTTGGTATGTTCTGCCATTGATATGTATACTGAGTTAGTTCACAGTAGTGCAGTACAGCAGAAGGGGCTGTGTTGCTTCATGGTTGTATTCATTTTTTTTATTGTCATCTCTGACATTGAGATACCTGGAGATAAAGATATAAGTAAGTTGTTAGCACAGTGCCCATGTTCCCACAGGTGAACGAGGAGTGCCAGGAGTTGGTCAGCCAGGGCCACCAGGCATTCCTGGAGGACTCTCTGAGGAGGACCGCAGGATTATTATTGACCAGGTGAGTGTATATGTGAGTATGTTGACTAGCATCTATGTTGAGGGATAAGTATTCACCTAGCTGTGTTCACCTACTTGTTATTGAGGGAATCAGGTTAGGTTAGCTAACATTCATCAGGAAACAGGACAACTGTTTCCTGATGCAGCAGCTCAGCTTCGGTCAAACACAATACAGTATATGAAGTCTCCAATTATTGCCCAAAAAAACGATAAAAGTAACTGATGGGCAGATTTCATTTATTTGGACATCACAAAAACTTTTGATAAACTTCTTTATAAAAGACTTATCCAGAAACTACAAAATATGGAGTAATTAATGGCATGTTGTTACAATAACCTAATGGAAATAAGTCATTTTGCCTGATCTTTTTTGGGTTATCCTAGGAAATCTACACATTTGTTGCTATGTATGATAATTTATGTAACTGTATTTGCATACCTATATCTGAATAAACTTACTTAATGAAAGATTTTTTCTATTTTAAAATGTAAACACATGAGAGAGAATATTTTCCTCACAAGGTAATGTCACCACCAGTAATGTTCCATATGGAACAGTACTGGCTTCAGTAATGTTACTCATTATATAAATATTTTGCCACAGTACATAAACTATAATTACAAATATAAAGCAGAATTTTATGCAAAATAAGAAAATATTTCCCATGAGAAAGTTTAATAAACTGAGCATATATTAACAGAAGGAAGAAGGAACTTGATTTCAATTTCCTAAGTGTCTCATATTGGTTAGCTTAGTTTAATATCTTTATTATGCACCCTATACCCATCCTGTGGTTGGTATCAAAAGATTACAGAGGTATATACGTAATGGGTCCCAGGATTGAGCTGTAAAGTTTTGATAGCTGAACAAGTTATAAAGGTAATGAACTATTTATATGTCTACATCTGGTCATATAAATAGTTCATTACCTTTGTAACTTGTTCATGATTGTGACCAGATATAAATATAATGGAAAAAAGTGAAAATTGAAACAAGAGACATGAAGAATATAAATTGTGATAAAATATTGAATGCCTTACACATAGGAATATATGAGTTATTATGAACAAAGTACTATTGCCAGACTAATACAGAAATCTCCTATAGCAATAATAAATAATTAATAATAATAATAATAATAATAATAATAATAATAATAATAATAATCACAAAAAGGCTCTGAACCCATGTTGACTATTGAGTTCTCCCAACATCATACTGAGAAGCTCATCTTATACTAGGAGTTCATGAAATGCTAAAAAACTATTATAAATCTTCCCATACTTTATACTCTCCCACTTGTATACCTCATACACTCCCACTCATACCTCATACATAAACTCATACCTTATACATAAACTCATACACCTTACTTATACCTTATACACCCCACTTAGGCTTCATACACCCCACTCATACCTTATACACCCCCACTTATACTTCATACACCCCACTCATATCTTATACACCCCCACTTATACTTCATACACCCCACTCATACCTTATACACCCCCACTTATACTTCATACACCCCACTCATACCTTATACACCCCCACTTATACTTCATACACCACACTCATACCTTATACACCCCCACTTATACTTCATACACCCCACTCATACCTTATACACCCCCACTTATGCTTCATACACCCCACTCATACCTTATACATCCCACAAGACCTCTAAACCAAACCTGCCACAAGACCTCTAACCCACACCTGTCATTATATTCTACCTCTCCATGGCAGCTGATTGATACCCTGGATGGTAAAGCAGGTGGCGACACAGCGAGTGGAGGAGGCGGCTTCAGTCTCTGGAATAATGCTGGCGGGGTACCTTGGATAGAAGGTAGGACAGCACCATGTGCTGTGCTGCTGCTGGCCTACACAAGTGAATTTTTGGTGTTGGGATTAAGTGCATTGTGGTGTTCGAGTATCCTGAACATTGATTGATGACCTAATTAGTGTACTGTGAATAACTTAAGTTAAATCGAATGTGGGTTGTTCAAACTGACCTCTTATGGTAGGCTCCTTATTCTTCCTAACTTTTTTTCCTAGTGCTTCATGCGCTTTATTAGAATAGCTTTTTTTTAATGTACTTTGATGCATAGTATGCATTTTCTGCAAGTATATATTTGTGTGTTTTTCTATTAAGTAGGTAGTCCACACAGGTGATTTTTGCCATTTGAATGCAAATGTAGATAGTCAAAACAGTTGTCTTTAATTTTTATTGAATGTATTCATGTAAAATATTTAGTATACTTTTTTTAGTTATAGTCTGCATTTTTACTTGATATTGCTGACTTTTCTCAGCACATGAATATTTTTTTTATATTTCTGAGCCTTGACCTAAATTAAATTGCACACCCACACAGTAGCAGTCATTGAAGAGGTGGGTCAGGAGCTAGGGTCCGACCCTGCAACCACAGTTAGGTTAGTACACAGGCAAAAGCTAAGAGTGTGAAGCATGGAAGAAACATGGAGAGCAAAGAATGTAGGAGAACAGGGAAGTGAGCAGACATGAATATGTGTTGGATAAAGAGAGAGGCTGAACGAGAATTTGAGAATGACATGGCAGTGAAAGCAAAATCTAAACTAGAGCCTCTACATAGCCACATCAGAGGGAAGCCAACTATAAAAGACCAGATAATAAGACTGGGGAAGAAGAGAGAACTCACAAGAAATGACCAGGGAGTCTGCAAGGATCTAAACAAAACATTTAAGAGGGTATTTGCAGAGGAAATTACCAAAGAGTACTGGACACAACACACATACCAGAGGAAGAAGAAATGAAGAAGGAAACTAGCTGTTTTGAAGGAAGTGTGAGTGAATAAAAATTCTGTGGGTTCTGAGAGAGGAAGCAAAATCATTGTGTGAATCAATAGCAGCATTTTTAAATGTCATTTGGTACAGGACAGCTGCCAGAGGTGTGGAAGATGGTGACTGCAGTTCCAATATTTAAGAAAAGGAACAGACATGTAGCATTAATTAAACCACAGACTGATGTCACTGATATGCACAGTATGGAAAGTTATGAAAAGATTATTAAAAGAAAAATAGCAAAGTAATTGGGAAGGAGCAGATTCATAAACAGCTACTACAATTTTAAAAATGGTAATTCTTGTTTCAAGAACTTACTTGAGTTCCATGACAAACAGAAGTGAGGCAGCAAGAGGGGGGAAAATGAATAGACTACATATTTTTGGACTGTAGGAAGGTTTTTCATATAGTACTGCATAAAAGACTGCAACAAACTCTAAGAGGGGCAGGCAGGAATTTCAGAGAAGGCAATATAGTGACAAGGAATCCTTGACAGGTAGGACACAAGTGATTGTCTAGGAAGAAGTGTCAAAATGGGCAAGTGTTATGAATGGGATTCCACAAGGATCAGTATTGGGATCAATATTTCTTGTATGTATAAATGACAGGCATGAGGAACTTCCTGCAAGATGTTCAGTTGGAAAGAGAATTAGCAGGAAAACCAGTAAAAGAAATGATGGACTACATGATAACAAAATGCAAGAAAGCAGAGAAGCTTGTTTCCAAGGGAAACAGAAATAATGGGAAGACCAGAACGAGTCCTCGGTACACCCTGAAGTGTAGGGAGTCAAAAACTAAGTGTACTAGAGAAGGGAAAAAGTACAGAAGACAAAGGACCCAGGAAAATAGAGAGATTAGCTGAAGAGGCAGAAATGAATATGCACAGATAAGAAAGGAGGCTCAGCAACAATAAAAAATGACATAGCATCAAAAGTCAAGTCTGACCCAAAGCTGTTGTATAGCCACATCAGGAGGAAAACAACAGTCAAGGACCAGGTAATCAGGCTGAGGAAGGAAAGTGGGGAGTTCACAAGAAACAACCAAGAAGTATGTAAGGAGCTCAACATGAGATTTAAAGAAGTTACAGTGGAGACAGGAAGGACTCCAGGAAGTCAGAACAGGGAGGTACACCAACAAGTGTTGCATGAAATACACACAACCAAGGAGGAGATGAAGAAGCTGTTGTGTGAACTTGATACCTCAAAGGCAGTGGGACCAGACATCTCTCTGTGGGTCCTTAGAGAGGGAGCAGAGATGCTGTGTGTGCAACTAACAAAAATCTTCAACACATCCATTGAAACTGGGCAACTACCTGAGGTATGGAAGATGGCAAATAGTCCCAATTTTTAAGAAAGGAGACAGACACAAGGCATTAAACTACAGACCTGTGTTACTGACGTGTATAGCATGCAAAGTCATGGAGAAGATTATCAGGAGGAGAGTGGTGGAGCACCTAGAAAGACACAAGCTTATAAATGACAACTAGCATGGTTTCAGGGAAGGAAAATCCTGTGTCACAAACCTACTGGAATTTTATGGCAAGGTAACAGAAGTAAAACATGAGAGAGAGGGGTAGATAAATTGCATTTCCTTGGACTGCAAGAAGGCCTTCAACACAGCTTCTCACAAGAGGTTAATGTTAAAGTTACAGGATCAGGCATGCATAACAGGAAAGGCACTGCAGTGGATCAGAGAATATCTGACAGGGGGGGCAACAACGAATCATGGTACGTGACTGTGTGTCAGAGTGGACAACTGTGACGAGCAGGATTCCACAGGGATCAGTCCTAGGCCCTGTGCTGTTTTTGATATATGTGAATGACATGACAGAAGGGATACACTCAGAAGTGTCCCTGTTTGCAGATGATGTGAAGTTAATGAGGAGAATTAAATCGGATGAAGATCAGTCAGGGCTACAAAGAGACCTGGACAGGCTACAAGCCTGGTCCAGCAACTGGCTTCTTGAATTTAACCATGCCAAATGCAAAGTCATGTAGATCAGGGAAGGGCATAGAAGACCACAGACAGAGTATAGTCTAAGTGGCCAGAGACTGCAAACCTCACTCAAGGAAAAAGATCTTGGGGTGAGTATAGTACTGAGCACATCTGAGGTACACATCAACCAGATAACTGCTGCAGCATATGAGCACCTGGCAAACCTAACAATAGCATTCTGATACCTCAGTAAGGAATCATTCAAGGCTCTGTACACCATGTATATCAGGCCCATATTGGAGTACACACTTGGGCAAGCATGTCAAGAAATTAGAGAAAGTGCAGAGGTTTGCAACAAGACTAGTCCCAGTGCTAAGGAGATTGTCCTATGAAGAAAGATTAAAGGAAATCAGCCTGACAACATTGGAGGACAGAAGGATTAGGGGAGACATGATAACGACATGTAAAATACTGCGAGGAATTGATAAGGTGGACAAAGACAGGATGTTCCAGAGATGGGACACAGAAACAAGGGGTCACAATTGGAAGTTGAAGACTCCAATGAGTCATAGGGATGTTAGGAAATATTCCTTCAATTATAGAGTTGTCAGGAAGTGGAATTGCCTAGAAAGTGACATAGTGGAGGCAGGAACCATACATAGTTTTAAGACGATGTTTGATAAGGCTCATGGAGCAGGGAGAGAGAGGATCTAGTAGTGAACAGTAAAGAGGCAAGGCCAGGAGCTATGCATCGACCCCTGTAACCACAAATAGGTGAGTACACACACACACACACACACGTGCACACACACAGAAAAGAGAGAGAGAGAGAGAGAGAGAGGCTGGTGGGTAGATTGCATTTTCTTGGATTGTAAGAAGGCTTTTGACACAGTTCCACACAAGAGATTAGTGCAAAAGCTGGAAGACCGGGCAGGGATAACAGGAAAGGCACTGCAATGGATCAGGGAATACCTATCAGGAAGACAACAGGTAGTTATGGTACGGGGCGAGGTGTCAGAGTGGGCGCCTGTGACAAGCGGGGTTCCACAGAGGTCAATCCTAGGACCGGTGCCGTTTCTGGTATTTGTGAATGACATGATAGGTAGTAGGTTGGTAGACAGCAACCACCCAGGGAAGTACTACCGTCCTGCCAGATGACTGTGAAACAGAAACCTGTAACTGTTTTGCATGATGGTAGGATTGCTGGTTTCTTTTTCTGTCTCATAAACATGCTAGATAACAGGGATATCTTGCTACTCCTACTTACACTTTGGTCACACTTCACAGACATGCACATGCATATATATATACATACATCTAGGTTTTTCTCCTTTTTCTAAATAGCTCTTGTTCTTTATTTCTTCTATTGTCCATGGGAAGTGGAAAAGAATCTTTCCTCCGTAAGCCATGCATGTCGTATGAGGCGACTAAAATGCCGGGAGCAATGGGCTAGTAACCCCTTCTCCTGTAGACATTTACTAAAAAAGAGAAGAAGAAAAACTTTATAAAACTGGGATGCTTAAATGTGCGTGGATGTAGTGCGGATGACAAGAAACAGATGATTGCTGATGTTATGAATGAAAAGAAGTTGGATGTCCTGGCCCTAAGCGAAACAAAGCTGAAGGGGGTAGGGGAGTTTCAGTGGGGGGAAATAAAGGGGATTAAATCTGGAGTATCTGAGAGAGTTAGAGCAAAGGAAGGGATAGCAGTAATGTTAAATGATCAGTTATGGAAGGAGAAAAGAGAATATGAATGTGTAAATTCAAGAATTATGTGGATTAAAGTAAAGGTTGGATGCGAAAAGTGGGTCATAATAAGCGTGTATGCACCTGGAGAAGAGAGGAATGTAGAGGAGAGAGAGAGATTTTGGGAGATGTTAAGTGAATGTATAGGAGCCTTTGAACCAAGTGAGAGAGTAATTGTGGTAGGGGACCTGAATGTTAAAGTAGGAGAAACTTTTAGAGAGGGTGTGGTAGGTAAGTTTGGGGTGCCAGGTGTAAATGATAATGGGAGCCCTTTGATTGAACTTTGTATAGAAAGGGGTTTAGTTATAGGTAATACACATTTTAAGAAAAAGAGGATAAATAAGTATACAAGATATGATGTAGGGCGAAATGACAGTACGTAGTTTGTTGGATTATGTATTGGTAGATAAAAGACTGTTGAGTAGACTTCAGGATGTACATGTTTATAGAGGGCCACAGATATATCAGATCACTTTCTAGTTGTAGCTACACTGAGAGTAAAAGGTAGATGGGATACAAGGAGAATAGAAGCATCAGGTGAAGGTTTATAAACTAAAAGAGGAGGCAGTTAGGGTAAGATATAAACAGCTATTGGAGGATAGATGGGCTAATGAGAGCATAGGCAATGGGGTCGAAGAGGTATGGGGTAGGTTTAAAAATGTAGTGTTAGTGTTCAGCAGAAGTTTGTGGTTACAGGAAAGTGGGTGCGGGAGGGAAGAGGAGCGATTGGTAGAATGATGATGTAAAGAGAGTAGTAAGGGAGAAAAAGTCAGCATATGAGAAGTTTTTACAAAGTAGAAGTGATGCAAGGAGGGAAGAGTATATGGAGAAAAAGAGAGAGGTTAAGAGAGTGGTGAAGCAATGTAAAAAGAGAGCAAATGAGAGAGTGGGTGAAAATAAGAAAAAGTTTTGGAGTGAGATTAACAAGTTAAGAAAGCCTAGAGAACAAATGGATTTGTCAGTTAAAAATAGGAGAGGAGAGTTATTAAATGGAGAGTTAGAGGTATTGGGAAGATGGAGGGAATATTTTGAGGAATTGTTAAATGTTGATGAAGATAGGGAAGCTGTGATTTTGTGTATAGGACAAGGAGGAATAACATCTTGTAGGAGTGAGGAAGAGCCAGTTGTGAGTGTAGGGGAAGTTCGTGAGGCAGTAGGTAAAATGAAAGGGGGTAAGGCAGCCGGGATTGATGGGATAAAGATAGAAATGTTAAAAGCAGGTGGGGATATAGTTTTGGAGTGGTTGGTGCAATTATTTAATAAATGTATGGAAGAGGGTAAGGTACCTAGGGATTGGCAGAGAGCATGCATAGTCCCTTTGTATAAAGGCAAAGGGGATAAAAGAGAGTGCAAAATTTATAGGGGGATAAGTCTGCTGAGTATACCTGGTAAAGTGTATGGTAGAGTTATTATTGAAAGAATTAAGAGTAAGACGGAGAATAGGATAGCAGATGAACAAGGAGGCTTTAGGAAAGGTAGGGGGTGTGTGGACCAGGTGTTTACAGTGAAACATATAAGTGAACAGTATTTAGATAAGGCTAAAGAGGTCTTTGTGGCATTTATGGATTTGGAAAAGGCATATGACAGGGTGGATAGGGGGGCAATGTGGCAGATGTTGCAAGTGTATGGTGTAGGAGGTAGGATACTGAAAGCAGTGAAGAGTTTTTACGAGGATAGTGAGGCTCAAGTTAGAGTATGTAGGAAAGAGGGAAATTATTTCCCAGTAAAAGTAGGCCTTAGACAAGGATGTGTGATGTCACCGTGGTTGTTTAATATATTTATAGATGGGGTTGTAAGAGAAGTAAATGCGAGGGTCTTGGCAAGAGGCGTGGAGTTAAAAGATAAAGAATCACACACAAAGTGGAAGTTGTCACAGCTGCTCTTTGCTGATGACACTGTGCTCTTGGGGGATTCTGAAGAGAAGTTGCAGAGATTGGTGGATGAATTTGGTAGGGTGTGCAAAAGAAGAAAATTAAAGGTGAATACAGGAAAGAGTAAGGTTATGAGGATAACAAAAAGATTAGGTGATGAAAGATTGAATATCAGATTGGAGGGAGAGAGTATGGAGGAGGTGAATGTATTCAGATATTTGGGAGTGGACGTGTCAGCAGATGGGTCTATGAAAGATGAGGTGAATCATAGAATTGATGAGGGGAAAAGATTGAGTGGTGCACTTAGGAGTCTGTGGAGACAAAGAACTTTGTCCTTGGAGGCAAAGAGGGGAATGTATGAGAGTATAGTTTTACCAACGCTCTTATATGGGTGTGAAGCATGGGTGATGAATGTTGCAGCGAGGAGAAGGCTGGAGGCAGTGGAGATGTCATGTCTGAGGGCAATGTGTGGTGTGAATATAATGCAGAGAATTCGTAGTTTGGAAGTTAGGAGGAGGTGCGGGATTACCAAAACTGTTGTCCAGAGGGCTGAGGAAGGGTTGTTGAGGTGGTTCGGACATGTAGAGAGAATGGAGCGAAACAGAATGACTTCAAGAGTGTATCAGTCTGTAGTGGAAGGAAGGCGGGGTAGGGGTCGGCCTAGGAAAGGTTGGAGAGAGGGGGTAAAGGAGGTTTTGTGTGCGAGGGGCTTGGACTTCCAGCAGGCATGCGTGAGCGTGTTTGATAGGAGTGAATGGAGACAAATGGTTTTTAATACTTGACATGCTGTTGGAGTGTGAGCAAAGTAACATTTATGAAGGGGTTCAGGGAAACCGACAGGCCAGACTTGAGTCCTGGAGATGGGAAGTACAGTGCCTGCACTCTGAAGGAGGGGTGTTAATGTTGCAGTTTAAAAACTATAGTGTAAAGCACCCTTCTGGCAAGACAGTGATGGAGTGAATGATGGTGAAAGTTTTTCTTTTTCGGGCCACCCTGCCTTGGTGGGAATCGGCCAGTGTGATAATAAAAATAAAAATGATGGAAGGAATAAATTCAGAAGTGTCCCTGTTTGCAGATGATGTGAAGTTGAGAAGAATTCTGTCGGACAAGGACTAGACAGAACTACAAAGGAATCTGGACAGGCTGTATGCTTGGTCCAGCAATGGGCTCCTGGAGTTCAACCCCACCAAGTGCAAAGTCATGAAGAGTGGGGAAGGTCAAAGGAGACGGCAGGCGGAGTACAGTCTAAGGAGCCAGAGGTTACAAACCTCACTCAAGGAAAAGGATCTTCGGGTGAGTATAACACCAAGCACATCTGAGGTGTGCATCAACCAAATAACTGCTGCAGCATATGGGCACTTAGCAAACCTAAGAACAGCATTCCAACATCTCAATAAGGAATTGTTCAGGACCCTGTATACCATGTACATTAGGCCTATATTGGAATATGCAGCACCAGTTTGGAACCCACACCTATCCAATCACATAAAGAAACTAGAGAAAGTGCAAAGGTTTGCAACAAGACTAGTCCCAGAGCTAAGGAGCATGTCCTATGTGGATACAACACTGGAGGACGGGAGAGAGAGGGATGATATGATAACGACATGTAAAATACTGAGCGAAATCAACACAGTGGACAGAGACAGGATGTTCCAATGATGGGACACAGCAACATGGGGTCACAGTTGGAAGTTGAAGACTCAGATGAATCACAGGGATGTTAGGAAGTATTTCTTCGGTCACAGAGTTGTCAGGAAATGGAATAGTCTGGGAAGTGATGTAGTGGAGGCAGGATCCATACATAGCTTTAAGAAGAGGTATGATAAAGCTCATGGAGCAGGAAGAGTGACCTAGTAGCGACCAGTGAAGAGGTGGGGCCAGGAGCTGTGACTCAACCCCTGCAACCACAACTAGGTGAGCACACACACAAACACACACACTCTTGTTTATTTATTAATTTTTGTAGCTTACCTTATTGCATATACAATATCAGTAAGTTCTTATAACAGTACAACAATATTGCTTGAATATGAAATACAATACACAAACCACAGTCCTAAGACTGTAATTATACAATTCTTGCATATTTTTTGTATTCGTTATCTCTCACTGTTATCCAATTTGCAGTACTGTGATAACTTAATATCTTATAACTTGTTCATTCCATATATTTCAGCTTTGACCGCTACACAATTTTAAAATCTTGACTTGCGCTATCATGCTGCATGACCTAAGCTGCTTGTTGCTCTATATATCTTGCCAGATGTGCTCTACACTGCCAGCAGGTGAAATGTGAGATCCAGGTGTCAAGCAGACACAGATATCTGAATGCAGCAGCAGGTGTCAGGCTCTACTACATGTATTGGACACCTGCCTCTGAATTCTGGCCCAACACCTGTATCTCACATTCAGAAAATGTCAGTCGCCATATATGTGACAGCTGTAGCAGTAAGGCTGCACCAAGTGACTTGACAGGTGTCACTACACATCTTAACATCTGGGGCATGTGTGAGCCTCAGCAAGGCGCACGGCACACTACAGCTTTGTGAGGACACACCTAGTGACTTATGTTTGTTTTCCTTTTTCCTTGATGTACCTTTCCTCGGCCTCACCGCAGTGGGAGATGATGAGGATTTCAAGTTGGAGGGCTCAGGACTGGTGGAGTACAAACCTTTCTATCCCAGTAAGTCCCACATCAATACAACTCAAGTCTCCCAGTAGTCCCAGTAATGCTCATATCTCCCAGTAAGTTCCAGTGTGGCTTTATATCATACAGTACAGATAAGATTTGTCTTTTTTGCAAGTTCACAATTGACTGACTCATTTCCCAAGTAGGATACATCCCAATACAATTCCTATCCTCCCAGTATGTCCTAGAATGGATCAGGTCTCCCAGAGAATGTCATTATGGCTCATCCCTGTATGGATGTGGTTTGCATATCCTAAATGGTCCAAATGTGGGTCATATCTCTCAGCTCATGTCTCCTAGTACCATCTCTCAAGGGAGGCTTCTTGATGCTGGTGAGGGGCTCTTGATCCAAGGAATTTAAGTCGAATTCCATTTCCTTAGATCAAACTTGATTGCTTCCCATTTCCCCAGTGCTGTATGACCCACTCAGGTTAAGCATTTCCCTGTAAATATAATAATATTAATTTCCCAGTACCAGTATGGTTCATGACTCCCAGCACCAGTATGGTTTATGTCTCCCTGTGTTTCCAGTATTGCTCACATCTCTCAGTAAGAACCGGTATGGCTCATATCTCCCAGTACCAGTATGGCTTGTGTCTCCTAATTCTGGTAGGTTCGTATCTCACATTAAGTACTAGTATGGTTCATGTCTCAGTATCAGTATAGCACACATCTCCTGGTATTAGTATGGCTCACATTTCCCAGTACCAGTATGGCTCATGTCTCCCAGTACCAGTATGGCTCACATCTTCCAGTACCAGTATGGCTCATGTCTCCCAGTAAGTCCATGAATCTTGCATCTAATAGTATTTTGCTCTTTTTTAAAGCATGTACTCTCCTATGATAGTTTATTGCACTTTTCTATCATAGTTTAATATGCGTACTGCCTTTCGCCAGCATCATTTGTGTGCTTAACGAAACTTTTATATGGAACTGCACTGAGGGGGTAGAGATACATGTTGCTTACAAGCTTACAATTGAGTGTCATGACCAACAAGCAGTCAGGTTCACCAGGACAGAGTCATTATCCCCTTCCACACACACGCGCGCACAGGAACAGCTCATTTATTTGAGGTACAGAAGCAGTACTAAGATACAGGCTTTCTCTTGACCATTATCAGCTTTGTGTGTGTGTTTGGTGATTGAGCTTCTATTTGTACAGTGGACCCTCAACTAACATCTTTAATCCATTCCAGAGAGCTAGCCTTTAGCCAAATTAGTCATTAGCAGAATTAATTTTCCCCTTAAGAAATAACGGAAATTCAATTAATCTGGTCCAAACAGCCAAAAGTTTAAAAAAGAAATATTTTTTTACATGAAATATACATTTCCCTACACAGAAAACAATGAGACATGCACAGATACATAAATGAATACTAAAATGACACTTACCTTTATTGAAGAGTATTGATGAGTGATGAGACACTGTTGCTAATGCTAATCCCCATTAGCATTACAACAAAACAAGAGTTAGCCTGTCTTTCATAGGCTTGTGTCCTAGGAGAGCCTTTTCCTCCTGAGTAATGTAAGTCCTGTTTGGCATTTTCTTCCAGAACAGGCCTGTTTTTCACAAATTAACACTTGTTGGGGCTGGAATTTTTCAGCTTTGCCATGCCTTATCACACTGTATGCCACTATGATTCTTAAATCTCTCAAACCAACCTTTGCTGGCCTTAAATTCACCAATATGAGCACTAGCTCCAGGCATTTTTTCCTGTTCACCTGGGTGTTAGTCGACCAGTGTGGGTCGCATCCTGGGGGACAAGATTAAGGACCCCAATGAAAGTAAGTTAGACAGTCCTCGATGACGCACTGACTTTCTTGGGTTATCCTGGGTGGCTAACCCTCTGGGGTTAATTGTTTCTCAGTAATTGTTTCTCGTTAAGCCACACCAACAACAGTCTCTCCACATCTTCGAGTAGTACAGCTGACGGTGGTGCAGCAGCAGGTGATGGTAGTACAGCAGCAGCAGCTGACCGTGGTACAGCAGCAGCTGACTGTGGTATGGCATCAGCTGATGGTGGTACAGCAGCAGCTGATGGTGGTACAACAGCAGTAGCAGTTGACCATGGTACAGCAGCAGCTGATGGTGGTACAGCAGCAGCTGATGGTGGTGCAGCAGCAGGTGACCATGGTACAGCAGCAGCTGATGGTGGTACAACAGCAGTAGCAGCTGACCATGGTACAGCAGCAGCTGATGGTGGTACAGCAGCAGCTGATGGTGGTGCAGCAGCAGCTGACCATGGTACGATAGTATTTTGATAGTATTTCTCACCCTTTTTACCACAGGGTTGGCACTAGAAGCATTTATGGGGCCCATGGTGGCTTATTTAGCAGTTACAAGCACTTAAAACGATGGAATAATGCAAAATATATCGCATGTACGTGTGGAATCGACCGCAACGGCTTGTAAACAATGGCACACTGGCTATACATGGAGTGGCTGGGCCTGCTCAGGTGCACGGACATGTTCGGGACGAAAGTCCTTAGCCAAATTTTTTGGCGTTGGTCGAGCCAATATTTTGATGCCAAAAAGTGCCGTTAGCTGATTTTGGCGTTAGCCAATACCGCCATTGGTCGGGGTCCACTGTATTTAATGACTGTGTCCCTGCATGTGTTTAATGATTGTATATTTGGTGATTGCACATACATTTGGTGATGATTGTACATGTTTGGCAATTGTAAGAATATTTGGTGATGATTGTGTGTGTGTTTGATGAAGGCTGTATATGAGAAAGGAAGCTGTGGGAGCTTTGACCCTGGAACTCCCTCCTGGAACTCCCCTCCAGGTACCCATAGTGTGGGCGGCAGTCAAAAGATTACAGAGGCATATAATGGATCAAGAGACTGTACAGAATGAGAAAGAGAAACTGGCAGGAATGGTATGGTATGTTAATAAGACACAGTAGGCAGTTTAATGCATTTTATTGAGATGTTTCATCCACCTATATAAGGTAGATGGTTAGGAATCTTAATTTCTGAAATGTTTACACTTCTGCAGTTTAAAACAGGTGACTACATGCTTTAGAAATAAAGATAGCTAACTGTTGCATGTGTTGCCTACTTACATATGTGTATTTGTCGGTGTTGTATAATAATATAACAATATGCCTGAGGTCTCTTATATACTAGACAAAAGTCTTCTCAATAAAATGCAATAAACAGCATGTCTTACGATACAATGCAATTTTTATTTCTTTATGCAGAACAAATAATGTAGTTGACGTGTAATAAGTGGCACAAAAAGCAACTAATTATGCAATGCATTGTGGGCAAACTAATCCTAATGCTTCAGTGTTACTTAAGATCTAGACACAGACTATTAAGTAGGACATCTTATGCAGTTAATTACAATCATAAATGCAATAAAAAGGTAGCTAATGAACAATCGTATTACATATTAGTATACTGTACGTACTTGGTACAGTAGATAATGCCTACTGCTCCAGCACTGACTTACCTGCCTTCACCCTCTGACACTTTTATAGTTCACTTCAAAGTAGGGGGTGCCTTCATTATGGTGAAGGACTCTTGATCCAAGGAATTGATATGACTGTTTCTTGGATTATAAAAATATTCACGACAAAGGATTAAGCTCGTTGGGGTCATACAGTGCCTGGGAAATAAGAGGTAATCAGGTTTGATCTAAGGAAGTGTGGAACTCAAGTTCCTTGAATTAAACGCCCTTCAGCATTTAGGCATGCCCCTTAAGGGGGTCCCCTTTCTAGAAGAAGTAGGAAAAGAGAGAGAGAGAGGGAGGGGAGAGGGGTCAGCAGGATTCAATTCAATTCAATTCAAAGTTTATTCTCTATAAAGATTACAATGTTGAATTTACAGAATTTGGTTGTTGTGTGATTTACATGTAGTTAAATAATGATTACAGAGTGTACCACTAGAACGCCTAGCATGGCTAGGCATTTCGGGCAGACTTAGTTTAATTCTTTATTTTAAAATATTACAAATTATGAGGTAAGTTGGTATTATGGCTAAGTGACTAAATACTAGTTTGTGAGTTTAGCAATGTGAATGCTTTTGTTTTGGCACAGTACATAGTTTCAGTATTGGAGTATCATAGGATTCATTATTTTAAGATTGAGATTAATATTTCTGTTTATGGTCAAATGGGTGAGTGAAAGTGTGAACCACCAGGTGGTATTCGTGTAGTTAGTTGATGGGGTGTATCAGGGAGATAAGATGTTTTCTAATGGTAGTTTTGAAGGTGATGAATGTGTCTGCAGTTCTAGAGTTCTCAGGTAGGGTGTTCCAGATTTTAGGGCCTTTGACATACATTGAATTTTTGTAAAGGTTTAGTCGGACACGGGGAATGTCGTAGAGATGTTTGTGTCTGGTGTTATGCCTGTGGGTTCTGTCACAACTATCAAGAAAGCGTTTTAGGTCAAGGTTGATATTGGAGTTTAAGGTCCTGTAGATGTAGATTGCACAGTAGTAAGTGTGGATGTACTGAACAGGGAGTAAATTTAGTTCTATGAAGAGTGGGGGGGTGTGTTGCCAGGGATGGGATTTAGTGATTATTCTTACTGCAGCTTTTTGTTGGGTTATTATTGGCTTTAGGTGTGTTGCTGCAGTTGATCCCCAAGCACAAATAGCATAGGTGAGGTATGGAAAAATAAGTGAGTGGTATAGTGTGAGAAGGGCATTTTGCGGCACGTAGTATCGTATCTTGGAGAGGATCCCAACTGTTTTGGATACTTTTTTGGTTATGTGTTGGATATGGGTGCTGAAATTCAGGTTGTTGTCAAGGTATAGGCCTAGGAATTTGCCCTCATTATGTCTGGTAATTAGAGTGTTGTCGATCTTAATGTTAATTTGTGCATCTCCTGCTCTGCTACCAAACATAATATAGTAGGTTTTGTCAGTGTTAAGCGTAAGTTTATTGGCTGTCATCCAAGTCGATATTTTGATCAGCTCCTCGTTAACAATGGTGTTGAGGGTGGCAAGATTAGGGTGAGAGATGACATAAGTCGTGTCGTCAGCAAAGAGAATGGGTTTCAGGTGTTGGGATACGTTTGGAAGATCATTGATGTATATGAGGAAGAGCAGAGGACCAAGGACACTTCCCTGCGGAACTCCAGTATCAAGTGGCCGTGTTGTTGATGCTGTGTCTTTAATGGTAACATACTGATACCTATTAGTAAGGTAAGATTTGAAATAAGCAAGCGCATGGCCTCTTATACCGTAATGGTCAAGTTTGTGGAGTAGGATGTCGTGGTCTACTGTGTCAAAAGCTTTTCTTAGGTCAATAAAAATTCCTAGTGGATATTCCTTATTTTCCATTGCTGTGTAAAGCAGATCTAGCATTTTTATGATTGCATCATTAGTGCTTTTATTTTTCCTAAATCCAAATTGGCAGGGGTTGAGTATGTTTTGTGCTGTTATAAATGAATATAGTCTCCTGTGCACGAGTTTCTCAGAGATTTTGGATAGCAATGGTAAGTTTGATATTGGCCTATAGTTGTTTAAGTCTGTAGGGTCACCACCTTTATGTATTGGTGTAACCCTTGCCATCTTGAGTAGTTTCGGGAAGGTGCTGGTTTCTAGTGACTTGTTAAAAAGTAATGAAATAGCATGCGAAAGGATATGGGCCGCTCGCTTGTACAGTAATGGTGGGACATTAGACAGATTCCCTGAGTTGTTTTTAAGTGATTTTATTATCTCGGTGACTTCCGAGGGCTCAGTTGGTGCAAGATAGAAGGAATTTGGGAAATTCCCATCTAGGTAGTCCCCGGCATGGGCACTGGTATGTGGGATTTTGTTGGCGATATTAGATCCTGTGGTTGAGAAGAAGTCATTTGTCTTGTTAGCTGTGTCAGTGGGATGTAGTGGTGTTTCATTAGGTTTAGTTAGGACAATATTCTTGGTTTTTTTCAGTTTGTGGGTCCCTAGAATCTGAGAGTGTTTTCCAGGTCTTTTTTATATCTCCTCTAGTGTCTGTGAATCTACTGGAGTAGTATAGTTGTTTGGCTTTCTTTATTACTTTGGTGAGAACTGATGAATAGTGTTTAAGAATATCTTTGTGTATTAAGCCCTGTCTATATTGCTTTTCATATTGGTGTATCTTGTCAATGGATTTCAGAATGGTGCTGGTTAGCCATGGGCAACCAAGCCGTTTGTTTGTGATCTGTTTCGTTTTTATAGGACAATGTTTGTTGTATAGTCTAAGTAATTTGTTAAGAAAAATGTCTGTCCAGTCATCAATACCATTGGCCTTGGAGAATTCTGTAGGCCAGTCAACAATCTTTAGGTCAGCTGTGAACTTCCTTATTGAGGCCTCGTCATGGAGTCTAAATGAGACTTTGTTGTATTCAAGTGGTGGGTTACTAATGTTTGTCAGGAGGAAGGTAGGGTAGTGGTCTGTAGTGCTATCTGTGATTATCCCTGATTTAAGGGGGGCTAGTATATTGGTCCATATGTGGTCTATTATGGTTGCACTTGTCTCAGTGAGCCTGGTTGGTTTAGTTATTGTTGGTATGAGAAGTGTGTTGTTCATATTGTTGATGAAATCAGTTACAGGCTGATCATCTAGTAAGCCAAGGTTGATGTTGAAGTCTCCAGCTAAGAGAAGGTGGTGCTTATTCATTTATCTGTTTGTTATTAGTGACTTTAATTTCTCACTGAAATTTGGGATGTTTGTGTGAGGTATCCGGTAAATGGCACTGATTGTTATAGGTGTCTTAAGGTTTTTTACAGTAAAATTAGCAAAAATGTATTCCCCATATTCATCACTAAAGCAAGTGGTGCTAATACAAGATAATTGGTTAGAGTAATAGATTGCAATACCACCCCCAACTTGGCAATTAAAACCTGATTTCTCTGTCACCCAGGTGCTCCATGATCCTTTTGGGTTTAATGCTTCCCTCTTATTAAAAGAATATAGGCCTTAGGGATGTGTGATATCAAAATGGTTGTTTAACACAGATGGGGCTGTAAAGAGAGAGAGAGAGAGAGAGAGAGAGCTATAGGAATAGAGGATATTAAAACATTCCCACAAACAATACAAAGAAGAGCATCATATTGTTAATATAACTAATTTATTATTACTCATTTCCTTCTTTATTAAATGATGTTTATTAATAATATTTATTATTTACATAATACAGTGGAACCCTGAGTTTTGGCCATAATCTATTCCAGGAGCTAGGCCTAAACTCGAAATGGCTGAAAGTCAAAGCAATATTTCCCATAAGAAATAATGTGAATACAATTAATCTGTTCCAGACTTGCAAAAATATTCACTAAAAAAATACATTTTTTGAAGAATAACTATAGTTTAATATACATATAGTACTTAAAACATACATATAGTACTAAATGAGTAATTGAATACATAAATAAACATTTAAAATTACATTTATGTACCTTTATTGAAGACTCTTGTTGGCATCCGGAAGATAGGGAGGAGGAGAGAGGGAGGACGTATTATTGCCTCAACCACTGCCTCCACCACTGCCTCAACCACTGTCTCAACCACTGCCTCAACCACTGCCTCAACCACTGCCTCAACCACTGCCTCAACCACTGCCTCCACCACTGCCTCCACCACTGCCTCAACCACTGCCTCCACCACTGCCTCCACCACTGCCTCAACCACTGCCTCAACCACTGCCTCAACCACTGCCTCAACCACTGCCTCAACCACTGCCTCAACCACTGCCTCAACCACTGCCTCAACCACTGCCTCAACCACTGCCTCAACCACTGCCTCAACCACTGCCTCAACCACTGCCTCCATCACTGCCTCCATCACTGCCTCCATCACTGCCTTCATCACTGCCTTCATCACTACCTCCACCACTACCTCAACCACTGCCTCAACTGCCTTAACCACTGCCTCAACCACTGCCTCAACCACTGCCTCCAATACTGCTTCACTGCCTCTATGAAGTTTCTTTGGGCCCATGGTGGCTTATTTCACAGTCACAATCAATAAACAAGCACTAATCACAATGAATTTATTGTGAAATGTTTGGATGAGCATGCAGGGTAATGTTCACTCAAGGATAAACAAAGTTAGACTGGCTCATGATGCCTGTGTGGGGAGGCACAGGCAGGCAAACAGGTCTGGTACGCTGGCCGAAACACGGGGCAGCAGCCAAAACTCGGGACAAAATTTAGACGATACTCAGGGCGGCCGAAACTTGGGGTTCCACTGTACACGTATATATACACTAAAATGTGTTATTTTAAACATTACATAAATTACAAAATAATGTATATATTTTTTATCACAAGAGTATTTGCCTCTGTATCTTATAAACCAATGAGTTCATCAGTGCACGTAATTATTATTATTATTATTATTGTTGCATTGGAATTACATCTGCCACAGTACACACCAACCATAGCTTCCTCAAGACTATTCATTAGCTATAACAGGTCTTAATCCCAATACATAGTGAATTAGTTGACCTTTCTAACCATATATATGACTGGTTACAGAAGCTGGGTCTGGTCTGCTGGGACCCCCAGGACCCCCAGGTCCCCCAGGACCTCAAGGAATCTCAGGACCTCAAGGCCCCTCAGGGATAACAGGTCTTCCAGGGATCCCTGGGAAACAAGGAGAGGTGGGGTCCCCAGGCCTGCCAGGAGAGCCTGGCCCTCCTGGACTCAAGGTAACAAACCATCCTTTTGTTTTACATAAGATTTCTGACTGTTTCATAATATATACATGTGTTAATAAATGTTTAATGATTCATTACTTCCTAGGTCTGGTTTTGGACTAGCCCTGGTAAACTGGAATGTAAAATTAACCTAAAAAGGAAATTTAAAAAATGTATGGGGCAGTAAATTACTGCAATATAATTATTTACAAAATGAAGGATAGAGGTATGATGTATGACATTCATTTTCTTATTCATATGCTGTACTAGGGTGAGGCTGGAAGACCAGGTGAAGTTGGACCTCCTGGAGCTGTTGGTCCAGTGGGTCCAGCAGGCATTAAGGGAGATCCTGGCCCTGCTGGTCCACCTGGACCCATCACCACAGTGATTCAGCCAGATGGCACCAACATAACTGTTGTCAAGGTCAGTGTATCGCCTTCCTCTGTTACCCCTGGAAATGCTTTCAAAATGTTCATTGTCAAAATTTCAAGATTAAAGAGTTTTTTGCACTCAAGAGAGCTTATAATTATCTTCAATGCCTCATGTACCACAAAATTAATGTTGTTTGATGGGAAATTTTCTTAAGTGCCATAAATGAGTTTATTTAATTAATTGTTAATATCTAGTGAACATTAATATCTAGCATCTATATACATTATGAAAATTATGCCTAGTAATTTTACAGGAAATTGTAAATATGATTCAGTTTCTTTAAAACAATCATCTTCACTATTATGACTGACTTGGTCTTGCCTTCAAATTCTTGTAACTCTTTTCATCCCATATCATTCTCCAAAATCACATAAAAGGCTGCTACTCAAAATTTGTAACAAAAGACAATTAATTTGTGGTACAAACATATTGCTATGAAACTCTTGCTCTGCTGACCAGTCACTGGTAAATGGGACAAATTTATATTGTATGATCAATGTTTGTCAAGTACAGTTAATTATTTATCTGGCAAGCACCTTCTTCACTGATCTGCTGTGCACACCTGTCACCTATTCTATATTCTGTTTGTAATATATGAACATCAGTGTCATAGAAAGTGACTAAAATTCTGGTATGAAGGGTTTATAACCCCCTTTTATATATTGAATTAAAACAAATAGTTTTGTTTTTCTTGGGGTCAAAGTACCCTAGTTGAAAATGGCTGATGTGTTAAAAATATTAAATCTTATTATTTTATATTCATTGAAACCATAATTATTAATGAAGTTAGAGTTGCATTATTCGCAACAGTGGCAATAAGTACTGATAATATCATTTTTTCTCCATGGGGAAGTGGAATAGAATTCTTCCTCAGTAAGCCATGCGTATTGTAAGAGGCGACTAAAATGCCGGGAGCAAGGGGCTAGTAACCTCTTCTCCTGTATATATTACTAAATGTAAAAGGAGAAACTTTCGTTTTTCCTTTTGGGCCACCCTGCCTATTTGGGATATGGCCAGTGTGTTGAAAGAAAGAAAGAAAGATGTCATTTTTATTATTGTATTTTCAAATCAACTTAATTTTGTATACGAAATTAGCAAATCATCTACCAGAAAATATTTTGGCAGTACTATAATCAGGTTCATGAGTTCGACAAGTAACACTGTATATTAAACACTGAGTAGCGCTATCATCAGTTATTAGACTGACACTTTATCTTGAAGCTTGTAAATACTGGTGGTCACTCAAAATCAAGTATGTCTGCCTATCTTGTTTTTACTATTTGGTCAAGACATGTCCACACACACATCATAAATAATAGTACTATTAGTTAAATTACTGCACAAGCAAAGACAGATTTTCAGTCACCATAGGAAAATATTCCAACTTTTAGTAAATGCATTTGACATAAGTAGGAGGTTCATTTTAATCTGTTATGCTATTACATCAGTAAAAAATATGATTTTTTCTGACTGATAACCTGTAAAAGTTAGTAACACATGAAAGCCAAGCAATGTGGCTTATTTCCTTTGGGGTTCTTCCATCTTCTTTCCCAGGATGCAACCCACGGTAGTCACTTAACTCCTATATATCTATTTACTGCTAGGTGATCTGGAGCAGTAGATGTAAGAGATTTGCCCATGTGTCTTGCCTTGCCCAGGATTCAGTCTTGAGTCTTAATGGTTGAAAGTCAAATGTTCTGCCACTAAACTATGAGAGAACTAAAGCAAATATTGAACTCATTTGTACATGCAATATAAATTTGTTCCAGCTGCTACATTGCTACAGCAGCAACCTAGTTCAGAATCATGGCTGCCTTATAGCTTATTATTAACTGTTGTTTAAGGAAAAACCTTCATTTCCTTCACCTAACACTTGCAGGATAATCACTGTTTTTTGCCAGTTGCCAAAGGAAGCCCATCACACATTGATCCTTCTCATTCTGGGAGTCTTGTGAGTACTTTGGAGCATCTGTGAGTATGTTGGATCTTTTGTGAGCACATTGGAGGTTTAGTGAGTGTGTTGTGTCTTTTGAATGTTGAATATTTTGTGAGGTTGTTGGGACTTTTATAGGCTTATTGGCACTTGGCACTTTGTGAGCATATTGGGATTATAAAAAGTTTGAACTTTTGAAGGAGTGTTGTGTCTTTTGTGGGTACATTGAGGCTTGTGAATAGGATAGATTAGTGTAGGTTTTTGTATGCTGAATTTATCATATATTTTTAATCTATTATGATGCCAGTGAATATAGTGATTATGGTAGACATAGTTTGATTGCAGAAGGTCTGTTGTATTTTGTAGAAATTTTGAGTATGCAGGTTTTTTTATGATTGTTTTGGAGACAGGTATCTTATTGCTATTCATCTGTTGTTCACTGGATCTGTTATGAGTATATTGGACCTCTTAGGAGGATCTAGGTATTATTTTGTGGGCATAATGGATTTTTTGTGGATATTATACTTGACTATCTGTATGGTGTATGGTATATTTTTTTGTTTAGCTTATTCGTGAATGTTCTTTGCCTTTGTTAGATATGGTGTATATGCTGTGGTTACATTGCATTAAGAGCAGATGAGAACAGTTGATGCTCCAGTGCACCTGGGTTGAATATACCATGGCTGTAGTGTAGACCTGAAGAAAATACTTTATATATTAGATTTGATGCATTATTTTAATCTCATATTTAAGAAAATATGCATCAAGTTAGAGTTACTGTAGAACATTTGTTAAGGGCTTCTACAATAAATCTCAGCTGTGGAAGTTGGGTGGAACTTTGTGGGATAAATTCCAGTCTTGCAGTGGCTGAGGCAGTGTATCACTTGCCATCATCTATGGAGATCTGCTGAGTACTGATAATCACGTCTTGTAGGATTTTCCTTCATACCAGTGACTAAAATGTGCAGGATATTTCTTGCATTTCATAAAAAACTTTATGGACTGAGCACAAGTGAGTTTCTGTGAAATTTATGACAAGAAATTATAGCAAGGGCCTCAGTTGCGAAGGTTTGTGCATCCAGCATATTAGATTTTCCTAACATTCGGAACTTTGCCCAGTGTGAAAGTCACAGGAGGTGTTGTGACTGACTGCCACTGCCGTGTTGCAGGGTGCTAAGGGTGAGCGAGGCAAGCGAGGCAAGAGAGGTCGTCGGGGCAAGCCTGGGCCTCCTGGGTCTATTGGTGACCTAGGCCTGCCTGGGTGGCCGGTAAGTCTCATCTCTCTTTCTCCTCACCTCCACAAGCCTCCTCACTGTACTCATATATAAAAAATGCAATAATTCTACTGTAATAGAGGTTGAATATCAATAGTTAATGGCATGATACTGCTTCTCCTATACATCATATTTTTAAGTCATGTAAATGCATTCAGGCACAGATGCAGATGTGTGTTCATCATTCTTATCTTTTTTTTTTTTTTTTGTATTTAAGCATATAACAAATTAACCACTACCATAAACTCTAATAATTCTTAAGTAATCATATTATATAACACTTGGCAATATTATTTGTTCTGAATAAATAATTTAACAGCTTTTAAGTGATTAGGGTATGTACTAATGTGTGTATGTACTACTGGCCACGGCACACAGAATGACACAGACATTGTGAGTATAAGACCACCTGCCTCTTAAGCTCCTCACAGCATGCTGTTCATTGCATCATACTACTGCTTTTCTTTTACTCATTGCTCTGTTTTTAATGTTTATTCTTAATTTGTTGAATTGATATTTGTTTATTAATGATCCTTATAGCATTTATAGTAAATAAATATACGTACTGTACACTAGTACATAAGGTCCAACAAAAAATGAGACTAACCCTATAGCTCGGGGAACCAGGAATGGGAGGGGAGAGACAAATAGATGATTGTAGAGCATGTTCTAACCTGTTACAGTGAGACAAGGCTCAACTCTATTGCTTCACACAGTACGATTGGATGCATGTTTAGATATAGATGTTTTCTTACCCTCAGTCAGAAAATGTTGGAGTGCAAAGGTGAACAGCTAGTTAGCATCAAGTTTCCTGTGAAACTGAGGAAATCCACAATGGAAATTTTTCAATTATTAACCGAGGCTTATGGTGAAGAGTGCACGTCTAGTGCACATGTTTTCAAATGGCACAAATGATTTTCAGAAGGGTGATCATCATCAAAGATGATGATCGCCCAGGCCACCCACTCACACCAGTTACAAGTGACAACATTGAAAAAAGTGCAAGATGTGATTCAAAAAGACAGAAGGTTAGGTATTCGAGCAGTAGCTGAGAAAGTTCATTTGGACAGGGAAAAGTGTTCAGTGCATTCTAACAAAATTGCACAAATGCATGAGAAGGAAATGACCAGAATTGTGGAGAAACAGATGGATTTTGCATCAAGACAACATGCCAGCCCACATAGCTTTATCTGTGAAGCAATATTTAGCTAATAAAATATCACTGTGCTTGAGCACCTACCCTATTTGCCAAACCTGGCTCCCTGCGACTTCTGCCTCTTCTGAAAGATCAAGTCAGTGTGCAAAGGAACCCAATTTTTGTGGGTAGAAGGTGTGAAAGCAAAAATGACGGAGATCTTCAACAGCCTTTCAGAAAATGATCTGTGGAATTGCTTTGAACATTGGCAGCATCATATGCAGCTATGTCAACTCAGAAGGGAACTATTTTGAAGGTGATTGTAATGGATTTTCTAAATTTGTTAAATAAAAAGAATTACAGACACCATCATGTTTTTTGGGTTGGACTTCATATATTTTTATTATTTTCTTTATTATCACACTGGCCGATTCCCACCAAGGCAGGGTAGCCTGAAAAAGAAAAACTTTCACCATCATTCACTCCATCACTGTCTTGCCAGAAGGGTGCTTTACACTACAGTTTTTAAACTGCAACATTAACATATATAGTATGTTTATGCATTTTTCAACTTGAAGCATTTTTTAATAAGTATGTATTGCTTAAAATTCAGCAGGTATTAAACATTATTTAGTAAGAGATTTTTTTTAATGAGGAGGCAGATGACTGCTGACAACTTGAGGGAAATTGACACAAATGTGTTAACACCTTTATTGAAGATGTTTTGTTCCTTGGACCTTATTGAATTCAAATATGAGGAAGATATGTATACAGTGGACTCTCAATTTTCAATTGTTCCAGAAATCGAGTAATTTGGATTTAGAGTACTTTTTTCAGTGAAATTTCATCCCGAATTTCAAGCATCCTCTCAGAAATTGAGTATTTGAGATGCATCCACCTTGTCGGCGATGCCACTTCCTCACATGTATCACACTCAGTCTGTCTGTCTCTTGTTGAGTAAGGAATACTGTGCACATTCATCCATTCATTTTGGTGCTTGTTTATTGACTGTGACTGTGAAATAAGCCGCCATGGGGGCCAAAGAAAGTTCAAAATGCCACTCCTTCGGTAAAGAAAGTGAGAAACACGAGTGGGATTCCCCTTTCAAACAATAAATCCTCCCTCTCTCCTCCCTGTCTTCCATACACCAACAAGAGTCTTCAATACAGGTATGTAATGTTTATACTATTTATTTATATTTATTTATCATTGTTTTGTGTATGTAAAACTATAGTTAATCTTTAAAAATGAATTTTTTGTGAATACTTTTGGATGTCTGGAATGGATTAATTGGATTTACATTATTTCTTATGGAAAATATTAATTCGGTTTTCGAGCATTTCAGATTTAGAGTAACCTTCTGGAACAGATTAAGCTCGAAAACCGAGGGTTCACTGTATACAGTGGAACCCTGGATTTCACATGCACTGGATATTGGACTTTTCAGATTTCAGACACTTTTTTGTACGAAACTTTGCTTTGAATTTCGAACCTAGTCCCAGGAATCGCATGTATCAGATGCTTCCACCCGCCAGGATGCTGCTTCAGTCTGGCTCTGTCACTGGTTGAGTGAGCATTCAACCAAAACATTTCACAATTTTTGTGCTTGTTTATTGATTGTGACTGTGAAATAAGCCACCATGGGCTTATTTCGCCACCTAGTACCAGCCCTTTGGTAATGGGCTGAGAGAGAGGGGAGAATGTGCCTTCTTCAGTGATTCTATGATATGTACAGCACTAAAGCAGCAGGAGTTGATAAAGGCTATAGTGCCAGCCAGCAATAAAGTGTAACATTAACAGTGTAACAAGTAAGTTAAGCGATTAAGCAATAGAAAAAGGATGACACGAAACTAAATCTTCCAATTTTGTTGGAGGTATATAGGGCCACTGACAACATATGCCGCTCTGCGTATCTTCCACCACCCTAAACTTCTGCCAGCATCTCATTAACCAGTTTATTTCTTTATATTCTCCACAATGACCACTTTATTTCCTTACATTCTCTATTATGTTTTTATACAATACAGTAGACCATTATTTAGCACGAGTTTATTTGGCACAATTTGAGTATAGCACGATTGAAGAATTGTGGCACAATTTTATGTAACAAGTCGTATGATGAATTTAACATGGTTCAGTTTGCGGGAAGGTAAAAAAAAACTTCCCTTTTCCTCAAGCAGCAGCCTTGTTGTGGTTCAGCTGGGGAGACCTCCCACCATCCCCAGCCACCCCCCAACACCAACCCACCATCCCAGCATTCGTACTTCATACGTGTCCAGTCCGATTTCTCTGCTACAAGCTTGTGATTGTGAATTGTGTTTTGATCTTTTAATTGCTATATCTTGTATCTAACAAGCAATCATGACACCCAGTAAGCATACCAGTGTTGCTCAAAGTGGCAAGAAAAGGTGTAAAAATTTAAGTCTTAGAAATAACGAAAGAAACAAAGACAATAGATAAGACATCCTGTGGCCATAATGAAGTGTTACTTTGTACACATAAAAAAAGGTAAACATAAGTTTGTGTGACTGACTGACTGCTTACTGAATGACTGAGTGACTTGACTGACTTACTGAATGATTTGACTGACTTACTGAATGATTTGACTAACTGAATGACCTGAGTGACTTACTGAATGATTTGAATGACTTGATTGACTTACTGAATGATTTGACTGACTTACTGAATGACTTGACTGACTTACTGAATAACTTGATTGATTACTAAATGACTTGACTGACTTGCTGAATGAATTGACTGACTTAATGAATGACTTGATTGACTGAATGACAAAGTTACACACTCTAGTGCAACCACCAACTTCAGTACCAGAACCTCTACCATCCACCTCAGACCAGTAGGGCCACAGCATAACTCTCCACTCTCTTCACAATCATCCACAAACACAAGCACCCACAATTTAAGGTAAGAAATACTATTGTTTCTGTTACATTTGTAGTCTTCAACAGTTAACAACAACATAATACATCACAAAAATGAACTGCAATTACATATTTACTTTTATTTTTGTAAGATGTGGAGGCCTAAAAAAAAGTTGTTGGGCTTTTTGGGGGATCTCAGGAACGTAACCCTATTTTTCTCATAAGTTCTTCAGTTCATCTAACACGGTTTTACCTAACATGGTGTTTTCAGGAACGTAACTACCGTGTTAAATAACGATCTACTGTATTTCTTATTTGTAAATTACATACATTGTTTCAGTGTAACTAGTGGTGTTTCAGTGTGTTTAGTGGTGGTGGCTGCACACCACTGTACGGCTTATGCTGTCAGTGGCCCTGATTAACCCACCACCACCACTAATCACATACATAATGACATATTTTATTCATTCTAGAGTATATATATCATGTTTCTATGTTATTAATATTGTTTATTATGTCATATTAGATGAATTGTGATAGATAAATAAGCCATAGAGTTGATATTAGCATCATATTTAAGTATTTTGTCCTGTCTCCAAACATTAAACTCTCCTCCCTCCATATGCCAACAAAAATCTTCATTAAAGATAAAAGTGATGTTAAATGTTCATTTATCCATTTCTTTAGTGCTTTATATATATTTCTCTTTGTTTTCTGTATGCAAAACTATAGTTATTCTTTAAAAAATATATTTTTTTGTTAATATTTTAGGGTGTGTGAAATGGATTAATTGAATTTACACTATTTCTTACCGGAAATATTACTTTGGTTGTTGCACTATTCAGATTTAGAATGACCTTCTGGAACAGATTAAGTAAGATATATATATAGTGCTTTACACTACAGTTTAAAAACTGTAGTGTAAAGCACCCTTCTGGCAAGACAGTGATGGAGTGAATGATGGTGAAAGTTTTTCTTTTTCGGGCCACCCTGCCTTGGTGGGAATCGGCCAGTGTGATAATAAAAAAAAAATAATAATAATAATATATATATATATATATATATATATATAATATATATATATATATATTGTAGGTAGTAGGTTGGTAGACAGCAACCGCCCAGGGAGGTACTACCGTCCTGCCAAGTGAGTGTAAAACGAAAGCCTGTAATTGTTTTACATGATGGTAGGATTGCTGGTGTCCTTTTTTCTGTCTCATGAACATGCAAGATTTCAGGTACGTCTTGCTACTTCTACTTACACTTAGGTCACACTACACATACATGTACAAGCACATATATACACACCCTTCTGGGTTTTCTTCTATTTTCTTTCTAGTTCTTATTCTTGTTTATTTCCTCTTATCTCCATGGGGAAGTGGAACAGAATTCTTCCTCCGTAAGCCATGCGTGTTGTAAGAGGCGACTAAAATGCCGGGAGCAAGGGGCTAGTAACCTCTTCTCCTGTATATATTACTAAATGTAAAAGGAGAAACTTTCGTTTTTCCTTTTGGGCCACCCCGCCTCGGTGGGATACGGCCGGTGTGTTGAAAGAAGAAGAATATATATATATATATATATCTAGGTAGTAGGTTGGTAGACAGCAACCGCCAAGGGAGGTACTACCGTCCTGCCAAGTGAGTGTAAAACGAAAGCCTGTAATTGTTTTACATGATGGTAGGATTGCTGGTGTCCTTTTTTCTGTCTCATGAACATGCAAGATTTCAGGTACGTCTTGCTACTTCTACTTACACTTAGGTCACACTACACATACATGTACAAGCACATATATACACACCCTTCTGGGTTTTCTTCTATTTTCTTTCTAGTTCTTATTCTTGTTTATTTCCTCTTATCTCCATGGGGAAGTGGAACAGAATTCTTCCTCCGTAAGCCATGCGTGTTGTAAGAGGCGACTAAAATGCCGGGAGCAAGGGGCTAGTAACCTCTTCTCCTGTATATATTACTAAATGTAAAAGGAGAAACTTTCGTTTTTCCTTTTGGGCCACCCCGCCTCGGTGGGATACGGCCGGTGTGTTGAAAGAAAGAAGAGATATATATATATATTATATATATATATATTATATATATATATATATATATTATATATATATATATATATACTATATATATATATATATATATCTTTCTTGCTTTCAACAAACTGGCTGTATCCCACCGAGGCGGGGTGGCCCAGAAGGAAAAATGAAAGTTTCTCCTTTTACATTTAGTAATATATACAGGAGAAGAGGTCACCAGCCCCCCCGCTCCTGGCATTTTAGTCGCCTCCTACAACATGTATGGCTTACAGAGGAAGAATTCTGTTCCACTTCCCAATGGAGGTAAGAGGAAATAAACAAGAACAAGTACTAGTAAGAAAATAGAAGAAAACCCAGCAGGGTGTGTATATATATGCTTGTACATGTATGTGTAGTGTGACCTAAGTGTAAGTATTATTACTTTTCCTTTTATATCCATGGGGAAGTGGAATAAGAATCTTTCTTCCGTAAGCCATGCATGTTGTAAAAGTCAACTAAAATGCCGGGAACAATGGGCTGGTAACCCCTTTTCCTGTAATAATTACTAAAAAGAATAAGAAGAAAATTGTCAAAGTGGGAAGTCCGAATGTGCGTAGATGTTGTGCAAATGATAAGAAAGAGATGATTGTGGATGTTATGAATGAGAAGAAGCTGGATGTCCTGGCTTTAAGTGAAACAAAGCTGAAGGGGGTAGGAGAGTTTCACTGGAGAGGAATAAATGGGATTAGGTCAGGGGTTTCAAATAGAGTTAGAGCTACAGGAGTAGCAATAATGTTGAAGGATAAGTTATGGCAGGAAAAGAGGGACTATAAATGTATTAATTCAAGGATTGTGGAGTAAAATAAAGGTTGCATATGAAAAGTGGGTTATCGTAAGCGTATATGCACCTGGAGAAGAGAGAAGTGTAGAGGAGAGAGAGATTTTGGGAAATGTTGAGTGAATGCATGGGGAGTTTTGAACCAAGTGTGAGAGTACTTGTGGTTGGGGATTTTAATGCTAAAGTGGGTAAAAATGTTGTGGAGGGAGTAGTACGTAAATTTGGGGTGCCAGGGGTAAATGAAAATGGGGAGCCTTTAATTGAGCTATGTGTAGAAAGAGGTTTGGTAATAAGTAATACATATTTTATGAAGAAGAGGATAAATAAATATGCAAGGTATGATATAGCACGTAATGAAAGTAGTTTGTTAGATTATGTATTGGTTGATAAAAGGTTGATGGGTAGGCTCCAGGATGTACATGTTTATAGAGGGGCAACTGATATATCGGATCATTATTTAGTTGTAGCTACAGTTAGAGTAAGAGGTAGATGGGAAAAGAGGAAAATGGCAACAACAAGCAAGAGGGAGGTAAAAGTGTATAAACTAAGGGAGGAGGAAGTTCGGGTGAGATGTAAGCAACTATTGGCAGAAAGGTGGGCTGTGCAAGTATGAGGAGTGGGGGGGGGGGGTAGAAGAGGGTGGGAATAATTTTAAAAATGCAGTATTAGAATGTGGGGCAGAAGTTTGTGGTTATAGGAGGGTGGGTGCAGGAGGAAAGAGGAGTGATTGGTGGAATAATGAAGTAAAGGGTGTGATAAAAGAGAAAAAGTTAGCTTATGAGAGGTTTTTACAAAGCAGAAGCATTATAAAAAGAGTAGAGTATATGGAGAGTAAAAGAAAGGTAAAGAGAGTGGTGAGAGAGTGCAAAAGGAGAGCAGATGATAGAGTGGGAGAGGCACTGTCAAGAAATTTTAATGAAAATAAGAAAAAATTTTGGAGTGAGTTAAACAAGTTAAGAAAGCCTAGAGAACAAATGGATTTGTCAGTTAAAAACAGAGTAGGGGAGTTAGTAGATGGGGAGATGGAGGTTTTGGGTAGATGGTGAGAATATTTTGAGGAGCTTTTAAATGTCGATGAAGAAAGGGAAGTGGTAATTTCATGCACTGGCCAGGGAGATATACCATCTTTTAGGAGTGAAGAAGAACAGGATGCAAGTGTGGGGGAGGTGTGTGAGGCATTACATAGAATGAAAGGGGGTAAAGCAGCTGGAACTGACAGGATCATGATAGAAATGTTAAAAGCAGGGGGGGATATAGTGTTGGAGTGGTTGGTATTTTTCTTTAATAAATGTATGAAAGAGGGGAAGGTACCTAGGGATTGGCGGAGAGCATGTATAGTCCCTTTATATAAAGGGAAGGGGGACAAAAGAGATTGTAAAAATATAGAGGAATAAGTTTACTGAGCATACCAGGAAAAGTGTACGGAAGAGTTATAATTGAAAGAATTAGAGGTAAGACAGAATGTAGGATTGCCGATGAGCAAGGAGGTTTCAGAGTGGGTAGGGGATGTGTAGATCAAGTGTTTACATTGAAGCATATATGTGAACAGTATTTAGATAAAGGTAGGGAAGTTTTTATTGCATTTATGGATTTAGAAAAGGCATATGATAGAGTGGATAGGGGAGCAATGTGGAAGATGTTGCAAGTACAGTGGACCCCCAGTTAACGATAAGTATTTTTTTCATTCCAGAAGTATGTTCAGGTGCCAGTACTGACCGAATTTGTTCCCATAAGGAATATTGTGAAGTAGTTTAGTCCATTTCAGACCCCCAAACATACACGTACAAACGCACTTACATAAATACACTTACATAATTGGTCGCATTGGGAGGTGATCATTAAGCGGGGGTCCACTGTATATGGAATAGGTGGTAAGTTACTAAATGCTGTAAAGAGTTTTTATGAGGATAGTGAGGCTCAGGTTAGGGTGTGTAGAAGAGAGGGAGACTACTTCCCAGTAAAGGTAGGTCTTACACAGGGATGTGTAATGTCACCATGGTTGTTTAATATATTTATAGATGGGGTTGTAAAAGAAGTAAATGCTAGGGTGTTCAGGAGAGGGGTGGGATTAAATTATGGGGAATCAAATACAAAATGGGAATTGACACAGTTGCTTTTTGCCGATGATACTGTGCTTATGGGAGATTCTAAAGAAAAATTGCAAAGGTTAGTGGATGAGTTTGGGAGTGTGTGTAAAGGTAGAAAGTTGAAAGTGAACATAGAAAAGAGTAAGGTGATGAGGGTATCAAATTATTTAGATAAAGAAAAATTGGATATCAAATTGGGAAGGAGGAGTATGAAAGAAGTGAATGTTTTCAGATATTTGGAAGTTGACGTGTCAGCGGATGGATTTATGAGGGATGAGGTTAATCATAGAATTGATGAGGGAAAAAAGGTGAGTGGTGCATTGAGGTATATGTGGAGACAAAAAAAAGTTATCTGTGGAGGCAAAGAAGGGAATGTATGAAAGTATAGTAGTACCAACTCTCTTATATGGGTGTGAAGCTTGGGTTGTGAATGCAGCAGCGAGGAAGCGGTTGGAGGCAGTGGAGATGTCCTGTCTAAGGGCAATGTATGGTGTAAATATTATGCAGAAAATTCTGAGTGTGGAAATTAGGAGAAGGTGTGGAGTTAATAAAAGTATTAGTCAGAGGGCTGAAGAGGGGGTTGTTGAGGTGGTTTGGTCATTTAGAGAGAATGGATCATCCTCGAAAAGGTTGGAAGGAAGGAGTAAGGGAAGTTTTGTGGGTAAGGGGCTTGGACTTCCAGCAGGCGTGCATGAGCGTGTTCGATAGGAGTGAATGGAGACTAATGGTATTTGGGACCTGACAATCTGTTGGAGTGTGAGCAGGGTAATATTTAGTGAAGGGATTCAGTGAAACTGGTTATTTTTATATAGCCGGACTTGAGTCCTGGAAATGGGAGGTACAGTGCCTGCACTCTAAAGGAGGGGTTTCAGGATATTAGCAGTTTGGAGGGATATGTTGTGTCTCTTTATACGTATATGCTTCTAAACTGTTGTGTTCTGAGCACCTCTGCAAAAACAGTGATTATGTGTAAGTGAGGTGAAAGTGTTGAATGATGATAAAAGTATTTTCTTTTTGGGGATTTTCTTTCTTTTTGGGTCACCCTGCCTTGGTGGGAGACGGCCGACCTGTTAAAAAAAATGTATGTGTGTGTGTATATATATATATATATATATATATATATATATATATATATATATATATATATATATATATATATATATATATATATATATATATATATATATATATATATATATATATATATATATATATATGTATTTTTTTTTTTTTTTTTTTTTTTTCAACAAGTCGGCCGTCTCCCACCGAGGCAGGGTGACCCAAAAAAGAAAGAAAATCCCCAAAAAGAAAATACTTTCATCATCATTCAACACTTTCACCACACTCGCACATTATCACTGTTTTTGCAGAGGTGCTCAGAATACAACAGTCTAGAAGCATAAACATATAAAGATACACAACATATCCCTCCAAACTGCCAATATCCCAAACCCCTCCTTTAAAGTGCAGGCATTGTACTTCCCATTTCCAGGACTCAAGTCCGACTATATGAAAATA